>NW_015374150.1:1536314-1870403 GCF_001272555.1 Dufourea novaeangliae | reverse complement strand
CACTCTTTCAGATACTTCTATCATCTAAACTCACTTTTTCTTGAGAGTGAAGAAGCTACGTCGCTTAGTCTCGGCTTGTGTGGGCGCGGGCAACGTATGCGCCCTGGACGTGCCTGCGCCCGATGAACCCTGCGCTGCTTGATACAGTCCCGATATCCATTCGTTCATTTCAGCGTCGTCTTTGGCCTGGAACAGGAAGTCAGATCCGCTCTGCGACCTGCAAAGTGTACCACGATTAGCAACAAAACTTGTATCCCATACAGAGGACTCTTGATCACAGTTGACCAAGGATAGCTACCCTAAACCATGAATTGCGCCCTGTACACCGTGTGGCGATTAATAGTACTAATCCGCATATATACATAATAACATAAATATATAAATTTGTACACAGGTATATATTTGTGGGATATAAAAGAGAGTGTCACACTCGGTATGTATATTGTATATTAATCGCGAAGCTAGTTTTCGTTATTCTTCTTGTTATCAATTATTCATTCTGAGTTGTTACTCTGAGTTGTCGTGTTGTGTTATCATAATCAAATCGTGTTCGTGTTATTATATTTAAAGCGTTGTAAAAGTGTTGTATTTAATTAAATTATATTCACATCAAACTTAACATCTCCTTATTAAATCCCACATATTTATGTTATTATGTATATATTTACATATACGTGTACTCTCAATTACGCAGATTATTACCATTAATCAGCACATATAGTCTGTATACGCGAGAAAATACTCTTGATCTCTACAAAATTCATTGTTTCGAGGGGGTCATTTCTGGCGACGGTGGTATCAGGCGGCAGTATATCAAGAGTCTATGGTACATTGTAATGCGGTGCAGCAACCACCAGGCTCCAGTCATTAGCTGTCCCCAGAACTTACTTCACTCGGAAGACATGTTTCCTCTTGGTATAATCGCTAGGCACGTTAATGGTGGCGCCCCTGAGATCGAAGGGAGTTTCACCCTTGTACAGTTGGTCAGGCGTGGCCTTGTACGACTTTTGATCCGTGTACACGTACAAGCTTTGCCCGCGTACGACCATGTACACCTTGTGCCAGGACCGATTCGACGCTTTCTTCGTCGTGCTCTCCCATTCGTGCTTTCGTTGCAGTACACCTTCGAATTCGTCGTCGGTGGGACTTCGTTGTTCTGTAAAATTGAAACGGTTACGTTGACGGAAAAACCGTGTTGGAGCAGTTGTTCGACAAATCTACCTTACGATAAGATACCCAGTGACCCGTTTCAGTGTACAGAGCACGATGTGTCCATCGTCAGAAATTATTAATCAAAAATTATTACCACAATGCGGTTCGAAGTAGACCCCAACATTCGCACATTCATGATAAACATATCAAATTAGTCAGATGCATGTAATGAACTTATATATTATTGTTAACATTGTAACTGTCTAGATCCTAGTTAGTCTACCATGCGCAATTGCACGCGTCCGCAGGTGATTAAACAGGTATAAGTGTATTGAAATTCTGAAAATAATAGAAGGATTAGCGATTCTCCAGCGGCAAAAGGATTTTTCTTCGTGGTACCCAACACCTAGAGAGACAAACAAACAATTCGTCGTTTTTTCGTTATGTGTCAATGTTTCACGATTATGTTAATTCCAGTCAATTTTTCATCTATCTTCTGCAGGACAGACGAAGCGGTGGGTGTTACGGTTCAAAGACCAAGGAGAAAAAAGAAGAAGAGACGGTCCCGTTGATCGATGTAGAATGTGTCTCTGTGTGTATGTGTGTGCTTACCGGAAATGCTGCGTTCATCGTCACTCACGCCACTGCGATCTAAACTCGGCGATTTGGCGGACTTTCTCCAACGGAAACTCCTGAACGGCGACTTGCTGCGACTACGTTCCTTACGTCTTAATGTACCAGACTCGGAACCGCTTCCACCTTTCGGAGCTTTCAACGATACACCGCAACACACACGTTTATTATTAGCTACTTACTTCGGCTGGTCTTTCGACATAATGTGCGCTATTTTTTCGGGAAACGGGGATGGATGGTTCACCGTTACCGTGTTTCAAGGTCATACAAGATCGTAACACTAAGCACGCATGCAACATGCTCATGCGAGAAACGTTAAAGTCTCTCCCACCGTCTAAGGGGGTCTAAGTACAAGAAGGGGCTACGCCAACAAATGTTGAGAAATGAGATTTTTATTGACTCTGGTAATCCCATGGTGTTTAGTTATTAATTTATAATTACGTGGCAAAATTCCTGTCTGTGATCGTACATATATACAGTAGTATATCCAGAATCCACTGTACTATAATGTACACTATTTTTCATAAAACCCTTAATATCTAACTACTCTTATGGCATAGTCCCCCAAAAAAAATTAAAAAAAAAAAAAAAAAAAAAAAAAAAAAAAATGTATCTGATATGATAAAAGGTTCCCAGTGGCGTTTAGTGATTTCCGTTCGTTGTTCAGCTTTTATTTCAAAAGACCCACAGCAACGTTCACGGCCCGTCGCGGGGTATCGTTTCAGAGGAGCTTCGGGAATAAATTGATTATGGCGACTCTGGGGCCGTATCACACCGAGAAAGACTCTGCGCAGAACCTCTGTTGCGGCGAAACGCCGCAAAAATCGGAGGTACCCGTGTCTCAGGTGGAGCCCACGCCACAGGTGGTACCCAAGATATTCAGTCCCGCGCCAGCTTGGTCCTCTACCGCGGTGATCGATTCGAAGCTGAAGAAACTGTCGTTGGACTCGTACGCAGGAAAGTATTTGATTATGCTCTTCTACCAGTACGACTTCAGCTTCGTTTGCCCGACCGAGATAATACAGTTCAGCGACCGTGTCGAGGAATTTCAAAAATCAGGTATCACTGGCAACCGATCCTATGGGGATCCTATTCGATGGAATTTAAGGTTAAACTTTACTTCCTCGGACCAAAAATTATTGACTTTTTTTTTTACCTTCTGATAGTATTCAACAATTTTCAAAAGTCAATCATTTTTGATCCGGGAAAGTAAAGTTCAGCCGAATTTAATGAATCCGTGTTATTCCGTTTGAACGCGATTAGGTTGCGAATTAGTTGCTGTGTCCACGGACTCGCAATACTCCCATTTAGCCTGGATTCTAACACCGCGTAAACAGGGTGGTCTGAGCGAGATGCGGATCCCAATGGTCTCCGACAAGAATCACGCGATATCGAGGTCGTACGGGGTTCTCGACGAGAACGAGGGTGTCTCAATGAAGGCACTTTTTGTGATCGATAAGAAACAATTTATCAGACACGTGTCGATCAGCGATCACTGCCTGGCCAGGTCCGTCGACGAGTCTCTGAGGATCGTTGAAGGTTGCCTGTTCGCGGATACATACGGAAACGTGTGCCCAATGGGTCCGAGGGAAGGAGGGCTTACTACGAAGAAAGCATCAGATGTGTTTAGCACCACGTGATGGCGAATACACCGTGAAACCGTTCAAAATAAAAAAAGAAAAGTAAAAGGTTCTCTGTACATGAGAGTTATACTTACAAGGAAAGGCATAGAAGTGTCGCCCTCCGATTTTGATGAAACTTCGTATGTCTGTCAAGTAATCAAAAATAAGGGATACATCTTTTTTTTTTATCGGTTGAGACGCGACTTTAAGGGGTGAAACCACCCCTCGAAGTTTCGATCCGAAATTTTTTTTGTTATAAACAAATTATATTTTGGACAATCTCCTTTGGTTTTCAAGATAGTACTTTCGGGTCGAAACTTCGAGAGGTGGTTTTATCCCTTAAAGTCGTGTCTCAGCCGATAAAAAAAATACGTATCCCTTATTTTTGACTGCTTAACAGACATACGAAGTTTCATCAAAATCGGAGGGGGACACTTCCGTTCTTACCCTTGTTAAATCGCAATGGATTCAGTATCGAAATTGTATCATTTGGAACACTTTTACCCTTTGTAATTTATCTCTTATTCGTTTTTCTTTTTTACTTCCCGACAAGAACCTCAAGTGGGGGTGATATTGGCGATGTGCATATTTTTAATTGTGAACTTTGTGAATGCTGATTCGATTTTTTGTACCATGAATAAAGAGAACAGTGTTTGTTCTTTCTTTTTTTATGTATGGACTTACTTGTCGGACTGGACAGAGCTTGCGCAGATTTCGTGGGCGAGGGGATGGCGGGTGGTGTTGCTTCTCCTCTCATGGATAGACGTGCAGGTTTCTGAGCATGCACTATATACCAGACACCGTTTTTAAACATGCTGTACTTTTGGAATTGAATACTGAGAGGTCGGGGGCGCATCATTTTTCTTTATGAAAGAGAAATGGTCAATGGAAATTTAGAGAGTTGTCTGATTGTAAATGGTGATACTAGTTTTCGATATTTGTAAGTAGATGTAAGCTAATGATACAGCTTAACGGGGTTAACTGATTGAGAAAAAGCTACAGATAAAGTTAGTAGTAAATGGAGGAGTTGCTTCGGAAGCATCTGCTGTTGCAGAAGATTCTGATTGTTATCATGCACAATGAAAAGCGTTTTTGAACATTTACAACACCTTAAATTTCTGTCTTTCACAATTTAGGCTTACCTTTCAATGAAAGATCTACTCAATCGGAGGAAACAATTTAAGTTCAATATCGTATAACATTTCATTACTGAACCGCATGCAAAGCTGAATTTTAATTCTCAGGTCCACCTTAATCGGCGAACTGAACAACGTCCAGTTTAGATAATTGTGTTGTATAGCAGCTAGAGCGACTCCATCACCTGCCATAAAGTGTCGATAAAAGCCAGTGAAACAATTACAAATTATAATTAATAGCGACAGCTGCTGTTGACCTACAAGTATGCTGAAAGAGGGAAAGTTATTGGTGATATTTATCGATCCACCCTTACTGTGCAAACCATTTTTTTTACCTATAAAGTGGAGACAGTTGTCTTTTAAAACAATCTGTTAATTCATGTTTATATATATATATATCATTTCCAAATCTCAAAATAGACTTGGCATTTAAAATTTTAAATCTTGATTCTAAATGAAACAATTCACGTGAGTGCACAGTTACGGTTGAATTGTATATTTGAAGAGAAAGATATAGAAGAATCTGCTCTAGTACGTTGCCGTGTGAAGAGATGCTTTAGCTGTATGCTCCATCACCAGCTTAAGGGATTAGTGTATCAGGATTTCTATACAAAATCTAATGTAACTCAACCATCAAATACCAGGGTCTCGTTTTATTTTATTTTTGAACAAGAAAACAAAGCGACCCGGAATGAACCAACAGCAACACATTGTTCCACGGGAATTGAATTTCTTCTAAATTCTAAGGCACTGGTATTTAACAGAACGATAGAATTAGTAAGAATAGCATAATTAGTACACAACGCAATACATTGTATTTCTATTATTATTTTTTCTACATCCTGAAAACAAAAAATTGTTCAACCCCTTAGACGCGATGATGCTTGACGAAATAAAGTAAACGTGAGTCACAAAAAATGCAGATTGATTGATATATTATACGTGTGCTAGATGATAATGGTGCGAGCGAAACCTTTCAGTTATTAACAACGAATGAAATGAATGTTTCAAAGCAAAAAATTTCAAAATGAAACGAATTCTGAGCGCATCAGGGGGGAGGGGGCGGCAAGATTTGTATCGTCAGGACACTCACCTTCCTTGGGCTTGTCTTGAGGCTGCGGTGTACGCGTGGAAGCCTTGCGATGTGCCACTGTAGTTTGTGCATTCCGTGCCGCATTTTAGGGTGCATTTCGGGGAGAACGGACACGGAAGGAGAGCAATCGGGGATGGGATCAATGTTGGTAACAGGGTTGGGGGTAGAAAGAGGCAAAAATAAACGTGCTGTTAGCAATTTCATGCTTATCCAAACAAACCAGTTTGTAAAACCAGTCGTCTATGAGTTAAGTGTAACAAGATACGTGGAAAGCAAAACCGTACGGTACACATTGTATTAGTAATACAAGAGAAACAAAATTTCGTTTGGAACATATGAAATGAAGATCTTGTAATATTATAATAAACGTCGAATAACAATAATAAGGAATGCACGACTTTTATGCGATTATTAGAATTCCTAACATCATTCAATAAGAAATAAAAACGATTCGACGTTTATTACATAGATAATTATTGTACTCATCTTCACGAACTGTGACCAAAACTGCCCACAAAAATGTAATCATTCAAAGATCTAACCGGTTTGGGCAAAGTATTGTTATTGAGATCGAATGCATTCTGATAGACGCAACACTCTTTATCAAACTGTTTTTCAATATATTGTATTAACACGTATGGTTATCTTACCGTGTGATTCGTCGTCTCCGGCTGCACGTTCCCCACTTTGTACACCTTCAGCTTCGGCTCTATTATAGAAAAATAGAACACATTTGTTATTTTTATTTCCTGTATCAATTAACGATATTATATAGGAAATGTTATATTTCATTTTTGGTGCCCAGTGCACAAGAATTTGATTACTGGTCAGGAATTTCTTTTAATCTACTGCTGTTGCATTCGCGAATTAACTATATTCGTAGGCTGAACCTTACTGCACTTTAAACGACAGAAACCACTGAAGTGTACCTTTCACTGGGCGGTTCATCCGGACTAGTTACTGGTGTTGCTTTAGCTAATCGTGCTGCCTCGGCTGCCGCCGCTTCCTCTTTCTTACGTTTCTCCTCTTCTTCAAATTCCTGTTGTCTCCTCGTTAATTCTTTCAATTCAAACTGCATCAGAACACACAATTCTGTATAAGAATCTACATTACAACGCGCAGAATACCCATTAATGTGGATTAATCACTAACCGTAGTGAGTCGATGCAAGGCAGTAAACCTTTCTTCTTGCGCAGCTGCCGACTTCTCGAAGGCTTCATGTTTCTTGATCAAGTTCTCGACCTCGTCGATTGTATGCTGTGACAATTACATTTAGAAATACTGTCTAATACATTGTAAAAGATTTCCAATTCTCAATTTAACCCGATACTCACTCCAAGTTCCTGGCTCATCAGATACGGTTCTTGAGCGATCAGCCACGCCTCAGCGACCGCTGCGTCTCTAGCGAACTGATAGACTTCCAAGACTAAAATTCACGAAGACATCACCCGATTATTTATACGATGTTTAACAACACCATGAATTGCTATTTTGCATTATTCCAAACACATACTGAGCTGCAAGTTCTCCCAACGTTCCTCCCATCGATGCAACAACGCGTTCCTATGATCGGTGAGCGCCGCCAGCTTCTCCTTGATCTGAGTACTGGCATAATGATTCCTAGCTAACAAATCCTTTCCAAGATTGATGCAAGCCATCAGATTGTCCTCCCGGGCATCTATCTCAGCCTTCAGACTCTGATGGTTGTTCATCAGTAATTCCACACCGGCAACGTCTCGAGGCTTCTCGGATGTGTTCATCTGACGTACAACGTCGTCCATCCAGATCATCAGAGTTCTGACCATGTTGAAGAACCGGAACAGATCACCGGTGTCCTCGAGTTTCGCTCTTCTCTCCTCGCACAAGGATTGAAGGTTATTCCACGAGGCTACCACCTCGCCCTCGCGGTTCGTTATCTCTCTGGCCTTGTCGCCGGCGTAACTGGCTTGTAACTTGGCCGATTCCTCTTGGATCTGCGACACCTGGCTTTGCAGGGTGGACAGATCTTGCATGAAATTGGCATGTTTCCGTTGCAGAGCGGAAACCGAGCCGGCATCGCGACCAAGCTCGTCGGACATCGCGTTCTGTTTCTCCAGAATTCTGCCAAGGACATCCTTGCAATCGTGGAAGAACTTGTGCAGTTCCCGGCTCGCCTGCAGCATCTGCGTACGCGTCTCGATTAACTCGAGCAAGTCCTGCCAGACTTCGTTCAGACCGTCTTTCCATTCGGCGATGGTCGCCGCGTCCGAATGCCCGGTGGCGATCAACGAGTCAGCGATTCCGTTCACTGCGGCCACCCTCTCGGAACCGATCGCCTCGGTGTCTCTGGCGAATTCCTTGAATCTCTCCCACAGCAGGGTGACGTGATCGTAATCCTGGCCGAGTTCGTGGCTTCCAGCGACTAGTTCTCTTTCGGCGATCCACTGCTCGAGATCGTCCACTTCTCGGTTCAACATGAACAGCTGGAGAGCCTCGTCCAACTTGGCTCGTCGTTCGCCAGCCAGATCCTTCAAGCCAGCGTACAGCTTGTCCACCTGTTGCAAACAAATGATATACTTTCTTTCTCTTTCTTCTCTTTGCTTTTCTAGATTTTTCCAGCATACTCTCTGTCTTTGCTTATGTCACTTTCTTTTCCTCAACTCTGCCTTCCTTGCCTACAGCATCCACCATCTTTTTTACCGACTTGCTTCATTCTCCCACCTTACTGTATAAACCTGACCTACTACTCCCTTTTACCGCCTATTTTTCTATCCCTTTATTTTCACTATTTTCCTACCTATTATACACTCTCTATCTACCTCTCCCTATACAATAAAAGTCAGTTCTCTCTGTCTTTACGATCCTTCCGTGCACACTCACACGCCACCTAACCATGTCCCCCTAAATGGTGTTTGTAATATTATTCATTAATGGAATTAACAAACGCTATTTACCTGTGATTGCTTAACAGCAATTTGATCAGCCAGAGGATGTTGATCGTTGATCAGCTGCCTGGCGGTCTCTCCAAGCTGGCGAATCGTGTCCGCGTAATCTTCAACCGCATGCTCCAACGTATCGTGTTTCTTCATCAAATTCTGAGCCGAGATTTCATCCTTGCCGCGGTCCTCCACCATCATGTACAATTCCTGCTCGCTCATCCAGGACTCGGCTTCGGTCGCATCGAAGAAGTACTGCTGAGCCTTCTCGTTCTGAAGCAGATGCTTGTTCCTGTCGTCCACCGCGTCCTTCAACTCCTTCCATTTCTCGGTTAGTTCGGATATCAGCTTCTGGAACTCGGGACTGTCCTCGTGTCCTTCGTCGATAAGCTTCTGACCGTTACTGCACACCAAGTTGATCCTGGGCTCGTGATTCTCGATCTCGGTGCGCAACGACTGGTTCTTCTTCTTCAGCATGTGCACGTTGAACAGGGAGTTACCGTATTCGTTGCTGGTCGCCTGTGGCATCTTCTCCGCGATCCAGAGTTTCTCGTCCTCCACGTCCCGTCTGAATTGGAACGCCTCCTTCTTCTTCTCCAGGTGATGCTGACGATCGATCAGTGGAGCCTTCAACTGCGCGAATCGCTGGGCCACCTTCTCCTTCTTGCACTTAATCTCCTCCATCTTGTCGTCCGGCACGGTACGTTGCAGGTGTTCCGCCTGTTTGTCCAGTTCAGTGACCTGTTTCGCCTTCACGGCCATCTGCGTCTCGATCATCTGTTGCTTCTGCATCAGAATGTTCACCGAGGCGAGATCCGATCCGGTGTCGGTGCTCTCGATCTGTTTCTCGAGCTCGTTCATCCAGGAATCGATGTCGTCGCAGGTCTGGTGTATCAGAACCTCTCTGTTCGCGTCGAACAGACGTTCGCCCTTGTCGTGAGTGGTTGTTTCGAGCTCCTCGAACTGATCGGCCAACTCGGCCACCTTCGGCTTGATGATCTCGGCCAGGTCGGGTTTCTGTTGGATCAGCTCCTCCGCGGCCTGTTGCAGTTGCTGCAGACGATCCTTGTTGCTGGCTATCTCCGCCTCGAAGGCTTGATGTCTGGTCCACTTGCTATGCACCGTTTTCGCGCTCCTGTACGTCTCGTCCTGCGCGGTGATATGTTTCTCCTGCACCCATTCGCCGAGCTCCTCGCAATCCTGCAGGAACATTTGCAGCTGCAACTGATCCTTGAGCCTCTCCATGCACTGATTCGCTTTCTCACGGTTGATCCGTCGACGATCGTTGATGCTCTCCGCCTTCTTCTTGACTTTGTCCGCCGCGAAGTGTCCCTCGTCGACAAGTCTGCCGGCGAACTGCACCACCGAATTGATCTTCTCGTCGTTCGCGTCCATTGTGGTCATGAACGCCTCGTGCCGTTTTATCATGTGCTCCGCCTGCTCGAAGTTCGCCGGCGTCTCGTCCTTTGCGAGAGTGTGCTCTTGCTGGGACAACAGCACCTCTGCCTGGCGAGCGTCGCGGTCGAACACCTGCAGGTTCAGCGAGTTCGACAACAGTAATTGCCTGTTCACCCACATCTGATGCAGCTCCTCCCAGCCCATTTTCAACGCGTTCAGGCGTTCCCTGAGGAACATGTACTGTGTGTCACCGTCGCCGGCCTCGCTTGTCAATCGTTCACCGTACTCCATCATCTTCTGATAATCGTCCGTGTAGTTGTCGATCTCCTCCTTGATGTTCTGATGCTGCGTAAGAAGTTTCTCCGCGTCCGCCAAGGTGGTCGGTGTGTCCTCGCTGGCGACATCGGTCTGCGTCTTGGTCAACCAGGCCTGGAAGTGATCGAGATCCCTCAAGAATCTGTGAAGATCACCGGCTTCCTCTAATTTCGCGTCGCGTTCCTTCAGCATCTGGGTCAGTTGCTCCCAGATAGCGTGTATCTGGGCGATCTTGTCTCGAATCACTGTTGGATCCTCCAAGTTCTGTTGTTGTATGTTCTGTGCCTCTAACTCCAACGCGTCCAATTTCGCCTGAATGGCCGCCAGGTCGCGTTCCATGCCGCTGAGGCGACGCTGAAGCGTCATGACACCGGTAAGATCCATCTCGAGGCTGTCGGTCTGCTGGAGGATTCGTTTCTTGTCTTCGATCCAGGAAACGGTTTCACGGCACTCGATATGGAAGGTTTGCACTCCATGAGCGGAATTCAACTCGTCCCGTTTGTTCTCCGCTTTGTCTCTCAGCTCGGCCCATTTCTGGTTCAGTTCGTTCTGTCTGGCGACTATCTGCTCGGAATTCGGATGTTCCACGTGCAACAGCTGCCTGGCTAATTGATTCACCACGGCGACACGAGACGCATTCGCGTACATCTCCTTCTCGAAACCGTTGTATCTGTGCTTCATGATTTCCACGTCTTCTATGTCCTTGGCCGGGACCATGGTGTCCAGCATCCTGTTCTTCTCGCCTATCCATTGTTCGACTCCGTCCGATTCGCTGAACAACTTGTAAAGCGACAGTGCGTCCAACAATCTCTGTTTACGCAGCATGGCCAGCTCCATCAACGCCTTGTATCTCGAGTCTATGGAGGCCAATCTCTCCAACACTTCCGGCGACTTGGCGTCCTGTTCGCCTAGAGTGGACGCCTGCTGATGAAGCTGATCGATAGTGGTCGCGTAGTTCTTCAGTTCGTCGGTGACATCTTTGTGTTTCTTCAACAGAGACTGAACGTTAGCCTCGTCCCTACCGACATCCTCCGACGAGACCAATCTCAAAGTATCCAACATCCAGATATCGATGTCATCGGCATCGGCGAACAACTGATGGTAGTCAACAGCCTCCTCCAAGCGTTTTCGTCTGAACGCAGCTAAATCCAACAGATGATTCCACATGCCGAGGATCTCTTGGAGTCTCTCTTTGATACGATCGGAACCGAAGTGCTGCTGTCGAACCAATTCATCGCCAACCGCGGCCACCGACATCAGCTGAGGTTCGTGAGATTGGATCTCGTTCTCCAAAGCTTTGTGCTTCGACAGCAGCAAGTTTACAGTGGTGAGATCATGGCCGATATCACCGGTGGACACTATCTGCTCCTTCTCCTTTATCCAATTCTCCTCGTCGGCCATATCCCAATAGAACTGCCAGAGTTTTCGCGATTCTTCGAGCCTGACTCTGCGTTTCACCGCCAGACCGACCAGTTCAGCGTAAGCGTCCTCGAGCTGTTTCACGCGTTCCACGATAATAGTAGGATCGCAAGGTCTGTAACCCTCTTCGGGTTCCAAGAATTTCTGACTTTGCTGAACAACAGCTTTCACTCGTTCGCCGAGCACGTTGATATCAGCCTCGACTAGAGAATGCTTCTGCAATAGATCCTCCACGCCCATCAAGTGTTTCCCGTAGTCGTCGATCAGAAGACGCATTTTGATCTCCTCCATGCTGTCCAGGATGTACAACATCTCCTGGAAGTTCTGTTGAAGCTGCAGCGACAGCTCCAGCCTCATTCGTCTAGCGCGCAACAGGTCCAAAAGGTAATACCACATTCTCAGGATGTTGCCCTTGCGAGCATTGATACGTTCTATATCGTGATAATTCTCGATCTTCAACTCTTGAGACACCGCCATCACAGCCTGGACTCTTTCCTCATAGGCAAAGATGTCGGTTTCGATAGCCTCGTGCTTCTTGGCTGCAGCTTCCACCGCGGCCAGGTCGAAACCAAAGTTGTCTTGAGAGACCAGTCGTTGATTCTCCGACAACCATGTCTCCCTCATGCTAGCCTTACGATTGAACCTCGCCGCCAATTGTTCCAGCTTCTCCTGGCGAATCAGTTCCTCGCGGAGAGCCAATTCCCTTTCGTGTTCGGCCTTCTCCAGTCTCTCCCAAGCTTTGTTAATATCCGATATCATCTTACCCTCTTTAGGTGTATACGGTTTTTGATTATTAGCCCTCATTTTCGACTGCAAGGTGAACAGAAGTACCTCCAGGTTGCCCTTCTCGACGAACTTCGGCGGTTTCTCGACGGTACGGTAATTCGAAAATTGGGAAAGTTGCGACTGAACGCCTACCAATGAATTAGCGAACATACGATCACCCAAAGCCTCTATGGTGCCCTCTATCCACCGCAATAAGTCACTGGTCAGGCTTTCGTACTCATGGATCATACGATCATTCTCCACGGCGATACCGACCACCTTGCCTATCCTCTTGCCCTGCACGGTTTCTTGCTTCATCTTTGAAAAATAATGGTAATATGTGACCACGTAAGTGATGATAGACTTCTCGTCCGGATGATCGACGAATATGTCCTCGGCGTCGAGGAGTTTGGTCAGTCCTAGCTTGTCCTCGGCTACGTTGAACGCATTGTTCAGATTGTAGATAGCGTTCGACTTGGAGAGCTTGTCGAATTGAATCAGATCTGGCCTGTGCTTGTGGATGATTGCGTTGAAGGCCAAACCGTCGCGCCACGAGGTGCTGAAGTTCCTCACGTTAACATTATGGTAACCGGCTGTCTTCATCTGACACCAGAGCAGCAACGCGTCTTTGGCCGATTTTGTCTCCTGATTGTCCGTCTCCTCGATGGTGATATCTTGGATCTGGAATCGAAGGATAATCGTCCAAATGAGACCCAAGCTCAGACGTGGATTTCCATCGACAATGTCGTGGGATCCCATGTTCTCCAGGTGAACCCTCTGCTCGCGCAGAAACTGCAACGCTTTGTCGACGTTCTCCAGACAATGGATTCGCATTTTTCCTTTCGTCGGTCGTGGTAAACGTTCCCCGGACAGAATCTCCAACAGCTTGATCAGCATCTTCCCGTCCCTGAGGTCGACGTACAGATCGCCGATACGGCACGAGCATCGCACCAAGTGTGAATTCACCCATTTTTGGAAAGTCTTCTTCTGTACCAATTCACGTTCGCCTGGTTTCACGGAGAAATCACGGAAATTTATTAGAGTTTGATTATCCTAAATAGCAATTTGCTAATGAAGGAGGGAAGAAGGATTTCTGTTTGAACCTGTAACGCGCAGACCCATAAATTGTTATTTCAAAATTGTGATATCGATATTGTGTGTTGCTGTATCTTGTTATTTTCGAACATTTTACTACTTTTACCTCTCAAATTTAAGACAATCTTATCGTAATCCGTGTCCGACTGATCACAGGTTATCAGGGAATTCCTATCGTTCATTTTCTTTTTTTTCGGATTCGTTCCTGAAGTTTTGCAATGAGACCAAGCGTTAAATTGTCCCGTGTTTAACAAACTACTAAGAACTTTCCTCGAATAACAGAGACTTTAAAGACCGTAATTATCGAAGTGATATCTGTATCAAAGGATGTGGTAATAGTACGATGCACGACATACATATAGTTTCTAAAGTAGCTAACAAAATTCCATTACATAAAATTTCCTCCTGCTTTGCAATCATTTCCGTATTATTCTCCCTCCGATTCGAAATAACAATGAGAGTTTCTAGGCGTTGGAAATGTTCTCAAGTAAATAGGACACTCTAGACTGCGGATTTTATGCATTTCTAACATACAAGGTTCTCTAAAATTCAGTATAGTTAAAAGAGGTTTCCATCTGATTTGGAACCTGGTAGAATAGTAAACAGAGTAAACGAACTTCTTTTTCACTCCAATTCTTTTAAACTAACCCATAAAACTCTATATACATAAACATCCGTAGTGATGAGAATTTACATCGCAAGAGAAGTCTACGAACCTTCTTCCAGAAGAAAGATTACATGAAAATATTTAATCTTTCATTGTAATTCTACAAATGTTCGTTTATACACACACGCTGTGCTCTACATGTTACACTAGGCTTCGTTAGAAGAAGAAAAAGTATTCATCCCTGATCCTAGACTTCTCTTGTCGCTGAAACAAAGGATGGACTAAAAAAAGAAAAGGGGACGTGTTCTGTACCAGCCAACGCCTTGATTCGTGAACGTTCGAAGAGTCTCGAGCTCGAGTTTCCCCCGTCGTATTCGTACTCATCGACAATCTCTTGTTGTAGCGTGGGGTCCCAACCCCCGCGCACCACCGAGATGTCGGTCGTCATTCTGTCAATCGGACCAACAACTCACTGCCTGGTCTTACCCTTCGAAAGGGCGCTCCTGAAAACAAGCACAATACAACATTAATTACAACAACAAAAACGAGTCCACCCACATTTGAGGTTTCAATTTAAACCGAACTCATAAAAATGACGTTGACTACTCAAAAACGAAGTGGATCAAATAAAAATTAGAAAAATTTCTATGAATTTCAAGAATTTCCACGATTTCGGCAGACGTACATATTGCAAATCTTGTCAGACATTGTGGCAAATATCGTCGAATCGAAGATTTTTGTACTGATTACAGTAAAGTCTCGATAACTGCGCGGAAGCTCTACGTTAAATACTTCTGCTTCGTCTAAATGCAGTCCACGAAGTGACAATATTCATTAAATGCAGACATCGTGTCCCTCTGCTCCAAAGCGATCCCGAGTTTCCAACATTAATCGAAGATTCACTATTTGCGAACACGGTAACGTTCCACGATGATGACACACACGTGAACAGACACAATTTCCGTCGGCGCGGTGTAAAAATAGCAAAGTGAATCTCCATTTTCCAAGGAAGACACTTTGCACTCGCCGCGTGTGGTGCTCGTCTAATTACTTTTTTTTCGCCTCTTCTCTGCAACACAATTAAGGTAACCGGCTCGCGTCGCAACCTTCGGGCGCTCGATATGAACTGCACAAGGTATATAATCTTATCTCTTCTCTTATGTATTCTCTCTCTCGCGTGTGTGTCTTACGTTCAACGTGAGATAACGGTCGCCATCGAACCGGTGAAGTTCATTTTTCTTCTTCTTTCACATGTAATTAAGCGCAATCGACGCTCGAAACGAAAGTGACGATTTCTGAATGGCCACGACAGCGTGACTAATTCGGGGATAATAAATTCTTGTTTTCTCTTCATGGAACATCCGAATAAAGAGACTCGATGAATTAACCAACCCATTGAGAAACCAGTAGATCGGGTATTGACGAATCTATATACATAGGGTGTCGTGGAAACAATCGCTGGTTGGCACGAAAACAGAACCAGCGGAATCGATCGAATAGATATCAGTATATCACTGCACGTTGGTACAGCCGAATATCATCACCAAAAATAAAAATCGTGTTATCACTGTGTTCAGCGTACGAGAGCCAAGAATCTGTCGACGAGTCTCGATCACGTAATTCCAATTCTGAATCTACTATAAAGCAGTCTGTTTACCGATCACGGCGATGATATCATTACCGGAGGCCATGTTTTATTCATTGCTGGATCGTTGGTGACTTCGTGAAAGATCTCGAAGAAGCTTGGCAAAAGCCTCCGAAGAGTGTTACAGGCTTTTGGACCGAAATGATGGTTTCTGAATCGATCATCTCGTTCGTTCTCTGTTCGTTCGATTAACAAAAAGTTTGTTCACAGAGACCTGAAAGCATTTGTTTTTTAATGGAACAAATGTGTTTCACGAATTCATCTGATTATCAACAGAGCGATTTCGGAGTAAACACCAATGACTCGGGAAAGCTTTCCTTCCACTGTCGATCTTCAGGGCGTTAGGCTGAACAACGGCTGTGCGGTGTTACGTCCTCGAAACGTGTGGGAGGTTTCTCGACGGCGCGCGATTACATCACGCGAATGATGTCACACGTGCGAAATATGCACCAATCGCGTGGCGGCGACGGGGACCGAACGAACCTCTCCACACACGCACGCACACACCGTGGGCTATTCGCTGATACCGGAATCAGGTAATTTCCTACGCTGTCGAGAAACTCTGCTCTTGGTACCAGACGAGAATACGAACCACCGTTTAGGCAGGATGTACAGCCCTACCAGAGTGGCACATAGAGTACGGAAATTTGGGTGGAACCGATCTCATTGGAGAGAACATCTAGAATTGGGCCAACTTGTGCAGACAGCAACCAACCCTTAATGATCTGAAGTGAAAAAATCTTTAATTTGTAGAGATTTTTAATGTAAAAAGAAGTAGTTTTATTTCTATTGGGTATATTTATTTCTCGTTGCTGTTTCACAGTATTTTTAAGGGCTCATTTAATAATGAGTAGTATTATTAATAATATTTTTAATTTTCTACAGTTAATTTTATTTTTATTTTTAATTTTTTATACCTTCGTGAGTGTTATAATTGTATAATATGAGTTGTTCTATGGGTTGATCAGTTTTTGCAAAATGAAGATCACAAAATTATGGGATTTGTACTGTGTTTAACTATTTCTTGTCATTTTGAGGGTTGGTAGCGACCAAATATATGATCAGTGGAATACAAACCGAACTATAAAATTACATCTTTCTCTACAATGTAGAAAACTTAGAAAAATTCATTTGTTTCATAATTCAAGTGACTTTTAAACTTTAATGCTTTTTTAGTCAACGTTCAGTAGCATACAGTGTCCAGTGAATTCTGAACGTGAGTGTGGTACTTACCACCTATATTGTGACTGAAAATATTTTCATGCATATACCCAAAAGTGTCCGTAGAATTGAATCGAACACACGTCACTGTCGAGGTAATTAGAGAATGATCAGCGGGAATGAGTTCATCGCCCATTAAGGACTGCCCCGGCGGATTTCTAGAATGCCCTGTTCGAGTTAGGTGCACGCTGCCCGAATGATTCTTACCGCCAGGCACCGTATACGAGCCAAGCTACCAGCGGCATGAATCATTTGGCGCCTGTACTCGAGGGCAGAATTCTTGAGGATAAATTTATATTGTATCGATATTTGGTTTCGATGTGTATATCGAAAACAAAATATCGATATTATCGGTTTGTCGATACTTGCGATTAAATTAGAAGTAACACAATACAAAAAATGAAAATAAATCATTTATTTAAGCAGATTTTCAGGTAACAGAGTGGAAAAGAAATTGAGCAATCGCAAACTTTATGGAGAAGCTCGCGATTGATTCGTTTTTTAAATGACCTGTTACGTTACGGCAAATGCAGCGATTGTACCAAAATATTGATATTTGAATTGAAAAGTGTATCGATATTCGAAATATCAATATTTGAATTGAAAGGTGTATTCAAAATATCGATACTATATCGCCCATCAATACATTGGGGATACGTTATCTGCTACTAACTGAAATCTATGGAATACATCTTCGCGGTGAACCTGTTGCAACTGCATTCGTTATTACTTAATTTTTCACAAAGGAACCTGGAAATCTTCGCGGTAGTCTAGACTTTTCTATGAACAAGCTGTTCCAGAATTCATAGGATTCCGAACGCGGACAGGAAGCATCTGTTCCCACGTCCCAGGTGGAGGGGAAGGGACAAAGAGCATCTTGTTTTGCATTTCGTTGCTTACCAGTGACTGGAATAAACCGTACATTGTTTCCTTGCTTACGAATAGGCTTCGTGGTTTGGAGTAACAGCCGACGCGCTCCCATTACTTCTGGATCAGCCTGTACAACTTCCTTACAGCAAGTCCGAGGAGATCCTGCCCGGTTAATTCAAGTTCAACGGAAAGCGCACGCCACGACCAGAGTCCAGTCCAGCCATCTCTCTCTGCCCGATTACATCGTGTCGTTCACTTTGTGATTCATTTCACCCCGCCCACACACGGTGCAAAGGCACATGTAATCTTCCCCCACTCTTTCGGTACTCTCCGGTTTCTCTCTCCCTCCCTGGCAATTCTCATTAAGTATGTCGCTGCTTACCGTGTAATTGCCCCTAATTCACGGTAAGTGTCTGCCAGACACTTGAAAAATTTCATTCATTCTCCTCCTCGGTGCTTTCATCTTCGAACTGTTCTTCCCCATCGAGCCTTCTCAAAGGAACGTTCTTCTGGCGAAACACACCTGTCTGTGATCGTAGGAAACGTGCAACACCATTCTCGAGTGTCTGTACCCGATATATCGCCAGGTTGGTATATAATAGCGGTCGGAACAACACTATAGTCTTCCAGAGGTGCGAGAAAAATTGAAGGACAAGTCGGGTATATACTCGATGATCAACGGGGGCCCACGATACATCGATAACTCACGTGTACGCGTGAAATTCGAAAGTACTCGAGGAGGGGGAGACATCCGTGACCCCGTTGAATCCTACTCCTCTACGGCAAAGGTTAACCCTTTAACGGTGTTTGACGAGTATACTTGTCATGAGGAAATGACCACTTTTTGGGTACCGACGAGTATAGTCGTGTAAAAACATCAAATAACCTTCTGCTTCCGAATTGAAATTTTCGTAAAAATTGAAAAATATATTTCTTTCGTTCGAATAAAGGAATCAAATATTGTAAGGTTTCCATGTATGTATGTGAACTTCGTCTATTTCCGAATTTTTTAAATTTGTATTAAAATATGTTATATTAAGGAATTTCGAGGGCGAGTGAAATGATTGGTTCTCTTTCAATTAATCTAACTATTTCCTATTTCGTTATGATTTAATTTAAATTTACTCGTTTGGGTAAATTCGATCCAAGCCACTATTCAATCAACCGTTGTTTACAAACTATCTGTTAAATTAAGTCGCAAAAACATCTGAGATGAACTTCGGACATTGTCGATTATATTTTCATGGTTAAATAAAAATTCTTCAAAGAATAAAAAAAACAAGATTCTAAGTGTTTTAATATACCTGAAATCACCTGAATAATGTTCCATCAGCTGAACAAATTTTCGATCCAACAACTAGCAACAGAATAATCTAAGCTGATCATGTTTCGTGGTCCACCCTGTATACACCCGGTTTCCCAGACCGATTTTTCATCCGTCGAGTAGGTATCGGTGTCGCCCTTACGCGGCTCGCTGGGTCTGGCGTAGGTATAATATCCTATTCTTTTTCGTCTACGTGGAGGTAGTGGCGGCCAGCGAAATGTCACCGTCAAGGAACGACGCCCGTATCCACTTACTGCGGTTTTCCTTGAGTTTTTGCTAGGTTACCCGCGCGAGTCCGCGCCGCCGCCGAGAGTGGACGTGCCGAGTTACACCGTTTCTGGTCGAAGAGGGCTGGAGGTTTAGGTCCACGTCGAGCAGTACAACTAGGATGTGTCTCCGTGGGGTTTGGTAACAGGTTATTACGAGATCAGATATTAACAGCGAAAAGACTGTAATATCAGTCAGTTTAAGACTCTAGCACCTCGGATGTACCGAGCAGTTTGCTCGGTCCTCCCTCCGATTCTCAAGAAACTTGACGAAATCGTCCCAGAGATGGGCAAACTTATTATCCAGATAAAAAGTTTCGAATAACGAATAAAAGATAAAAAAAAAAAGTATTTCGTTATTTTTAATTGTTTAAACGTGGAAATATTCAATTTGTATAATAAAATAGTACTTCTTTATGAATGAATCGACATTTGTCGAACAATTATTTAATCTTATTAATTGTTTAAAGCTCAAGACGACACGACTATGTATTATTCGGTTAACATTTAAGATTCCGAGTAAATGTTACACCAGCCATAAGAATAAAATTCATTTCATATGTGGGAAATTATTATTGATAAAGTAATTCTTAAAAGTGTGGTCAAAAAAATCGTAAGACAATGGGTCCCCAACTTTTTGGCTAGTCAGTAAAGTTCAATGTCCATGACCTTTTTCTTCTTTTTTCCGGTACCGTTCCCAATTACGATGCAAGTCCAGGGTAACAGAGAACGGCCTGGACCGGAAACGAACGGCGATGAAGAGGAATTCCGAGGGACACAAGGTGTAACGAACTGCTGGCGCCCACACCCGCCACCGTTGCTGTTCTGTCGCCAGTTTTAGGGGGTTAATCTGCTGGTTTAATCGGTTCACCAGGCATGTTTAGCCGTGCACTTAAGGTTCCTGGGTCTCTATATATGAACCTAAGTTCGTGTCCCTTACAAAAGAAGACCACAGGGTCCTCCTAGACGGTATAGAAGGCCGCAACGGGGCGAAGGTAAGATGAACTCGCCGCGGAACAGAGCACACACACACACATATACAGAGCGCGTCAGGCTATTGATTTTCCGCAGGAGTCACCGTGGCGCCAATGCTCGCGGTGTATAGGTGTATATCGCACAGTGGAGACAGGGTGGCCTCGCTCGAAATGGCCCTAATCGCGTCGTGAAGTATAATTCCTCTTTCATGAAAATCAACGATCGTTTAACTCTTAATCGACTGAAATGGGGAAAAAAAAAATTATTCCAAAACAGAGCGAGTCTTTGATATTTATTCGCTTCCGGGTGTTGAATACCGTGAGACTGGTAAACGGGAGAAATTTCATGATATGGTGAGAAGCTTCTTGATAATATACAGGATGGACCACGATACGTGATCAGTTTAGATTATTCTAGTGCTAGCTGTTCGATCGAACATTTTTCTGCAAGCTTAACCTTCAATGCTCGCGTCATAAATAGAACCAAGCAGTCGTATTGCAGGTGATGGACACCAGCTTGAACATCGTTTTAATTAAGGTAAATGGAATTTTTTTAATGTTTCTTGGGTTTCGAAGAAGAAAAAATATTTGTTACGATGCTTGCTGAATTCGTCTCAGTATCCACTGAAAGAGGAGCATAAAAAGATTATAGATTTATCTATAAAAAACTGAAGGTGACCTTGAAAACTCTGGGGAAAAAAGGGTTGACACAAAATTTGGTACAATAATCTTAAAGCTCTCTTTGAATCATGTTATATTAGCCAATAAAATTTTGATCGAACAGTTGACAGAAGAATTTTGTGGTCCACCCTGTATGACTTTTATTGTGAAACATTTTCGAACGGATCACCCGGTATACATACTCGGTACCTGCTGACAATCCCTGAGGGGCCCTTGACCACCCCTCGCTGGTATTCCAAGCAGTACACCTTCTGGCAATTGTGGCGAATATAAAGGACTCTTTTTTTTTAAAAAAAAAAAAAAAGAAACTTTCATATTGTGTCTCGTGAGGGGTAGTAGCTTACAGAGAGATTTATTCTGAACTAATTTTTTAGAGTGAGGTATTCATCCGACTTAGTATAACAATTCACCCAGAGACAATAGTAGAATTAAGTCCATCCACGTTTAAATGATCCTAGAGTAGGCACAAGATTCAGTAAAGATAAAGAAATAAGTGTGCTACTCTGTAAGTCTCTGCAATGAATCATAAAAAGGAACAGGAAGGAAGAAAAGTCTGAAGGACGTTCTGATTTTCACCGTTCCTGTCCAAAGTATGCCTTCAACATATTTTTTTCCAGTAGTGTAATACGAAGACTTAATACGTGTGTAAATGCTCAAGATTTCGAGTCTTCGTATTTATTGTAAATAAACGCCATTAACAGTTTACCGAAAAACAGAAGCCAAACATCGAGAGAGAAAAAAATATTGTGTATTTCGTTGCGTAACTTCGTTATCTTTCGGACCAAAGTGGGTATCATTGATGATGAACGGAGGCTTCCATTATCGGAGAGTACGCGTCATATCGAGGAAGACTAATCTCGATCGGATCTAAGAACAGGTGAAGTGCCTCCGATTGGATTGCATCACGAAATCACGGTAACGTATCTTTTCCTTTCTGGAGTCATTCCACGCGAAGTTGAACACTTTTTGGACTAACATTTTATCATTTACTCGTTATTCGAAACTTTTTATTCGGACAATAAATTTTTCTACCTTTGCCCTTTGTCGAATAATATTAGAAAGACGTTACACGTTCCGACGAGCCCCGTGGAGCACTTACGCGGCCGTTCAACGGCAAAACAACCCGTGTGTTTATCGATTGCATCGGGGTTTTCGCGGCGGATCTGAACAATCTGCTTCCCCGAATCCTCGCAAGTGTCCAGGTTTTTGACCTTATGGCAACGGGTAGCGCCGGACGCGAGTCCGCGAGTCATCCCCGACAAATAGACAAGCACCAGCGAGTGCCAAGAAATGTCGGGATACAAACTAATAATAATAGACCGGGTGTGAACCTTTGGACGGTTATCAAGCGTTAATGAAAACCTGCCGCCCACCACACAACCTCGAGACGGTCCTTCTTCCGCGATGATTCGAGAGATTTAAACAGGAACCCCGGTGAGTGAAGAAAACTGTGATTCGCAAGAATCATTTCCAGCCGATTGTACAAGTACGCCCCCTTTTTTGCTGTAGAGCTGCAAACAGGGTTGGACAGCAATTTTTGATCTAGTTCCGAAAAGGTCCACTCTTGAGATTTTAATGGAACTTGGTAAAATTGTCTAAAATACAGTAAATCCTCGATGAGTGTACGAAGGCTCTTCGGCAGTGATCATTAAATACTTCATAAATTAATGGCCTTATGCGACCGAAACAAATATTATTTGCTTCAGAACTCCAAGCTCTATCGCTGTGCTAAACCTCATTAAAAAGCGAGCGTTACACCTGAGGACATATTCTTGTCAGTGTCGAGGAGCGTTCGAGCACTCACGGAGGATTTACTGTACTCCCGAATGTAGATACAGTCAAAACGAAACTTTTACCAACGGGTCAGAGATGCAGCGAACTAAAAAATCGGGTCACGTAAAGATAAATCGCAGTGTGTACCCCATTCTGCTTTCTTTCTGTCTTCTTCGCAATCGAACACACAGCACACGCGACACCGACGCGATCGTCGTCGAGTCACACCCCTGTGTACACATTTTATGAAGAATAACACAGAAGGAAAATTTCGATTGGACACTTTGACACATCGGGGGTTGGAAATTTACTTTCGGATTTTTTCTTCGTACTTAGGACATTCTAGATAGAAAAGTCGTAAAGGTCTATATTTCTACAGAACGAAATAATACTTGAGCGGTTTGAGGTGATAAAAAAAGGCCATCGTCGGCACGAAGGCCGAAAAAAGAAAAGGTCGATCGACGCGCTATGGAAGTGGCGGTTCCGTGCATAGGAGCAACCACACGGCTAGTCGCACCCGGCGTATACACACACGAAGCTCTACGTCACGTCCGCATTTACGTTAATCTGCTGTCGGCCGACTTGGTTACCTCCGTCATTTACTTGGGACAACGGGTTCCACCCGTGCGTCGCGTCGGTTTGTCGCTGAATGTCCTGCTGCTGGTCACGAGTAGTAATTGGTGATACAGTATCGATAGTTTTGAAAATCTATACACTTTTCTATTCAAATATCGAGTTTCGAATATCGACACACTTTTCTATTCAAATATCGATATTTCGTATCGCTACAGTATCGATAGTTTCGAATATCGACAACCTTTTCTATTCAATTATCGATATGTCGTATCGATATTTAATGTGATGATATATTCCAGTATCGATACTTCATCCGTAAATATCGAAATTTCGATACGATCGCTGCAACGCAGCCTGTGTTATACAGAGGTCGTAAGGAAAATGGACCGATCGCAAGCTTCCATACAAAGTTTGCGATTAGTCCATTTCTTTTCCACGCTGTTACCTGAGAAATCGTCTTAGTAAATATCTGTTTAAATAAATGATTTATCTTCATTTTTGAATTATATTCTTATTTAATTACAAGTATCGATACCGATAATATCGATATTTTATAGGGGTTAGTTTTTACTGGCTATCAATACGTATCGATACCAAATATCGATACAATTCAAATGCATCACCATCGCTAGTCACGAGCCGGGATTTCTCTGAAATTCGCGTATATACCGACGGGACCGTGTGTAAGTATGTATATTAGGAACAGGAAACCCGAGACGTCTAGAACTCTGAAAAGTGAACACGAGGACACGGATGCTCTTCGAATAGTGTAATCGCTCTTTCTTCCATTTTTTTTTTCTTTTATTCTGCCGACGTATCTACGAACCTCCAGATGCCCTCCGACCGATAAGCGACATGTTCAACCGCGCATTTCTTACTAATTGACCGTTGATTGAAGTCAAGTTCCCGCGATAAATCATTGAATATTTCGGTATTGAAAGGAAGAAAGAAAAAGAGAGAGCAGAGAATTCGAACAATCTTGTTGAGCCTAATTTTATCCCTATATAAAACGAAAAGTTTCCTGTGTTATAAATACACGCACACTGGAGTGATTCATCGCGGCCGTCACGCCAACGAATGAAAAAAAAAAAATTAACAACGTTGCATTCACGGAACCGGTAATTATGAGTGCTCTCGACATACACAACATTGTTACGTGTAATTACACGAACGTGAGAGTAAAAAGACTAAAGACTGGCACAGTTTGGGAATCCGATAACGGTACGGGATTTAAATGTTAATTAATCGGCCGATAGCTGGACAACACGATAAACTTGAACTTCTGAACGGTAATTACGATATCTAGAAAAACTAGTTTCTTCCCTTGTAAAAAAGGAAAGTCGGTCTTTCCGGAAGTTGCTTGAATGATGAAATGAATTTTACCGGCAAGTCGCGGTTTTACCGAACTTGATGTAACAAATAACCACGGAGCAAGAGGAATATGTATAAAAATTTTGGAAATTGGTCCTTAATGAAATTTTCTTATTGATCATAGATTCAGTGCCAACTGACATTCTACGAACCTATACCATGTTAATAAATACAAACGTTGAATTTTTAATTATCGTTAAAAGTTTCGTGCCAATTTGTGTTTTACGAATTTTTGTTCGAAATAATTTATGAAAGTTACCAGCATCCAGTGGAAGTTGAAAAATAACTGAATACAGTTCGATGCCCATACATATTTCCATGTAGCTATAAAAGTTTTTCTGATACAATACCGTTTCCCTGTACTGCATAAAACTGCGGGTACGATAATCAGAGCAGAAAAGTTAAAAACATCCCGCTGGATAATTTTAGACGAGAGTACTGCGACATTCCCTGGGGACTGTACATTGTTTCCTGCTACAAAAACACATGAAATAATCTGGCTAATATGCAAATCTAAATTAATACGTACGTAAAAAATAACTCGATATTGCGACACAAATTCTGCGTTGAATCCTCTTTGTGTTCAAATATGCCGCCTTTAAGCTCGAATGTAAATAAGGATTCGAGGTATTCGACATACATACATAATCCCTGGCATGTAAATACGATTGAACGTCACAATGTAACCTTTTAAAAGCTGTTTTCCCCGTTTCTAGCCAAGGCCCTAAATCCCGCTGTGCGTAGAATGTATTAATATTAAGCATATGGACGAGTAAACACCACCAACGGTTTACGATAAGTCCTCCCAGTGTCGTGATGCACAGTCAAAAATAATAGTACATATAACGAACGTGAGATAAGGACTGAAATAACAAATAACTTCAAATATTGGGCTCGGCAGCTTGACATAAAGCGAGAATCTTATCGCTTCTAGGGAAATCTTCGTCCGTAACGTTGCCGACACTGTGCAAAACAACTACACTGGGTGGGCTACGTTCCTTGACAATTAAAAAATTCAAATTCCATTGTCGTTAATTTTGCTGGTACGAACAACGATACAGAATTATTTTGCTGTCTAGTTGTTCGCCATTATATTTCAAATAAGAGACTAATGAGCAAAGCTAAAAATGTATTACATGCACAGGTTTTTTCTTCCACGTATTGCACGCAATTGTACTTTCATGACCGGAAGTAGTTCCGGGGGCACAGGATCGGGACAGCCAGATGTCACCGAAAACGCGATCCGGAAGAAACGATCGCGGTCACGACACTAATTTATTAATTTATGCCGAAGAGACGCGCACACGCCCAAGCCCGGCAACGGTGACGTAACTGTAAACACACAACACACTACGAGAAACGAAGGAAATTGCTTGATCGAAGAAAGCTTTATTAAACGATCCTCGCCCCCCATTCTTCTTCCTATGCTAATAATATCACACATTCAACGATTTAACGTGTTTTACTAACGTCCCTTGTTATATAGACTTCCCTCGCACAGTGTACACCTGAATTCTAATTTTCTATTTATCTAGTACCGTGATAGAGAACGATTAGTCTATCGAACACCATCGTTTTAACGTTCCATATTTCTATAATGGCGAACGTCAAAATGCCGCAGAATGATCTATAAATAAAGGCTTTTTCATCGTAATACACGATGGGTGAAGAACTAATAACGCTTCTATGCATTGATAAAGTAACGGTTTTAACGGATACTATACGCTCTATGTACCAGTTTATGACAGTTCACGAGCCATCCAAAGGTTTTCAATAATGACTCAGCAGCGAATTCGGTACCGTGACGAGGATCGCTTGCACCGATCAACCTATGGCAATTTAGAACGTCACCAATTAATGAACTGCGCAGCGTTTAAATTGTTATTTACAATAACGACATTATTAGGGTAATAGGTACAAACACGTAACTTTAGCGTATGGAATAGAAGGCAAGGTACAGCAACAGATACGCTGTTATTAAATCTAACCTTGTAATTGAAACCAACTGAAATTAATTAACACAGCGTATAGGTGTGCAGTAGCCCTTGACAAACATCGTACCTGGCGTCAGATAAATATAAATAAAGATTATCCTACGCCTGTGGAGCGCGGATATTTTTGTAAATACTGTGCCTAGTGACATTGTGACCGTCTAAAAAAAAACTGATGCACTCAAGACATTGTATCAATCAAAATAAACGACCCGCAATCGATTAGATTGTTTCTTGCAATACTGTTCCCGAGAAGCAAGTTATCAACGTGAGAACACAGTGAAATTCTAAGAGGTAAGGTACGGTTATATCAATAAGCGATGATGTCCATAAATCATAAGATACGTGATCTTCACTGAATTCCTTTTTACCGCGTTGTATTTGCAGAGAATTTTCAGGTCAACGATAAAAGAAACGCCCGGTGTACAGTTTGTAGCTACGATCGTCACAATGCCTGACAGGTTTGCAGTGGGGAAACGGAATTAGGTCACAACAGATAGGGCGTCCTGACAGGTGAACAAAACCATTCATGGAACACCATGTAGCGGAAATTAAAGCGCTATAAATGACTGCGTAGCCGTGCCATCGGTGTTTGCGTTCACGATCTTATTCCGGAAGAAAATTCGGATGATCGAACGAAACGCGTGCGAAGCGGACGTGCCGATGGTTACGCAAAGAAATTACGATCGTCGGCGAGGTAATACGAAAAAGGTCAGTTTATTTGATCGTACAGTGGGCAGGTTCGTCGCTATATAGAATCGATGCCGCGTTGGGTAGGTGGCAACTGTTCAGACGTAACGACTGACTGATAAATGACAAACGGTGCCGTTCGATCGTTCGAATACGAACATCGTTCGGTCGCTGTCATACAAGCACACACAAATGGAAACTACGTGACGATTCAAAGCGGAGAGAGAAATCGGGGAAGCTAAAGGCGGCACACGCCATTTTTATCTCCCGAGTCTCACCCGTCACGAGACAGCCGAACGGAAAACGTAAGAACGATCACGTTTTCGAAATGAAACTGAACGAGACCTTCCACTTACCTTCTCGTGAGGATTCCCCGCGACACCGTTTTATCCCAGTACTCGCATAAAAACCCGTTCAAGTACACCAAAAACCACCGATAACGATCCACACGAACCCATCCACTCAGCCGACCGGCGCGCAACTGACTGAGCGCATACGGCGTCGACCTACGCCAGCGTAGCTAGTCCCAGTCGTTGCCCACCAATAGAAAACACGCGTGACATTATGAATACCTGCAACGCAACCCACGGTTGGTATGATATTTTCAATTCAAGTATTTAAAAAAAAACGCTTCACTCCCGATACATTATTTACAAAAGGTGTCAGTGAACTGATGGTACACTCAAATACGTAGACCCTACGTCAGAAAAACTTAGAAATGTCGATTAACATGCTGCTTCTCGAAAAACTGAAATATGACAATAATTCATCGAGCATGCTTATCAATACAGCTGATTATTATACTTTGGATTGTTTCATTTACATATAGGGGATAGAACTGAGTAAAATAGAATTGTAATAAGGATTAAGACAGATTTTTTCAGAGTTCGATCGATAATAGGAAAGTTTTAAACTGAAATGTAAATTTGTCATTAGAAATTATTATAAATCAGTTTATTAAATGGTAATTTGCATAAATTTCCGTAGTCTAGCCGTTATGTTTTAGATTCTTAAGAAAACTTGAATGCAGATTGATGCTACGAATTACGTGCATACTTTATTGGTCTTTTTAGAAGTATATAACATAGTTACCTCTCACGCATTAGACACATAGGACATTAATAAGAATAGAGATAGGTAATGAATTTTATAAAAAATTTATTTAAAAACATAGTGTATACTTGTCAGCTAGAATTTACTATTTAAGAAGCAGTATTCGTATGCAACATCTTAATGCGTACATATATACAATAGTTTAATCATTATTGATAGTAAGAACAGTTTAATATGCGAATCAAGAAAACTTGAATCAAAGAAATCAATTCGTTCCATTTAGAAATTTAAATAAAATGATTGTATTACTTTTGTATCACTAGTGTACCTGCCTTACGACAGCCGGCGTAGGAATACAAGATATGACATCACTAGTCCCGTTTACCCATATTCTGGACCGGGCACGCCCCAACCTCCCTGTTACACATTATTGCGAAAACAAAAAATCAACTAAATTACATCGAAACAATGCACATACCTTACATGCTCTAAAATGAGAATAAGCATGGATAACAAATCGATATACAAAATAATAGAAAAGACGCATGCACCGACGCGTATTATAGTCTTCTTTACTATAGTATCAACTGACGTTAGGAAAATGTCTTTATTGCACGCATTTTTTTTTAATTTTAGGACACATTTTTTTTATTATAATTTGGTTTGAAATTTATAAACTATATTACAAATAATAATTTAAAAAGAATATATGTATGTACATACTCGCGTGCGTATTAAATGAAACACCGTTCAAAGCATCTCTCGCTATTTTCCTTTAAAATCTTCTATTTTCATCTGAAAAATATGAAAGTCCAAATGACATGTTTAACTGCATAATAAGGTTAAATACAAGCTTAAATATAGATCACAGTGAAACGAAGGCGAATGGAAAATGTGTACATTTATATACATAACATAAGAAATACATCGCAGTGCACATTTTACAATGTTTAATATAAATAAATTTAATTTATTGCTCTCTCCCTCTCTATCCTTTACGATCTTGACACGAGTAATGTACAATGTCGCCGTTCGGATACCTGGCGAACGCACTGTAAAAAATAATTTGTATTATTCATTTAATTTCAACATAAAGATCCCTAAATACAAAAGCATAAGTATGAACCTCTCATTCATAAATCTCTTCTTGCATACTGGGCATATGTTAAATTCTGTCATAAGGACGCTCTGCGACTCATAATGCATACGTTGTTCTTGCACTTGCAAATGTTCAGCATAAAGCAAACCCTTCAAAACCTGTATCCGTCTCCTAGTGTTCAATTTCTCCTGCAAACTGACTTCCAAGAAGTGCTTTATTCTACCTATAGGAACTGTATCGGGCAGGACTTCTAAAGCTTTCAACGGATTTATTTTTGCCGCATGTTTTTCGAGTAACTTAAGTGCCATTTCCAAATCCGGTTGCGCTGTTCGTTGAATCTCTGGATTGCATCCTGAAAAAATATAATTTTTACTAATTTATCAAACGAATAATTGCATTGTAATTTTTATCTGTCATCAAAACTGTACCAGTATCAGGCTTCAGTAACTGTTGTATCAATATCATATAAACCTCTTCTATACCGTCAGATGGTTTTTGTTTATCTGCATTCTCCTGATCTTGAAGTAACAAAAGAACAATCGTACAAAGTTGCATATATGTAAGTGTTCCTGGTGTACAAATTCATACCTACTTTGATATTTGGTGTATACATTATGACAATAATCAATCGCCTTTGGTATGTCATTAAGAACATTAATATATATTGATATGGCTTGTTGATGACGTCCGAGTCGTCCAAGAATAATTGCACGTTCTTCGAACAAATTATCAAATGGAAACTGCAGTAATATTGTTTCTGGAGTGTAATGTGCTGATTTCTCCAAAAACTGTTGTAATTTCTGTCTAATATGCTGCGCTGCTTCTTTCTCAGCCGGTGTAGCGTTGTCGCTCATTGCTGCTAAATATTTCTCTTTATACTGATGTATTAAAGCATTATGGTACAGCGGATTGGTATCTTCCCAAATATGTACCACGTGTTCTGTATATGTTATAACTAGATCTTTGTGGCAACGAAGAAGATAATCCAATACTTTTGGTCTTGGTAATTGTTCAACTGCCTGCAATTATGAATGTTACTATATCTCACTACATGTAACTGTTGTAAATACTACCTGTATATCTTCCATAAATATTCGAAGTCCTTGCTCTGGATCCTCGTTCAAGACCCATCCGGCAAATTTCAAAATTAAATCCATATGATCTTTACCAAGATGTTGCAAGTACTGTATTGTTCTTTCAGTACCCCTCAGACTAGGATCGTTTTCTTTCGCGTGTTTCTCGAGAAGTTCTAACGCTTTTCTATGTTGCCCTTTAGTCTCGTATAATATAATGAGCTCAGGATACTTTTGATGCATTAACAATGTTTTCTCTGCCTCCGCTAGGTGACAATGATTTAATCTAAGCAACGGTGCTACCAATGCATCAGTGGTCTGTAAATAACATTTTAAAAGAGTTGTGTCAATAATTTTTAAAAGCTGCTCGATAGCTACTGTTGTCATATTTTTTTCTCCATCAACCACAGCTTTTTCTTTGCTGTTATCCTTCTCTTTTGACTTTGTGTCACTCACTAATTTATCTCTAACATTCGTAAGAAAAACTATTAACGCACGTAAGCCGTTTTCTAAGTCACGATCTTGTAGTGCAGGCAAACTTGGTGTTGGTTCATTAAGTTTTGAACTATTACTCGACGGGGTAACTAAATCAGGGAATAATGTGATTACTTCGTACGGATCTGTCCCCAACTTTAAAAACAAGTCCATCGCCTCTTGAAATCTTTTGTTAGCGAAAAGATGATGCGCGTATAACGTTTGTATTTTGTACGTTTGTTTAATTTTTTCTTCTTCAGTTATGTCTGATAAACTCTGAAATAGTATGATAAAATAGTTTAGTCATTATGATCTATTTACAAGAAACTTGCGTTAAGCATTAAAAATTAACATAATAAAAATGCTGTTTACGTACAGTTAATTTCAGTACCAGCTGAAATTGCTTTTGTTCAAGTAGTGTTCTAATTTTAAATGTTACATCAACTGCTCTCACAGACCAAATATGACTGATTGAAGCTACAAAAAACTTTCCCTGCTTACATCTACATATGAGTCTAGCTTTGTTCATGTCCTTTATTGTTTGAATGTGTACACAGTCCTCTATAGTGTATACTTCTAATCTGTCATGCACAATTCCTAGTAGGTAAGGATCATCCCAAGCTGAAAGAATTCAACCTATATGACACTAAAATACAATATTTTAAATTATACAAATTTTCATACCTATTGCACTTGGTGTATCTGACCACTTTACTGAATTATGTTGAATTAATTCACCCTTTGTGTCCATGATAAATGACTGAGAATCTTTTCCCAATAGGAATGAAGCATCAGACAATTTTGTAATACTTGGTTCAGGTGACTTTCCAGTTGGAAATAATTCTTTAGGTTTTCCATTTAAGTCCAATATTGTGTATGATAGACCACGAAAACCCAAAATCAGTGAGTCTCCACACCTGCATTACAGTTAATGCATATTGTATTATATTACAGAAATGGATGAGTCCTTCTGTAGTATAAAGATAATATATACCAAGACAAGTCACGTGGTATATCTGGTATAGTTAATTCAAAATCATTGAATTCCTCAAATTTCTTTCCCTTCCAAGTATATAACTGTAGCTTACGTTTTACAGCAACACATAAATATACATCTGTTGCTTTTTCGCCAAGTAAATTCTGAATTGATTGTACGTTTAAGCAAAATATGGTAGCACCACGTGTTTTTGGCAACTGAGAAATTTGTTGAAAATTTGGAGAATTTAAATCATGTATACAAACAATATTATCTGCAAGAGCAAAGTATTAATGAAAAACTTCGTCAAGCGTCTAAGAAAGAGAATAAAAACAAAAATACCTGTTAAGATTATCAGTAAATTATATTCTGGAACAACATCAATTTGTGTGATGCGTTTTTTGTTAAAATTCTTACTGTGTCGCAGTATTTCTAACTTATGACTTTCGTCTGTTACAGAAGGAACATTATACATAAGAAGATGACCCTCTCTTGTACCAATTAACAAATTGTCATCTGAAATGCATTGATAACATGCATGCATTTTTCTTTAAACACATCAACACAACAATACATATTTCATTCGATAGCTAATAATTTCTTCTACATTCATGTATATTCCATTGAATAAATAATCAATTACGATTTAAATTATCCTTTAAATTGATTAAAAACTTTTAGTACAAAGGTTATACATCACCTACCATATGCAGCCATAGATTCTATTTGAACAGAAATATTTAATACTGATGTTTTTTCGTAAGCGTCATGCATTTTGACGTTCCTAATAATTTCTTTACAAATTTCGAGTGTTGAATTAACTCCCTTCAGATTAATAACCACCCACTGTTGTCCAGTTGTCAACAGTACAATTTGACAATCAACTTAAACTGTGTTCGAAGAAACTATAAAATATCATATCTTTTGTTTCTATGTATTTCAAATATGTTGATAAAATTTGTAAAAAGTATACTTTTATATGAGACGTATATTTTTATTTATGAATTTCTCATTTATTGTTGTTAAAACTCTGTGAAATAATTTTATAACATATATGTTCCTAATAGGTCGTTGTTGTTATTGTGTAGATTCTATATACATACACTGTAGGTGTTTATTAGAATGTGAACCTAGTAAAAATATAAATAATTAATTAACACTGTACGTTCTTTAAAAAAAAAGGAATATGCATATCTAAATTATATAGTATAAATAGGATTTGTATATAACAAATTATAGTAAAACGATCCTAATTTTAGGACGAGTTAAAACTTATCATATGAGACTCATAAGCCCACGAGTCCACGAGACGTCTGCAATGCATGTATAGGTGGCGTTTGATCAATTTTTCGTATACATACTTTCTGATACTTTCTCGAAGCACGTTGTATGCTTGTATGTAGCATGTTGTCTCTTATTTTCTGTAAGTACATGTCATGCGAATTAATGTTTTATAAAAATGTCAAACTCACTTGTACGCAAAGGACTTGAACTACTTGGTTACGAGAAAAATATAAAGCAGGGTTTGTATATTAATTATACATGTTATACATATGGGTTCATAAGGTACATAAATTGTTACTTTGCAGAGAAAAAGAAAAGGAAACATATAAAATATAAAGGTACTTTAGATCTCATCCCAACAAAGCATAGGATATTATCAAAAAACGACAAAACAGGTATAAATGTTATTCTACCTAACAAAAGTTATGCTTTAGAATATTTAACAATTTATAAATTATTCATGTCTCTAGATCTTGGCACAGTTCTTGGAAGATCCAGTAAAGTGACTATTTATGAAACTAAAAAACGATTAGCAGCACAAGAGGATCCAACCAATGAAAATGTGCAAAGACTGTTAATGCTCAGTAGTAATCATATTGATTCAAATACTACAGACAAGGTATTAATTATTTACTTTTGGGTACATAGATTAATTCCCATTAGAAATTACATTATTCGGCAATTTACTTGTAGCTTTTGAATCGAGCAGTAAAAAAGAGATATATTCCAAAGAAAGAGAAACCTAAAGAACCTGAAGTTACTGCATTTACAGAAGAAGATTTCAAGATGTTTGAACAAGAATATGTAGACCAATAACTTTCAACATTAATCTTAAATTTCATAAATCAGAGAAATTATTAATTGTACAGACACACATATGTATAATGACTATTTCTTGTGGTGTACAAAAAACTCCTTGTATTATTAAGTGAAGTCTTAAAATGTTTAATAGCGACAGTGAGAGAGGTAAAGTGATATTATTAGTGACAATTATTTTATTTCTGTATTATACTATATGGGTGATTGGTTTACCATTTATTGATGATAGCAAAATACAATCACTTTTTGGCTCCCAGGACCTAGCTCTAATGGTACCGGCAATTGCAGGCTTGTGTTTCATTGGTGGATTAATACTGTTCACAGTTTATAATGTGAAACCATATTTCTCTTATGACAAATTAAAGAAAGTTCATGAATCATAGATTTTATATAAAACAACATCAATAAAAATCTCACACAGTAGTTGTCAGTAGGATATACCAACACACTTTATGCATACCTCTTATCTTGAATAAATAGGCAACAAGTTTGAAGAACAGGTGACTTACATAACTATATGTACATTACATCACTTCTGACCAATGTAGTAAACTATAGGTTAATTTAGATTTGTATACCACACAAGAGTCTGATTGCAAGAAACGAAAAATGACTTCAATGAAATGGATTGTACTTGGTATTTCTGGTGCGACATGTAGTGGAAAAACTTCCTTAGTGAACCGTCTTCAGACGGAATTGAAAAATTCTGTTGTTATACATCAAGACCACTATTTCTTACCAGTAGATGATCCTCGGCACACAAAAATACCGGAACTGAATCATATGAATTGGGAGATCATAACCAGCGTAGATATGGATAAAATGCGATCGGATGTTTTAAAATTACTTGAAACTTCATCTGACGGTAATAATTCTACAGAGACGAACGACGTCAAGGTTTTAATATTAGATGGTTTCTTGCTTTTCCAATGCAAGCTGATTTCAAACTTATGCGATAAGAAATATTTCTTAACGTTAACGAAAGAACAATGTTGGGAAAGAAGGAAGGATAGATGTTATGATCCACCAGATGTACCTGGATATTTTGAGAAGGTCGTATGGCCAGAGTATTTGAAACAAAAAAACGAATTATTAAAAGACAAAGATTTATATAAACATATAACATTCGTGGATGGATCAAAGAGCAAAGAAGAAGTATTTCAAATGGTTTTCGCGGATATAAAGAAATTATTATCTTAAGATTTTTATCATGTCATTATTGCAGATAAAAAAGCACTTAAAACTAAAAATAAATATACACTGTGAGCTGGATCTGGGTATTTATCTACTATTCAGTGAAGACAAAGTAATGTTATAAACATTAGCTATACATTCCAGGTTGCTCAGTACAAGATGCAATTAAAGTCATAAAGTATTCCTTGTAATCATATAGATTATTTATCTTAGATGTTCCTGTGCTGAGTTTCTGGATAAAACAATTACAACAGAATCTTGTGTATTAAATTTATACATTAATAGATCAATTTTGGTTTTATTGCAAAAAGTGTACTTCACTTACCTGGCACAACTGCGCATTGAGCATTTTTTTCATGAATCGTATTTTAGTTTGTGACCATAACTTCTACTTTTGTGACAAACGTGTATATGTACATGTTACTGTTGCATTACTAGCGGTGAACTTGACTTTATGAACCTCTTTGAGAATGTTATTGTACGAATTGATGTAGCATGCTTAATCTTTATGATAGAAACGCGAGAATTTTAACTAAGTATTACAATATTCTAACTATACCACGTAGATTCTTCCTTTTTTTTACATTTGCAAAGCCTGCTTTAGATGCTAAAGTTAAAAGTAGTTATATAAGACTTAAGAAATAAAGTATATTTGAGTTGGTAACTCGGTCATAGACACGTAGAACTTATAATTTCTCAGCCTTCAGAGTTTCTGAGATTCAATAAAAGTGTGAATTATAAAAGGACGTTTTACGACTTTCCGTTGTTTTCCTCAGTTTCAATACTAACTGATTTTCATCGTATTTTTCGGTGTACATAATCATCGAAAACAGGCTTCTAAACGTTCGACTCTTGATTTTCAACAAGATATTTTCATTTGTTTTCCGTTTTTTAATAAAGATAACGCACAATGACGCGCATATGTTACATAGAATAGGCGTTATGTTTGGATTGACCTTGCACATTTGTCACATTTGTTGGTGCAGGTCCAGCTGTCTGATCATCTTGTTCATTTTGCCCACAGGCTTTTCGAACATATTGTGGTGTGAGGACAACTTCTTCTTCCATTTCAAGTACTCGCTTATCTAACTCCATACATGCTGCCATTTCCTTCTCTAACTTTACCAGCATTTGTGGCGAATTGTACTTTTCTGGATCATCATGAAACACTACCATTCCATCCTTTTGATTGATTGTTGCAAAAATCTCACCATCCTCGATCTAGAGAGTACAAGCATATATCATCAATTTGTACATTGTGCATGTATTATATCATATTTAAATAAGATATGCATGTGTATACCATGTTCAAGATGTACTTTTCTGCATCAGTAGGCCCTGATAGCTGAACTCTGCTTGCCACATCACTTAAACTAAGTGTCAAAAAGGTCTTCGTCAACCTTTGTATATTCTTTTTGTACAAAAAACTGAGTACTTGTTTCACAAGTCCCATATTATGATCTCTTGTAAAAAGGTGTTGATATTTGTTAATAATTTTTTGAACTTCTTCACAGCTGTTCATCTGATAAGCTGTGGCCAACTCTTGGTACTGCTGACTTAGTGGTTTCACATACCTATTAACCACTTGACTTGTGTACCTAGGTAAGTTTAAGACTTTCCCATGCATTATTAAAGAGACCAGAATGTACTTCTTGTAAGCCTCTAACATAATGTAACTAACTGCCATGGCAGGTGTTGTTACGCACACCTCGAAAAAGTATAAGGCTCTGTTATAATTTTTCAGTGCTGTATATATTATTCCACCATAATAATAGTAAAGCAAAAAATGTTCAGAATTGAACTGTCCTCCTTCTTGACCAATACCGGTGATGTCTATATCAAGAAACTCTAGTGCTGGTTTGAAACATTTGGATAGAAGACATAGTTGGCATAGGTCAGCATGTATCGAAGTTAGCTGGCTATCAAACAATTGTATCTTACGTATTGCACGGCATAATAAATCAATACCACGCAAAGGTATTTCCAAGTGAACTAATTTTGCAGTAAACAGATGACATAGTTCTGCATCTACAAAATAATGTAAATAATAGTGTTTGCAGAGAAAAATTTTTATATTTTGAAATGTAAAGTAAATGAAAACTTACATGTATCAGGAGCAAATCTAACTTGTTCTCCATTACAACCAATGATAAATTCCTGAATCTGATCAAATAATGGTTTATAAGCATCAGCAGTGTTTACACCATTAGGATTAGGCACTGAGAACTTTACACACAACACTACCAAAATACCTAATGAATGTTGTTGTAGATCTAACGTTTCCAGAACATTATCTAGGTGCTGTCCATTTTCCATTAAAACATCTACATTTTTAATCATTATTTCACATAGCTCTCGAAAATTACCTGCAAAATATGAATATCTTATAACAATATAATAACATTTAAACCGATAAACATGTATACTTCTATACATTCAAGTTAAGTCACTGTAAATATTGAAGATCATTTTCTACATAAACTATTTGTATTTCAATTAGTGTTTCTTAAATATTGACAAAATCATATGGAAATTATTGCCCTGACCCAATATTTCAAATTTAGCCATCAACATAAAGGTCATTTAACATCGCCAAGGATAAACATGATCAACCTGCGCTTTTCTTTTGCGAGTCGAAGAAGCTAGTTTGAAACAATCCAAACATTCCTATCAAGAATCGCCTGGGATTTTTCTCAGAGGTTATGTTCGAGAGAATACACGGAATGTCTGAGCAACTGTCGTACCTTGTTTCGAAAGTGTCTGCACATTATTTACAAACTGCTCCAATGCCGACGCCATTACTGCGAATACTTTCTTCTCATCACCACCTTTGGTCGGTGGTGAGCCGTATTTACAGGAATTATTTTCGTGAACGAACGATCACCCAGGATGACGTTTTGAAACAGGCAACAGGAACGCTCCGAAGCATGTTACGAGAATAGCCGGTTGCATCGAACTCCCTCTTGCATGCTGCGATCAACGCGCGATTTCAATTTACTTCCAATTTGAATCTAATACCTGCCTCTTTCCTATGAATTCTATTGTTACACAAAAGCGACGATAATGACTTATAAAATGCTTCGAGTGTACATTCAACGTACGGTGTTAGCTCTAACTCGTGCACCAAGAATATCTTTGTTCCTATGTTGTTGATACGAAAAACGTTGATGGGATTTTTTTTAATTCGAGAAAGTAGGAAAATTAAGATAGATATAAGCATTTTGCGATTTGCATATAGCCGAACAGTAATAAGTTCTGAACTCAGTTTTCAATATTTACATAAGATAGATACGTAAATGCATACTATAATATGACATTTGGATCGAATTTATCCTTCACTTTAAATTTATATTATTATGCAGAGTGCATCAATCATAGTCAAAGAAGATTTTTATGAAATAATATTTATCATTAATCACCTGGCTACGTACTATGTGGTTGCTAAGGTATTAACGATTTCTAACAATTCTGAAAACAAACAGAATCTGCGATTCTTCCCATTGTAGCCCACCATATTAACGAACAAGTATCTATCTCTATACAATGATTAACACTTAGTTAACATACTTCTTGAAAAAAAATTTAATAATGTCAAGCGTGACGTATGACGAGCTTTGGAAAAACACACAAGCTACTTTGGATGAATTAATTCAAACGGACACAAACTTACAGAACGCAAAACCGCAAAAAGATCGCAAAAAAGCTCATAATCTGGTCTCCGAGTTGTACGTAAAGTATATCATTATAACTAACAACCTTGAATCATGTTATGATCAAGTAATACAACCGCAAAAGCGAATATTAATCAAACAGCTGCTAGACTCCTGCCTTGGCAGAATTTTGGAATTGAAACATGAGCTAGTCGAAATTGATCTATCGGAATACAGTTACTTCGATGACATTTTAATAAGGCTTGGTGTCACTCCGCAAGAAATCGAAATTCAGTTACCTAGATATTTTAGACGTGAACGTCTGAAAGAAATTGAGGAAAGACGAAGCTTCATAGAAAGTACTTTGAGGTCTATTGGCGCGTTAGACGAAGTAATCTTGCCAAAACAACTGACTGAATCGGAGGCTATCAGACTTATACAGGTGTTAATTTTAATAAGAATATATACAATTGATATAATGAAATAATTATATCGAGTATTATTTAATCTTACTTGTAGGCACATGAACGCGCAAGACAGGGACGGTTGAGGTTTCAATTTATGAAGGAAATTCGTAAAATGAAAGCAAGATCGACGATCAAACCGGAAACGGAAGTACAGAATGACGTGCGCAAAAAAACAGCTGCGATGAGGATTCAAAAAGTGTGGAGGGGATATGTTACTAGGAGGAAAATTCGAAAAAGATGTCTTGATGAAATGCTGCTGATTGGTAATAATTCTTTATACCCTAGATGTGTGTATAAAAGAAGGATTGATGATTGAAGTTCATTCATGTATATTTACAAAGGGATGCTTCAACCAAGTCAAGAAATTACTGAAACTACTAGACAAGCTGAAAAAGTTAGGCAAGAGAGATATCAAAAGCAAATTAAATACCAAGAATTGTATGAAAATTTAATCACTGAAATTAAAGAACGGATCCGCAAAGAAAAGAGTGCTATAATGGAGGAAAATATCAGAAGTGAAATTCGAAATTGGATAAACACGTACTTCCAACAAACAGGAAAGATTCCAGATTTGCCATCTGCTGAGAGCGGTGGATCCAGAATCATATTTAGTAGGCAGGTAAAGTTAATAGCTAGAATACTGCTGTGTATATAATTTTCTCATCATATTTCTCTATTTAGGGAACTGAAAGTACCATAAGCAAATCTACAGCAGTATCATCAAAAGAGTCTAAAAAATCTAAGAAATCAAAAACAAAGAAAGACAGCGAGACTGAGCAATCAGAAGAAGAGACAGAGCAAGGCTTTAAGTCTATACCTTCTAACTTTTTATCAGAATTAGTACATTGTAATCAGGAATATCAGGAAATATGGAAAAATAAAGATGAGTCTATGAATGCTGCACAATTGCCATATGTGAATATAATAGAAAATGATAAAACTAAAGAAGTTGAGCATGAAGTTAGAGCTACTGTAGATCAAGCATTGAGGGGTAATGTTTTATATGCATTGTAAATTAACAGCACAGCAATCATGCTTAATATTTCAAATGAACATAGGTGACATAGAAGCTCTCCAAAATGCATTGGACAGAGATAGAGGATTTAAAGGTAAACGTTCTAAGAAAGCACAGAAACGAATTCGTCGTAGTGGAAAGAAGAATAAGAAAAGAAAAGAAAAGGATTTGACTCCTGACAGAACAACAGAATCATTATTTGAAGAATTGTTAACACAGGGCATCATTAAGCTTCATAGAGAAATTTCACTCAGTGATTTCAAAGGGGAAAAATCTTTTACCAATAATAGTTTAAGAGAAAATGGAAAAGATCCTTTGCCAACAATTGGTTAAGTATTTCATGTCAAGTCGGAAAAATACTTTGTCTATCACTTTATTCTATTCTGATTTCTATTTTTACCTTCTGTAAATTAATTATTTTCATAGGGGATATAAGGCAATTAATAGCTGAATACTGCATAATTCCTATGGGAAACAGTAGTCTTAGAGAACTTACACCTTTAGTAAGATCAATTTTAATAGCTGGACCGCATGGAAGTGGAAAGAAAATGCTAGTAAATGCAATTTGTACAGAGCTTGGTGCTACATTATTTGACATTACACCAGCCAATATTGCTGGGAAATATCCTGGAAAATCAGGATTAATTATGCTTATCCACTTAGTATCAAAGGTACTGTTGTTCTCTATTATTCTGGTACATAACATTAAATATCCATGTTACATTTCCTTCTCTATATTAAGGTATCACGTTTATTACAACCGTCAGTAATATTTATGGATGGAGCTGAAAAACCATTCACTAAGAAAGTTCCAAAATCAGATAAGACTGATCCAAAACGTTTGAAGAAGGATCTCCCTAAGTTAGTAAAAAACATTACAAATGAAGACAGAGTGATTCTTATTGGAACATCACACTCTCCATGGGATGGAGATCAAAAACTTTTATATCAAACATATGATAAAGTCATATATATTCCTAAACCAGATTATGGGAGTATGTCTCTTGTATGGAAAGATCTGCTAAACAAAGTCAGGTTCCATTTACTAATCAAGTTATGATGTACACCAATGTTTAACATAAAAATGTTATACATTTCTTTCTTCCTTTATATTTATAGTATTCCGGAATTAACAGACAATTTGATACATCCGCGATGACTAGAATTTCTGATGGTTTTACTATAGGAACTGTACTAACATCCATTAACGAGGTATCAAAATTATAGCGATAATATCTTCGTTAGCTATAAAGTTAAAGTTTTTTCATACTGCAGTATTTATTACATTGAACTACAGGTAATGACGACAAAACGAATGGTGCAATTAAGAACTCACCCTTTAACACATGTCGAATTAATAAATTCGCTAAGCACAAAGGATCCTATTTACAGAGAAGAAGAAGATGCGTTTATAGGTGGTATACTGATAATAAATAATGTTAATAATGACAATGAATCATAACGTTCATTTCCTTTTTTTTTCTTTACAGCATGGCTCGTAAAAACCCCAATATATCGTAAAAAACAGCGTGTGCACGAATTGGAATTGCAAAAATCAGAGGAAGCGAACGAGAAGCAAAAGAGAAAAGGAAAAAAGACATAAATAAATTTTGGTAATGTAACTGATAAGACATCGACGTTCTTTTGTATAATCTGTAACATTAATTTCATTTCATATACCCACTGTATCGATCGTTTTGATCATACATTTACATTATTTTCTTGTCAAAGGAGTAAGCATGTATCGTGTACAGAGATAAGTAAATTGCATAGCTCTCTCGAAGTTTGCACAAATTGTAATAACCGGTAAGAAATTGACGTAAGCATATTGTTAGTCCGGCAGCAAACAAATGTAACTTGACCGACTAGCACCAAAGGGCACCGAATACTGATTACTATTTAAGAACATTTTATGATTCTCGGAATTTGAGACTGAACCGAGAAAAAAAAAGTTATCGTAATATCGCTTGCCGTGTCTCAATATGCTCGTACCATCGTTTAAGAGTTTTCGCGTGGAAATGAATGTAAAATCAATTTACGTAAGTAAAAGTAAACACGGTAACGTGACGACTGTTCACGTTCGATCAATGTTCCTCAAATTGTGGAAAATTGTCTTCTGCTGAAACGAAAAGGCAGTTCACGGATCGCGTGAGACAGGTCAAATCAGAAGAATCCTAAGCTCCTGTTATCGCTGTTACCACGTGCGCTAATGATAATACACATACATAAACAAAAAGATATGTTTTTCCGTTCCAACGATGATATATACCTTTTTATCACAATACTTTTCGTACATATTAGTTTCATTCATGCTCATTCAATTATTTATTCTTAGGTAACATTATGAATACATAAAACGATTTGTTTTAATTTTATTGTTAACTTTTCGCACGACATCGATATTTCGTCATAGCGATTAAGGGTATACGCTTCGTCTAGTGATCATCGATCGATAAGATACTTCCAATTCAGTTTTAACAGCAACTTTGCGTTAATTCATAAATTAAAGCAATTACGTCAATTCAATGACTTCTCTGTGAAATTTTTGCAGTTGTGTTTAATGAATTTGCAACAAAAAACAACATGAGTCATATTTGAACTTGACCGACAAAATATTGGTTCTTAAATTATATAATAATAACGCAATCTGCTTTATTTCTTTTGTACGTTTACCGCCTTGTTTCCACAGTTCATTTGGTAAATTTTAAAGAAGTTTAGCAGTACGTTTTCATCTCTTTATTTTTATGAAACCCTCAATTAAGGAAATATGTAGCAATTAGAGGAAGAGACAGATCACAACAGATAATGTCTTCAGTAACGTGAATTCGAGTTAGGGCTGGTACAATTGCAATTCGGCCCGTTTTTATTCATGAACCCAGCTTTGTAAAAGAGATAAGTAGGATGCCTCCGTTAGCTTTGCATCGTAGCACAAAAGTCTCGTTAAGTCTAAAGTTACACAGGTTATATGTTTCTTTCTTCAGTTCACGTGATACGGCACGCGGGCAACAGGCTTGGCAGTAACAAGTGGCAAAGACCTCTACAATGTGTTATCGAGCAGTTATGATATGTACTTGTTTCCCTTCTGTCACCAATCGTAGGAAATTTTCCTTGGCGTCCTATCAATCTCACAAATTGTTGAAAATTTAACGAAGCATAAATCGGACCAGAATGAGAAACGTCATAGCTTCCACAATTAATTATTTAATCCATGCGATATGATTTATGTACATATACATAATTCACATAAACGTGAATGGAAGGGATAAATTTAAGCATCTTTTACTTTGATCTGTTATAGATGGTGTGACCTAAGGTCACACCATGTGTATGTCATACATTTCGAGAAAACGTAAAATTAGATAGCTGTCTCATACTATTACTAAACATTTATAGCCTGTATTTTATTCATTAGGTTGTAATTATTCTGTTATAAATTATTCATTAGGAATATTTTTTTGTCTTCTTTCGCGACAGCATGCTCCTTTTTCATAAGACAAAATAGGTGGCCATTAGATATCGAAATCGCTTAAAATTAAATTTAAAAAATTTTAAATTTCAAACGGCAAGTTTCACGGATATTTTATTATGTGTACCTAGTTTTGTGTACTAAAATAAAATCTAACAAAATGATTATCGCGTTAGGAATGAAGAAGGTAATGCTGTGCCCGTTGACAGTAACATCACGACCAAACTTCTTATACCACGATTATACTTCTCGAATAGTCAGTTAAAAGATGTAAGGGAAATAACAAACTATCGCGAATACTACTTTCATAAAGTAGGAAATGAAGAGTAACAATAACGATATACATAAAACGTGTCTCTATTAATAACTACATAGAACAGTAGAATACCACCTATCACTCAAACAAATGAAACTCGTGTTAATAACTTATGTCAGCAGAAGTTGTGACTGTAAATTGACGTTTCTCAAAAGTATACATTCCAGCGAAACGTTCCTCGAATGATACGGAAAATTTTACTGCAAAAAAGAAACGATACAAAGAGAACACGACTTTGACCGTCTCAAATACACCCGGAATATGAGATTACGTTACTGCCGACAGGGGTATCGATCCCTCGTGACGGTTCGGCTCGGTTACAAGCGGTGAGTAATTCCACGGACAGTTTATCATTACCGATAATACAAAAGTTATGTAAAAACAAAAACGCGGAAGGTCGACATGTGACAACTGCATGTTCACGAATTGATCTGGATGTCGGATTCGAAGGATGGTGGAACGAGCCCTGTCAGCCGGCTGGAGTAGGTACGCATTAACGGAAAAGCGGAATATTCGTGACAAAAGACAAGAACTGCCGGTCCATCCGTAGTGCGCTTGCGTACCGGAAACTTGCTCTCTCATTGGTCGACACCACATGGTCTGATGTCAGACCACATGGTCCGTCCAATTCAATAATAACGAGATGCTCACCAGCTAGACGCTAGCCAGTTCTCTGCGACGTGTTCGCGACGCTTGTGCCGGTTATTGACAATAGGAAACCGCACGTCGCGCCTAAAGACACCGAACAGAGAAACAATTTCCTAGTTCCGTAACATTCTGTATACAACATTCCATTGTATCTTTCCGTACAAAAAGTACAGGTTGGTTTGGCAGGATCCATTCCCGTATTCGTTTGTAGGACAAAACCTGAGATTGTGTACAACTATTGGATGCTCCAGAACATTCCAGTGATAGGAAGATAGAATTTGAAACGTTTGCCAGGATTGTATCCACGTGCGAGGTAAGTCGTTCCGGCAATATTTTATTTCTCGCGAAAATCCCGATATTTCAGCAACCATGGTTACGCCGTACACATTAAGGGTGTAATTCAAACTGTTAGCGACCGTTAGCCGTGACATTAGGTGTGTCGTAAGGAGTGATCGATTGGGGCGTATTATATGTATGTCGTTTTCTTAGTGGACTTAAGTCAATTGTATATCCGTTTATATCTACGAGTATTGGAATCCCTGGCAGACGTCGTCCCGCTTGAATTTCCATTCGGAGCATCGAAAATCATTTCAAAATCGACAGATTTATGTAAAAATCTCTGATATACACCGGAATTTCGAATTGTCGACTTTACATGCGGTTATTTCGAGGTTTCACGTATCGTATACCGTAAAACGTGCTGTTTATTGCGGTTGAATTGCGTCGTGGAAAACCGTTTCCGGTGTTCATGTCAACTTCTGTAAGGAATCGTGATTTGGAAACACGAAGTTTGTCACGTGTTGTGTCGACTTTTTGCACCTGTCGGTACGTTACACACGCCACGAGAAAATCCAACGTTGGCTAGTTCTACTTTGTGAATTAAGGTTATACGAGTGGATAGTATCATTTGCAACAGAGAATTAGTTACGTGAAAGTTTGCTTTAGGAAGAGAACAAGTAATTTAGCCCACGGTTCACAATAACGAATACAAGTAGAGTATAGCAAACTGTACGGATTTCTAACGATCCATAGACATCGTATAATGTGTCGCGCGGAAAAAATCTTCCTGAAACGCCATGATTCACTTATTCACGAATGGTCCGCGTGCAATTTTCATAAACGTTTGCTTGTCTGACTCTTGTACTCTTTTACTACTGCGTTGCATACTCAGCAGCTTTGCTGGACGTTGTGCAGGAGTGTATTTACGTCATACCAGACTCGTTGCCGGCAAATTGTTATTTGGTAGAAACTAACCTGCTGCTATACCGACTTCTTTACAGAATAGGCTACAATATCATCTCGTTCTCGAATCGTCGACAAATATTTCTTTACGATGTTGACGTTACAGGCATCACAATTTGTTTGGATTCCATTAGCATTACAAGCTGAAGTACAGCTATTTCATTTCGCATTCTACCGTGTCAAAAAAAAATGTCGGAAAAAAACTGCTCTGACTGGTCGTTTTTTGGTCAAATGATTATTCATCTGTGAAGGGAGGTGTCAAGAAATCGAATCAGAACTCGAGAGAAATGAAAGCATGCGTATTTGGAGCAGTTCTTATAGATTGCTTGATGAATTTGATGAATTACTTACAATTACAAAAAAAATTAGAGTATTATTGATAATATTTCTTTCGAAATTCAAATCGCTGACTAAGACTTCCTTTAAGTTACGATGTTTCATAAACGGAATTACCGGTTCGTTTCTACATTTATGATCTTGTAGAAATACCCGATCCGTTTCGTCCAATGTTTTCCTGAATTTTGATTCTGTGCGTATCTACGTCGCGCGCCACGTGATCGAACGATGAACCAAGCGATAATCCTGAGTGGCTAGTTTCGCCTCTTACCATATTTTTTTGGTCGCGATGGAATTATTTGAAGCATGGATTCTTAAATAAACGATGCTGCTTATGATAAACCCCTGGTATCTTCCACACGAAGGTTAGACACGTGGATTATGATTAAGAGATCGTATCGGAATAACACTTTCTCTCCTACTATTCCAGTGATCGTGCGAAAAATTGAATGTCTCTGGTCAATTGCGTAATCGAATTCGTTAACTGGAGGAAATCGGCGAGCGTGTTTGACTCGTTATTCAAATAATGAATTAAGCCTCCATTGTATGCATAACAAGCTACAAATTTTTTACGCCTGATCGGCGAATGATAATTCGTAACTTTTGTATATTATTTTAATCCGATTATAGGACTCGTGTATGTTCAATCGAATAGATGTACATAATTTGTTAAGAAAATGTGGTCCTTTGATATGCAGTCTGTAACATCAAACACGTTGGCCGTTGCACACGCTAAGCAATTTATTAGATATATTAAAAATAATAATAATACAACCGTATTAGCGATAGCGTTCTTATTGATAATAGAGCAAGGTGCGCGAAACAAATCAACCGAAGATGTTTCCCCAAAGCCTTAGAACCGAATCACTCTAACCAAGAGACAAAGTATGTATTGCGGAAAATGTGTAGACATTTTTATCATTTGCTCGTGTAAGCGGGGATCACTTTATCGCGCGTCTGTTCCAACTGTGTTTGAAACGAGGAATCGGATGATTTAACGGAACTATCGCTTTAGATAAACTTCGTGTATTCAAGGCTAGCCATGTTTACCTCTGTATCGTGGTGCCCCTCGTCCGTGAATTCGAAGGAAATACTTTTGCCTGAAAACGACGTGGAGAGCCTACGTATTAGAGTGTGTGAGGTGGACACAGTTTTGATTGTGAGTAATATACATGACGGCTAAAAACGGCGTCCATGTCAACCTGACGTATATAACCTTATTCTGAGATTAGTAGATTTTGAATGCTCATGAATATTTATATGTTTAATCCCTTTAGAAAAAAATGGAATTGTTCAATGCCAAATTAAACGATTATTTTCAAAGAAATCGAAACAGCCTATCTGTGTATGTGGTTGTTTCGATAATATTCGTCCTCATTCGACACTTGCCGTTATTTTTCGGGAAAGGAAAACTTTAAGATCCAAGGAAAAATTAAAAGAGTAAGGGGGACACGCGATTATAGCAGTAGAAAGTCCTTCAACAGATAGTCAGTGTACAAAGTTTAGGACGTTCGGGGGACATATAAAAAAGACGATACCTGATACGCAATGACCTCTTCGATCGACATTATTATCGCCGCGTATGAAGAAGAAAAAAAAAAGTGTCCGAATATACCCGACACGAACTTTGAACAATGCTACAAATAATGGTTAACCGTGTAAAGTTCGTCGATTTAATAGAAATTCGATTTTCGTAATATTGTAATATTTAATTCTAATGAGATAGGAATTGGTTTTTCTTTCTCTTTCTCTCTAGTCTTCCGAGGGACATGAATACTGAGTATCAACTGAGACATAGAAGTGTTAGCATATTTTATTACAGTCATTGACGTCTGTTACTCGAACTACGTAATGAATATGGACGAAGAAAAATCTTCGCACGTTATACTGCGGCCACCATCACGCGTTATGTCAGTGCTTCTCGATTTACATAAACAAATTCAAATGCTCCGGAATGTAACGCGATGTGTCTCCAACACCTGCAAGAATTTTCATAAGGTTCATCAATAAACAATCCATTGATGATTTTTCTCTTTCACAAAAATGCGTATGCTGCTGCTTATTTCTCGAGAAATCCGTTTAAACGAAGACTAATAATGGAGTCCACAATGGGTTGATTTATTTTTAAAATTTGACGAAAGAAAATACCAACGATCGTTCGAAATCATCAATTATGGATTGTAAAACCGTGTGATATGCGCGGGAATCATTAACATAATACCCGGGCGATCAATTGCTTCTATAATTAACGTCAAGTGGACGTATTCGATAATGAAACGATATCTCGAACGGGCATCTAAGAATTTTTAATTTCTTAATTTCACCACGATTAAACCGATCTTCGAGAGTGTCGTCGCATGAACATCACGCGAGAATCTCACCGATTGACCGTGAACTTCTGCCATCTCTTAAGAGAGAGAGAGAGAAAAGAAAAAAAATAAAAGAATGAATCGTAAGATGCGATTGTAATTGCAAGTTGACGTTATCGGATTGGAAAATCGATCGATACAGACACACATACGTAGAGTACGGTTAATAAATGCTAATGCAAATAGTACAATGTATGTATATTGATAAGAACTTGGTGATCTAACCCTATCCGGGGTCACGTCGGTTACGTATCATAGGTTCTCTCTAGGTTATACCTCGTGGTTTGTACAAACGCATACGGAAACGCAAAATTCCGATTGACTATTCAGCGAGTAAACTTCTTATTTTTTTTCTTTTTTTTTTTTTTTGCAGTGTCCACATTGCATAATATGCACGTTGACATCCATTGGTGATTACGTCGGAACGGGTGCGGAGTACATGACGTTTGAATTGATCGCGAACGCATAGCTTAAACATGAATTTAGTCCTGTATTGTGTTATCGTGATTATAAATGTATATCCAGAGTTTTCGAAATTTCTACGAGAACCGACTCCCGCCGCCAGCCGTCCGATTGTGTGCAAATTTTTGTCTGTACAATTCTTTCGAATGAAATTTTCAATACCCGTGTACTTTTGACAAGCAACGAATCACATTTAAATTCCATTCAATTACACAGAGTTGAACTACTACATTAAATTTTCATGAAAACTTTGTTAACTATCCGCGATCATTCTCCGTTTCCTTACAGATGTTCCGGTTATATATTTTTTTTAAAAAGAAAAGGAAAACTGAATTATCATTGCAATTATTGTTGCACCGATTCTTGAAACACGACACGCGTGTTCCAATGTTAAACTATCAAGAATCATCAATTGATACTTTCGGAGTTCGTGCCATGCACGCCACCGACCAGTCACAGCCGACTGTGTTTTATCCACATTTTTTCTTTTTGATATGTTTCGCGCTGTATTTCGCGCGATCTGACGCGGAAACAACACGTCGTGACAAAAATACCGCCAGAAAAAAAGTAGCCATAGGGTCGAACACGGATATATTATCGTTGCGCAATTCACGTTCTGACGCTGTTCGAAGAATGTAATTATTATCCACGAAATTATCAAGGAAAAACGTTAATAACAGCAGACGCGGAGCAAAGAAAACTCGTTCATTGGGTAGAGTATATAGAATGCGTGTGGTAGGAAATAATGTTAACCGAATTCACTTTGCCCTGGAGCGCGAGTAGTTCAATTGAAATCACTCAATCAGCCCCGAGAAGAGGAGGTAGCCACCGCGGGTAATCTAATACAATTACTGAGACATTTAAGGTGTCCCAAGAGTATTGTGTGTTGTGATCCGCGTGAGAGAGCAGTATTTGTCCCGTGTGCGTCCGTAAAATTTTCAAATACAATAACATCCTACTTGTATCGAATGAATTTTTCACCTATCACATTTAATCGTTCGCACACCGATAAGAGAAATAATTTCGGTTGATTGGTTTACCGTTTATTGTCCTATGATCGTTGAGAAAAGTACGATTGAAATATAAAATGGTCTGTAGGTTAAGAATAAAGTCCTGACCCAGGGATCTTCACTGTCTCCGAAACATTCTCTACACAGTGCTAATGATAAAATGAAGTATTTTTTTCCTGTCTTTGTTTTCAGTTTACTGTCCACTAGGCTCCCACGTCAGATAGATTCTGGAAGAACGGAAAACTTGAAGGATCGTCACCTTATTAATCAGCAATAATGCCAGCCCAATTCGAAAGTGTAAACAGTCCTATCGCGAGAGAACCAATGATGAACGGTACCGGCCAGCACAGCCACGACAATGATGTCGTCATCAGTGGCTTTTCAGGTAAGAAAAAAACAACTATTTTTATGTTTAAAGATGTACACGTCGAGTGTAATTTACAATGTATAATAATTGAACGCGTATACGGTTTTTTCAGGACGTTTCCCAGAGTCGGACAGCGTAGAAGAACTGAAAAAGAATTTATTCGAGGGTGTCGACATGGTCACCGACGACGAACGCCGATGGCCGGCCGGTCTCTACGGTTTACCCACAAGAACCGGCAAACTGAAGACACTCAATCAGTTCGACCCTACCTTCTTCGGCGTCCATGGGAAACAAGCTCATCTGATGGATCCGCAGCTTCGTTTGCTTCTGGAGACAACTTACGAGGCGATAGTCGATGCCGGTATCAATCCACAAGAAATCAGAGGATCGAAAACCGGTGTATACATCGGTGTTTCAACCTCGGAGTCGAACGAGAAGTGGTCCGATGATCCGGATGAAGTTACTGGTTCGTCCACGTGTCTTTTCGCATAGAATACAAACAAAGAGCTAGTTGGCAATTAAAAACTTGTACACGTTCGAAATGTTTGAAACACACACAAAAAAAACACCATCGTCGTCAGGTATGAAGTCGGGTGCTGCCAAACCGCGAACATATACAAGTTTGAAAGATTCAATGCTACCACCATCGACGAGGTATAAGAATAGACCTTTTATCTAATGGGAGTTGGTGGCTTACCTAAATCGTAGTACCGACACCTTAAAAACCATATGATTTTAGCAACCTCTACGTTATGAGAACGGTGAATCTGCGGTGGGTAGTGACACTAAAATGGAAATGTGTCGACGTCGCCCCAGAAAAGTGGGCCGAAAAAATATATTGGATAAAATGTTTACTCCTATACCTCGTCTGTGCTACCACTTTCTTACGCGATAGATATGTTAATCGGATAACCTATGTTTTTAGGGTACGCGTTAATCGGTTGCTGCCGAGCTATGTTCCCGAATAGGATATCGTTCGCGTTCGACTTCACCGGGCCAAGTTACGCGGTAGACACCGCCTGTTCTTCGTCGATGTTCGCCATGCACCAAGCGATCAGCGCGATTCGCTCGGGAGAGTGCGACGCTGCTATTGTCGGCGGATGTAATCTTCTGTTGAAGCCCATCGCGTCGCTTGAATTCCATAGGTTAGGTATGCTGTCGCCAGACGGCATGTGCAAGGCTTTCGATGCCGACGGAAAAGGCTACGTCCGCTCCGAAACGGTCGGTGTGTTTTATCTGCAAAAGGCAAAGGACGCGCGCAGAGTCTACGCCACTGTGATACACTCGAAGACCAACACCGACGGTAATAAGGTACAAGGCATCACGTACCCGAACGGGGAAATGCAGAACAAATTGATGCGCGAGGTTTACTTAGAGGCGGGCGTCAATCCAGCCGATGTTGTGTACGTGGAAGCGCACGGAACCGGTACCAAAGTCGGCGATCCGCAAGAGATCAATTCCATTGCTAATTTATTCTGTAAAGGTCGGAAGGCACCGCTTCTTCTCGGTTCTGTGAAATCGAATTTGGGCCACGCAGAAGCAGCCAGTGGAATGGGTTCTCTGGCGAAATTGCTGATCGCCATGGAGGCCGGTGTGATTCCGGGCAATCTTCACTTTAAAAATCCAAACGAAAATATACCATCATTGAAAGATGGTAGTATACAAGTTATAGATAGAAACACACCGTGGAAAGGTGGCCTGGTAGCCGTGAACTCCTTCGGTTTCGGCGGAGCCAACGCACACATACTTCTTCGTAGCAATCCGAAGCCAAAGTTGTCGCCAGTCTTAGATAGTAAATTGCCCAAGTTGGTCCTCGCATCAGGGCGCACCGAAGAAGCTGTACAAATTCTGTTAGATAAAGCCAAAGAACACGAAAAAGATGATGAATTCATTGCTCTGCTTCACGATACTTACGCGACCAACATACCGAGTCATGCTTATCGAGGTTATTCTGTATTAGGAAATGCTAGCGGGTCAGAAATTAGTCAGTGTAATACTACAGAGAAACGTCCGATCTGGTTCATATTTTCTGGTATGGGTTCCCAATGGTCCGGCATGGGTAAGCAATTGCTTTGCATCGAGCCGTTCCAGAGAAGCTTGCAACGTTGCGCCGATGCACTGAAACCAGAAGGACTCGATTTGATGAACATTATTTTGAATGGAACACCCGAGACCTTTGAGAACGTTATGCATTGCTTCGTGTCGATTGCAGCTATTCAAGTGGCTTTAGTCGACGTGTTAGCGTATATGGGTATTCACCCTGATGGTATCATTGGACATTCGGTCGGAGAACTTGGGTGCGCCTACGCTGATGGTACATTTACACCGGAACAGACAATGTTAGCTGCATACTGGCGAGGAAGATCGATTCTTAATTCCAAATTACCGCCAGGAGCCATGGCTGCTGTAGGCTTAAGTTGGGAAGATGTTAAAAAACGATGCCCGCCAGACATTTTTCCGGCCTGTAACAATTCAAGCGATTCCGTAACCGTTTCTGGTCCGGTTGATTCTATCCACAAGTTCGCTGAAAAACTGAAGCAGGACAACATATTCGTGAAAGTAGTGGACAGCTCTGGTGTCGCCTTCCATAGCAAGTACATTGCTCCAGTAGGACAGAGCTTGCGTGTTGCTCTGGAGAGGATCATACCGAATCCAAAACCGCGAACCTCCAGATGGATTTCGACCTCCATACCCGATGGAGCTTGGAATAATCCGTTGGCACAACTCAGTTCCGCGGCATATCACGTGAACAACTTATTGTCGCCGGTACTGTTCCAACAAGGATTAACATTTATTCACGACAATGCTATTACGATAGAAGTTGCACCGCACTGTCTAATGCAAGCAATTCTACGCAGATCACTACCGAAAAACGTGACCAACGTTGGCCTCCACAAACGGGACAACGAGAACAATTTAGGCTTCTTCCTTGAGAATATAGGAAAAGTGTACACCGCAGGTGCGCAACCTGAAGTGTCCAAGCTGTATCCATCGATAAGTTATCCTGTTGGTCGTGGTACACCAATGTTGAATACTCTTGTTGGATGGGACCACTCCACCGAGTGGAGTGTGGCGAATTTCAGTACAAGCGGTGGCTCCTCCGGGGAAAGTATAGTTGCTGTAGACCTGTCCAAAGAGTCTGACGCGTACCTAAGTGGTCACAAGATCGACGGAAGAATTCTTTTCCCAGCCACTGGTTATCTGGTAATCGTTTGGAAAACCTTTGCTAAATTGCGCAATGTCAATTACGAAAAACTGCCAGTTGTGTTTGAAGACGTGAAAATCCTGCGTGCCACCATCTTACCCACAGAAGGCACAGTTAAATTCTTGATTAATATATTCATGGGTACGGGTGAATTTGAGATCTGCGAAAGTGGATCTGTAGCGGTGACAGGGAAAATATCTGTGCCGGAGAATGTTGAGAAGATGTTGTTGAATCTGCCCACGCCTGTTGTACGCAATGAACCAGAATTGTTAGAGTTGAAACCTGTAGATATCTACAAAGAGCTTAGACTGCGAGGATACGATTACACTGGAGTTTTCCGGGGTATCAAGACCTCTAATAACCGTGGTGGTTCAGGTGAACTTCTTTGGTCCAATTGGATCTCCTTCATAGATACTATGCTTCAGATCAGTATCCTCGACAAGGATACCAGAGCACTGTATCTACCGACACGTGTAAAGTATGTCGCTATCAACCCTATGATTCATTTGGAATATGTTAACAACTTGAAACCAGGCGATGGTATTCCTGCGCATTATTATAAGAATATCGACGTCACGAAATCGGGCGGTATCGAGATAAGAAAGATGAAAGTTAATTTGGCTCCAAAGAGGCAGCAAACTCAAGTCACCCCTTATCATGACAGAAGCTTGTTCGTACCTTACGTGAATCCTCAACCGTTGGTACAGGATCCTGACAAAGCTAAAACGTATGCTATGACGGTCTTGTTGCATCTTGTTCGCGAAAACGCGAAAGGATTAAAGGTGAAGGGTATCGAAATAGCCGATGAACGCCCAGCAGATACTCTCTTCGGATCGATAGTGCTGGATATCTTATACAGAGAACCTTCTGTCACCGTAAGTGTAATTATTTTCTTTAATTGGTTCAAACAATGAGCGTTCTTGTTTCACGGAATTATTATCTATTTCAGGTCGACTTCCAAATTGCTGGAAGTAACCCTAATCAATACACTAGTCTGGAAGCACAACACATAAAAGTCGTGCAACGAGACATGCACATCGCGCCCGTAGGTCAGGATTTGAATTTCATAATAGCGGCCAATGTGCTGTCCGAAAACTCGAAAGCTGCGCTTAGAAATTTATCTGAGAGTTTGAAAGCCGGAGGGTTTTTAATACTCGAAGAATGTGGTCAGCTTAATCTGAGCAACTTGAAAAGCTGTAATCTAATGTATGTCAGTAAACAAGTGATACATGGAAAGTCGTTCATTCTACTTAAAAAGATAGAAAATTTGAAGGAACCGAGTATCATACAAATAACGGAGAAGAACTTCCACTGGTTGGAAGGTCTTAAGGCGGCCATGAAGAAATCCGTGACTGAAAATCAAGAAATTCTCTTAGTCAGCCAAGGCGAAGAACTGCTTGGTGAGTATTGCAATCTTGAAAATTGTATCTGTAGATAAGTTTTGTCATGAATACAGTTCTCTTACAACATTACCTGTGATTGTTTAGGTATGGCTGGTTTGATAAATTGTCTCCGTATGGAAGAGGGCGGCAGTAACGTGCGTTACGTGTTCATTCAGGACAAAAACGCCCCCAAGTTTAGTCCGAGCAACAAATTCTATTCCGAACAATTAGAGAAACAATTTGTAGCAAATGTCCTGAAAGGAGGAAATTGGGGATCATACCGTCATTTACCCTTAGATGGGCAAAAAGGTGCATCGTCCCTTCAGGTTGAACACGCCTACATTAATGTCTTGTATAGAGGTGATTTGAGTAGCTTGAGATGGATCGAGAGCCCGTTGAGCTATTACCAACCGGAGACATGTCCAAACATGGAATTGTTCCATGTATACTATGCTCCTCTGAATTTCCGAGATGTGATGTTAGCCAGTGGAAAGTTACCGCCGGATGCTCTTCCTGGAAACTTGGCCAACGAGGATTGTATACTGGGTCTCGAATTCTCTGGACGTAACTCGAAAGGTCAACGAGTCATGGCGATGGTACCAGCACGTGGCTTAGCCACCACCGTTGTAGCCGATCCTGGATTCTCGTGGATAGTACCCGACAAATGGACTTTGGAGGAAGCTTCAACGATCCCGGTAGCCTACTCCACGAGCTACTATGCTTTGTTCGTCCGTGGTGGCTTGAAACGTGGCGAGAGTGTTCTTATCCATGCAGGTACCGGAGGTGTGGGACAAGCTAGTATTTCCATAGCACTGCACGCAGGTTGTACGGTGTTCACCACAGTTGGTACGCCAGAGAAACGTGAATGCTTGAAGAAGATGTTCCCACAGTTGACCGACAGGAATATTGGTAACTCTCGAGACACTAGCTTCGAACAGATGATACTTAACGAGACGAATGGCCGTGGTGTCGACGTAGTACTTAACTCCTTGGCCGAGGAAAAGCTGCAGGCCAGTATAAGGTGTCTTGCAATTGGCGGTCGTTTCCTTGAGATAGGAAAATTCGATTTGTCCAACGACGCGACCTTGGGAATGTCGTTGTTCTTGAAGAATACTGCGTTCCACGGAATATTGTTAGACGCCATTTGCGAAGACGACTGCGCGGAAAGGCAAGCAGTGGTGAAACTCGTTCAAGAGGGAATAGAAAACGGAGCCGTTCGTCCGCTTCCGGCAACCGTCTTCTCCGAACAACAAATCGAACAGTCCTTCAGGTTCATGGCCACGGGCAAACACATTGGAAAAGTCGTGTTGAAGATTCGCGACGAAGAGAAACAGAAAGTTGTCAGTTCTCCGGCGCCAAAAATAGTCGCGGCTATTCCTCGCACGTACATGAATCCAGAGAAGTCGTACATATTGGTCGGTGGTCTCGGTGGATTCGGTATAGAGCTTGCAGATTGGATGATCACCCGTGGCGCGAAACATGTAGTATTGACATCACGATCTGGAATACGTACCGGTTACCAATCGATGGCTGTACGTCGTTGGCGCGGAATGGGCGTTAATATTGCCATTTCCACTGTTGATGTCACAACATTGGCCGGAGCGAGACAGCTGCTCAAAGAAAGTAGCGAAATTGCTCCAATTGGCGGTATATTCAATCTGGCGGCTGTTCTGGCTGACAAGTTGATCAAAGACCTTAACGAAAATGATTTCGTAAAGGTGACTACACCTAAAGTCATTGCTACGAAACACTTGGACGCAGCGTCCCGAGAGATGTGCCCATCGCTAGACTACTTCGTTGCCTTCTCCTCCGTTTCCTGTGGAAAAGGTAATCTGGGTCAAACGAATTACGGTCTTGCAAATTCTGCTATGGAGAGAATAGTAGAACAGAGACAGGCAAATGGTTTGCCTGGCCTTGCTATACAGTGGGGAGCTATCGGAGATGTCGGTTTGATTCTAGGTAAATTACTTTTCCTTATCGCGTTTGAGTTTCTTTACAAGTAATTGTATCGATTGTGTACTGTATGTGTCATATATTTTATTTTTTCTTTTAGACACTCTAGGTGGCTCTAATGATATTGAAGTAGGCGGTACTACACCCCAGCGTATTGGAAGCTGTTTGGAAACCATGGACGTATTTCTACAGCAACCTCATCCGGTTCTGTCTTCCTGTTGCATTGCGGATCAACGCAAATTCCAGGATACATCGAATAGAATCAGCATCGTTCAAGCGGTTGCCAACATCTTGGGCATTAAGAAACTGGAAACCATTAATAACAATGTTACATTGGCTGACCTTGGAATGGATTCTTTGATGGGAACAGAAATAAAACAGACTTTGGAAAGAAATTACGATACAGTACTGTCTCCACAAGACATTCGCAATCTGACGTTCGAGAAGTTACAAATGATTGACTCCGGCGCAGTCGACACTGCCAAGAATGATGGGCAAGGTGGAAAGGAAGAAGAAGTTATGGCAGAATTCCTGTTCCAAGCAGACGGCACGGAAATTGTTCCTGTGGAAGCTCTTGTGGAATTGAAAACAAAGAAATCGAAGGGAGTACCCGTATTTTTCGTTCACGCTATCGAAGGAATGATAGGCCCATTCAAGAGCATAGCCAGTGAATTAGAACGTCCTGCTTGGGGATTCCAGTGTGTAAGAGATGCTCCACTGGATTCTATAACAGAACTTGCCAGTTTTTACATAAAGGAAATGAAGAAGGTTCAGAAGAAAGGACCGTATAATTTAACCGGTTACTCGTTCGGAGCTTGCGTTGCGTTTGAAATGGCTCTTCAGCTGGAGAATGCGGGAGAAAAAACGATTTTAACTCTTCTGGATGGTTCGCCAGAGTTTGTAAGGCTGCATTGTATTGAAATTGGAAAACAAGCGAGTCGATCAAGGCAGGATATCCTTGAGGACAATTGTCGGAAGACAATGTCATTTTTCATTACACAGTTCAATAGGAAGATCAGTTACATTGAGGTAATTTATTTTTAATTGTCTAGACACTACCGTTGCTATATGTATTGCATTACTAGATTACCATTTTTCTTTTCGTCAGGCATATACGATCTTGAAGGATGTACCAGATGACGAAATATGGAACAAAATGGTGAAAGTAATCAATCATGCGGACTTGAAGGATGAGGATTTGAAGGTTGCTGGACAGTTGTTCCACAGAAAGATACAGGCAGCTTATTACTACAGACCATCTGATACGTATAAAGGAGATGTCACGCTAGTAAGAATTGAAGACAACTTCATTCATGTGAAAAAAGATTACGGTCTATCAGAGGTAATTGCTATATCTATACAACTGTGAAATACGATTACAATGTAAATCGTCACGTCAATTCATATTTATATTATTTGCAGATTTGTACAAAGGATATACGAATTGAAGAATTGCCTGGAAATCACAGGAGTTTCTTGACAGGAGAGAGCGGCTCAGAAATCGCAAAGATCCTACAAACGTAAACTAACTTCTATTGATATTAGAATCAGAGCATCGAGGAATACGCGATATTTATCAATGTCGCATAGATAAGTTCTAGAAAGTATCAGTGTACAATAATATCGATACAGATCATCTTACAACTTAATTATTAATATTTAATAATTAATAGTTCTTAGATATTCTGTGTAAAGTTCTTTTTGTACAAATATTTCTTCCTCGAGGTTTCCACTCACATTGTTCATATGTCATTCGCATTAATTTATGAACCAACCTTCTATTCTCTAATCGTATATATTTTAAATTTATGAGAAGAAAGTAACTTTAGCGTTTTCTTTTTTAATTTGTAATAATTTGAGGTAGTACGAGCAGGTATTACTATGATTATTTAGTGGATCTTATGTATAAATATTTAAGTACTTTCAAAAATATCCGCTATAGGTCTTTCTAATGGTTTCTGGTGGACAAGTTACCATTATTTGGACATATAGAGCATATATGTATATATAAATATATATACATATATTTATTTTGTTCCATTATGCATTAATAAATGTTATTTCATATCTAGCTTTCTGGTATACCATGACAATTTTTACATGATAGAAGTATGTGCAAAACATTAAACAAAAATTTTATACGGTAAAAACCACATTTGAAGTCTTTTCAATATTTCCAATTTCAGTGTTGTACATTTTTATAAACAGTGTATCCGAACAAAAATCTCCGTCTCTTGCACATAACATACTTAATGCTTTTTTAAGGGCAAACATTTATACTGTTTTTTCATTGCCAATGATAAGTTTGTTAAATAATAAAAATGTAAATGTTTGCAATTACTTCGATTGGCATTGAATATTTGCAATCTTCGTTTGTTATATGTTACATCTCTTCTTGTATTATATGGATAAGTAAATAAAGAACATTCAATAAGTTAAGACAATTTTACAAGTAGATTTACCAGTTTATACAGAAATACGACTTTCATTTTTTTTTTAAAGAAACAATTTATTTAAAAAAGAGATCCCTAAACATCAGTTGTAGAAAATTAAGTGGAATGTAAGTTTCATACATAATAAGTTTACGTTGGTTGTTTTGTACGGTAATTTGGATCGGATACTGCAGCGTTTGAATCACAGGTGAACGACACGGTCAATGCATACCGAATTCCGGACTGCACTTTTTCAACTGCATGTAAATTTTCACTACCTGAAGTAAACATAGACACCCTACCTGCAGAATAAATTTGTAATTGGAATTATTTTCGTTTCACTGTTACATATTACTCCTCGTTACAACAGTTATTTACCTTTTCGAGGTTCCACTGTTGTATTAACATGGTCTTTATCCATGAATATGAATCGACCTCCCTCAAAATCTCTTCCAAAATCATTCAGATAAAGTAAAGATGTATAATGAAATGATTTGTATGTTTCCTACAACAGAAATTGTGTTGATGAATGTAGTAACCAGGTACTATGTAATCAATTTATATACCTTGTCAACATGTGGATGCCAGTACTCATCATGTATTGTTTTTGCAGATGCATTAGTCATTCGTGAAAAGAATGTAGGACTTGTTAAGTATATTTTATTAGCGGGTACTCCAAAGTTATGTGCTACTGCGTGTTGTATCTTAGTTTTTACTACTCTATAAATATAAAGTACTATTTAGTAGGGAAAAATTAAAGGGAATATAATGAATGTACTAGCTCAAATTTCACTATTTACGTTTTTCTCTTATAAATAAATGTCAGAAATTGACATACTTATAGATTGCTAGATCTGCACTATTAAATATCTTTTTAGCTTCTGGTAAGGTATAAACATCAATGAAACCTTTCCCTTTGCTCAGTGCACCAGAATGAAGATCCAAGATACTTGCACCTCCATCAGAACCACCCAAATTTAATCCAGTAATTGCCATCCTTAACAAAATATCTGTTTCTGTTGACGATACTAATTTATCACTGACTATTCTTCCACACTTTTCTGGTGTACATTCAGGATATTCAGTTACTTCTGCTTTATAATCATTTGAACATTCAACATATTGTGTACGGCTTAGCAGAACTTCTTTCTGTTTTGCAAAATAAACTTCTTTACCCTGTTTGCTATTATACCATACTATGAACAGTACTGCAAGTATTAGGGCACACCGTGACCATACTCTCTGATATGGAAATGTCACAGATGGCCCATATTTTCTGAAAAATGATACATATTTCAAATTTCACCATTGAATTGACTGCAGATGTTTATGCAACTTGCTTTGCAATATCAAAGATTAAACAAAAATCTATTTTATTCTCATTAGGAATTTCAATAGATCAACAATAAAACGGAAAATGTCATGGTTCCTAATTTTGTCAGTTCTTAATGCATAAACATTCATAGTCTATTCCCACAACAAAAAATTATTATAGTTAACCTAGACAATACGTATTTATAATTTACATCATTAACCATTAAAGTATTATCTGCAATTTATATTAACATTCAATAATAAAGAAAAGTTAACGATTCATCGTAAACTACATAAGAAACACAATGCTCAATTTTACATACAAATTGACATTCTCTTTCAGTGCTTCTTTCGCATTCTCCGTAGTTTTCTCTTCCTTCTGACTAGTTTTCTCTTTTTTTATTTGTTTCTTTTTCCCTTTTTTAACCTCCTGCGACATTTTGCGATATTTTCAACAAAATTATTTACACTAACAACATTTCACTGTCCTACACGTAAATATGTGACACAGAACATCAGCTTGCAGCGTTCTGTATCATAATCTATGGCCAATGATACAATTGGATATGATTTATAATTCGAACGTGTAAGTCAGCAAGGATATATTATCGTAACCAATATTATTACAGTAATCATTTTTCGATATTAAAAATATCGACATATGTTCACGTGTGATTCTAAGAATATTGACCAATATTGACGTCAACATTATGGTGTCATTTCTGACACCTGCTGATACCCTAAAGAATTAGCACGCTTCGTTCTTGCTCGAATCGAATGTATACATTGAAAATACTAAAAGAAAACAGCTTCACGGATGGTGTTACTAATTCTCAAATTATTCTGCTTTTCAAAAAGGTACAAAATTATAATATACTTTTTACGAAGATACAGGTGTAAACATTTTATGGACTATGTTTTTCTAACGTTCTAACATATTCATTACTCATTCGATTCTTCTGATCACAGTACATTTTCATTTCACGATTCTATAAATACTTATGAATAAGTATGAATAATTTGATACACATTTCTATTGACACTTTTTACGATCTAAAAGTATATATTTATATACATATACATATACGTCTCGGCCACTTTAATGCAAATCATATGTGCATCGATCACTTGTTAGTGCTTACAACTGTTATGTGAAGAAAAAGTATGCAAGAACGTGTCGTAGTTTTTCATGAAAAGAAAAAAAAAAGGAGAACATGTGGCTTGATAGCGTGGAACCACCTAGTATATGGTTCACATAAATAATTTAAAACGAAACTAATAAGTTTCTTTTCGATATATGCAATATACTCAGATTTCGGAAAAAAAAACTAGTAACAGAAATGGAATTTATATGTACAGTTCGATCAACAAGTCTAATCCTAAATCGACTGACAAACGTATAAAAAAATGGATATTGATACTTCAACGATTCGATTCAATGACAAACGGAGATCGAATAGTGACAAGGGGCTTGGGGTTTCTTCCACCAACCTCCGATAGTTCAAGTTTCAGTTAGTACTGGTAACCATGACTACACAGCGAAGTATGGCCGCTCGATTAACAGTTTGCCAGCGAGCGTTGCGCAGGAAAGTGATCAAGTACAAGTACGTGGAATGCTGGCGATTCAAGGCGTGATCCTTCTCGTAAGTGAATTTTTGATTATCTGCAAAACCACAATCGGGACACATTCGTCAAACTTTACATCTCTCATCTTTGCCGCCTGTTCGTCGTGGCACTTCCGGTTTTGACTGGCGTGCGGGGAAACATACTTACAGGCGTCGTTGATATTCGGAAGTTTTAGGGATTGTTTATTATTGTTAGCAAAAACTATCCATCGAGACTTGTTTTACTAGTTTTATCAACTACGTACATCTGTCTCAATTCACCCAGGGATTCACACTGTAAACGATCCTTCTGTTTCATAGAATTTCTTGAAATATGCCCTCCAAACAGTTTCCTGCGCGCTAACCTACCGAATTTTCAAAAAATTCGAATACTATGACAATGTTCCTACTGTGCGATAAATTGTCGCAGACACGAAAATATTTTTAGACGCTTATTATTTTCATTTAATTTCAGCATAATTTTGTGGTAGCGTACTGTATAGAATCATGCAAAACATTGCCATCTTCACCGGCTACGTCAGAGCTTTTACAAACAAAAGCTCTTCATTCACGTGTACCTCATCCAATACTAATACATTACGAATCATTCTAGAATTTGCAGTTTTACGTACACATCAGATTTTCAGTTATTGTCTTCTTATTTATTCCCAGACTATGTTTGTAACGACAAGAATTTCTAAAGTTCGAGTCAGAGATTCGAGTAAACGAAAGTTGCGAAAGAACAGTAGCCGTTCGGTAAACAAACTACAGCTGATGTCTATACAAATTGTCACTCTCGAGGCTGTAAGCTTCACCAATAATCATGTCATGACACATGATCGTGAAAGCCTCTACTTACGAGATTCCTGAAACAGTATCTATTTCTTTTTTAGTACCACACGAACGGTTAAAAGTTCCCGTAAACACGATTCCAACCGTTTTCGTCCACATATTTTCTCGGAACATATCGCGAGACCCAAGCAAATCTATATTCTCGCATGTTCTACCAGGTTGCCCCCGGTGGTAGATTGTCCGCATGCGAACGTTAAGAAAATGCTAATCTCTCGAAGCAGTGGCCCCCGGCTGGGCTGTTTCTCCCGCGCCTTCTAGGGCAAAGTCGTTTGTTAATCCCCTTTCGGGAGGACGTAACTGGGTTATCGTGCGCGCTGGTCAGAAACATGGAGAGGAGGGTTGATGTATCGTTCTTACGTCAGAAAATGTCAAACATCGAGTGGAAAGTGGCAAAGTCGTGTCGTAGTTCTACCACCCGGTAAGCGTAGAAAGAATCGAACACACATCTAGGCTTTGTTAATTTTAATAGGGTGTAAACGACAGGCTACTCTATACCTCCTTTCGTCGTTACCTGTCTTTTTCGTATTTACATACGTACTTACACGCTCGTTTTATCGATACGTTACGTGGGGCAGCCAGGTGTGTGTATAGAATATATCGTAACTGGAGAATGATGGAATCGATTGTCTACCACGGAACAAATCATTCCTTAATGAGCCTGTCGGGAACCTTTTTACGCGGGGAACAGTATATAGAACTACTGGGTTCTTCAAATAGAATAGATGAATAGAAAATCCAATATTGAAGGAGCAATTGCTATCTCCAAATAAGGTCTCCTATCGAGAAGGTGTAGCGGACCAGCTGTATAGAATACAATAACCATGTGCAATTACAGTAATTTTTACTATTCACTCTAGTTCCTATCTCAAATTCTTTCGAAGAGTATTATTAATTTGAAGGTGCTACAACTTTCGTGGTCGCACTGACTAAGGGTTCGCTATGTTTCGTCCACCGACTGTATTCCTTCGACTTTATGCCACTGGTGAGTCAACTTCCGGACCCTCAATTAACCCTCCCACGGCCTTCAAAAGTTTCCTTTAATCCAGTCACTGATATACTCCTGTAGTTTCATTCGACTTCACTATACATCATTTCTTTCACCCTTTGATGACCAGACCCTTGAATTGTAATCTCAAAATTATGAGACTGATATATATGTTGTATCTTGTTATTTTGAAGTCGAACATATCAATATTATATCAGCTTATTTTGTAACTTTTATAAACATTTATTTTAAACTCTTTTCCGTCCAAACACCTCTTCTCGGACAAAAAATTATTATAGTATTGAACTGTACGCAGACAGAGTACACGTGGGTGTTTAACAAAATCCGGACATCGATCCTGAAACGATCGGTGTCATTGTTTCGAGTGAAACACCTGAAACTCAGTTATCAGCATGCAGGTCGTAGGCATTTCTAACGGTTTTTTCGCGGACTATACAGGCATTAAACGTGTGCTGTTCCATATTTCACGAGCGGTATGTCAACGTTTTCTTGCACATTTGCAGTCGCAGTTAGCGACGAAACGAAACGTGGGTCTTTGACATATTTGTGTACGATTAAACCTGCTTTCGTATAAGTTCTTCTTCATATAAAACAATAATCTAAGGGGCTCTGCGGTATATTTATTAAAATTTTCCAAGTAGAATAATCGGGATTAGTCGAAGTTGTTCCTAATCTTGAATCACTGAAATTTACAATCTTTTCGGATTGAGGTCAATGACGTTTACTCCGTGGTCGTCGAAGGTTAAACCGTCTACAAACCGGAGATCGAATGAAATTTACTACAGCAGCGTTATGATTTCACGGTCGATCATGTGTGTGTGTATAGTCTTTACCGAAGTCGCGATATATCCAACATTAATGTAAACTTATATCCAGTCTTTGGCAAACATAATAATATTTTTTTTACGTTTTCGTGTTTTCGAACGATCTATAAGATAGGGGCTCCTATAATTATCAAATTCTAATTAGAAAAATATCAGAACACGCTTATCGGTATGAAGTGTGGTTCCCGATAGATCGAATCCACGGGATCTTCCGTAATTACATCATCGTTCGGACGGCGAAACGATTTAAAGACGAAAATTTTCCGATCAGAATCACCGAAAACATAAACACTTGCTCGATAAATGACCGCCGAAAATAAATACGAAACGAGACCATCTACACGATTTCGATCCAGTTTTATCGATCCGTCGCCGGAAGATACGAAAGTTTCGGATCGAACGTAGAATGAAACATTCGCGGAACAATTAAAGGTTAACGTCGTCTCGTTTTATACCCTCAAAAAAAAAAAAAAAGAACAGGAATGTATAAGCTATAGCTTGTGCCCGGCCCGACCATCGTTAAAAATCAATATTAAACAACTTGTAGATCGGCGACGAAAGGTCGACTCGCATTCCGTATTAATGGCGACACGTGGAGAAACCGATTACGCACGATTGAAATAAGATATTTCGATTCGCCCGCTGGCTATTCCTCTACTATCTCTGGCGCTTCAACAATGGTCTAATTACATAAAATTATACGTTTTAATAAAATACAGTGTAATGAAAAAAAAAGAAAAGCAGACGTCTGAAATGTTTGTATTTCAGGAATTACTATGATGCAACAGGCTGCATCCCGACGGTCGAGCCAGCTGAGAAGCTGAAGATTTTCAACGAATAACCTAATTAAGTGATAACCCGCGCAAATGACGATGAACCGATACATCACGTTGAACCAACTGGGCGACGGAACGTTTGGTTCCGTCGTTCTTGGCGAACGCATAGACACGGGGGAGAAGGTCGCGATCAAACGGATGAAGAGGAAGTATTATTCCTGGGAGGAGGCGATGAATCTCCGAGAAGTTAAAGTAAGGGATACAAATTTTTCGAGAGATATCCTATAAAATGGATAAAGTATAAATGAAGAAGATCAACTGAAAAATGTTTCCCGACAGCGTTGATTTAAATATCCACTTGCAACAAAATTGAATTGAATTTAAGGGTATACACTATTATCATAAAATTTCTTTTCCCGAGAAATGAAAAGTAACTGAAAAATCAGACACACTAAGTACAACTGGTGAAACGATTGAAAAAATAAATGGTACATACACATCTCTTGTTTTGCAGTCATTGAAGAAGCTCAGCCACGCAAACGTAGTCAAGCTGAAAGAAGTCATCCGGGAGAACGACGTGCTCTACTTTGTCTTCGAGTACATGAAAGAGAATCTATATCAGCTGATGAAGGACAGGTACCGTATGATTAGTATCTACCACGCATATTTCAACAGTCCATTTTCAATTTCGACATCGTTGGTATCCTTAAAACGACCTGACATTATACGACCCTTGACAGTCCTGGCGAAAAGAAACACCTACGGTTCCACCCAATTACCGATTGTGTAACACACACGTTTGACTTTTTCTTAAGACACGATGATGATGACGATCCATTGCAATAATAGGGATAAACTCTTCCCGGAACCGGTGATCCGAAACATCGTCTACCAGGTGTTACAAGGACTTGCGTTCATGCATAAACATGGGTTCTTCCATCGCGACATGAAACCGGAAAATTTATTATGCATGGGACCTGAATTGGTGAAGATCGCCGACTTCGGATTGGCCAGGGAGATACGGTCAAGGCCGCCATACACGGATTACGTGTCCACGAGATGGTAACTGAATATACCATGAATGGATGTGAAATAATCGTTAAAGTTAAGAAGATGTCACAAAAACAAATCAGAATACTGTTACAAAAACAAATCAAAATACTGTTGAAAATTAATACTTTATCATTTGAATTTCGAGGAACTCAATGATACCTCGTGTTTCAGGTATAGAGCACCGGAAGTGCTGCTCCATTCGACGACTTACAACAGCCCAATCGATATCTGGGCGGTAGGTTGTATTATGGCTGAATTATACACGTTCCGGCCGTTGTTTCCTGGCAAGAGCGAGATCGATGAGATCTTCAAGATTTGCTCGGTGATCGGCACACCCGAGAAGGACGATTGGCCAGACGGTTATCAGTTGGCCGCCGCGATGAATTTCAGGTTTCCAAACTTCACACGTACATCGTTGAGCGTTCTGATACCAAACGCCAGCCCAGAGGCGGTGATAATCATGGAAGACATGTTACAATGGAACCCGATAAAGAGACCCACCGCACAACAGTCTCTGAGGTACAGCTAAAATCTCGATAGATCGACTGGCCACTAGAAGTCGATTTAAGGGGTCATTACGGAGAAAAATACAGAGTGTAATCAAAAGCAGCTTGTTAGTATTTATTGAACTACTTATAAATAATGTAAAAAAAATTAAAAAAAGTATTTCCATGGCGCTTCATGAATTTTACACTTATGTCATAGAGACACCGTTTTTTTGTGATGTCACTTTCATGCTAGGAAATATCTTAAAACAAAACACAATAACATTTTTTGACATTATTTATAAGTAGTTCAATAAATACTAACAAGATGCATCCGATTACAGATTGTATTTACCGAGAAAAAAGTCTCTAAAGTAATGTACCTATGTACGTATGTACCTATGTACCCTTACCATCTAAATAATGTACCTAAGTAATGTACCTATTACCATCTAAGTAATGTACCTATGTACGTATGTACCTATGTACCCTTGTACGTTTAATTTATAAAAGTATTTCTCTCCCTAGGTATCCATACTTTCAAGTGCATGGTCCGCGTGTGATCAACAGCAAAAAGATCGGAATCACGTCCCATCGAGACCTGGTCCTGAACAAAGTGAATCTTCCGCCACCGATACAGAAACAGTACAACTATCCCCAAGACGCTCTCGAAGACTCCTTAGAAGCTAGGTAGTTCACATAAATTGCAACGCTTCTCATTCCCCATTATAGGAGAAGGTTCCCGAATTTGCATCAGTTTGGATCACTAGTGTTTACGTCGTATGATAGACGATATAAAAAATGATAGTGGTGATTGCACTAACTTAGTATACATATAAGTAACACATACTATCAATCACACGAAGTAAACATTTACACATGACAAGCTACAATAGTGGTCCAACTTAGGCAATTTCCAAATTCCGTAACCTTCCCTTACTACATAATTATTATAACATCGATTTGTCTGGTTTCAGAGCACAAGAGAAACTAGGACAGTCGCAACAACAACAACAGCAACCGATGCTACCGCTCCTGAACCACAACAATTACGCGCGCGAAAACAATATCCCAAAGTGGGATGAGGATGATTTTGCCGAGCTTCTTGGGTGCGTTGCCCGAATTTCGTAAATGAAACAAATAAGAAAAAAGAAAATTACAAAGAAACCGGGTGTTAGAATCGGACACCTCGTCTGTCCGTCGCGGACACATGTAACCGTTATGTATTCTAATCCCTCTGTGTATCCACGTCAGAAGCAAGATCGTTCCCGAGAACGTGAACGTAAAGCTTGCCCCCGATCGAGTGTACAAAGAGAACCGTGCCAATTGGAATGGCAATTATATGCCGGATAATCCAGGTGGTAACTGGACGTTACCACCGTCGTGGAACGAGCCGACCCCGTTGAACTGGGAACAACCGCAGGCGAACCTGAAGAACGGTCGCAAGGTCTCGGCGAAACAGCACTACCACCTGGCTCGGTACGTCACTGGGCCGAACACAAGCATGTCGTCCAGGTATCGAATGTTCCTAAACCGTGTACTACCCCCGAACCCCTATTCGCTGATACTCGTGCTTGGATATACGCTGGTCTGCTGTCTCGTTTGGCGAGAGAAGCTTCACGAGCACACCGCTTGTATGATTCAATTTCTGGCAACGGAATCGCGGGAAACATTCGAGCGTCTAAAAAATTGCCTTTTCATTGCACAGACTGATCTATTTCATGTTAAAGACCAAACGTCGAGGATCCCTTGCCTCGAGGACGTATCGAACCTTCTATTCGATGCTGTAACATTTGTTCGTACTGGCTGTCTTGAGATTGTGAATGAAATGTTGTATTTGAAGCACGTCGTGGTCGTGACGATTCTTCGACGTGTCGCGTCTATCTTCCAAAGTGTCTGTGACTTGCATCAACTGGTGCTCCAGTTTGAATATTGGAACTGTTTGAGCCAAATCTTTCAGCTGTGTCTCGATAACTTTCTCTTCTTGTAATTGTCCGCTTGTTTTTCTTCTGAGATCATGAAGTAGATTACAAAGGCGTTTACTGACTTTTGTCTTTTTTTTATCTATGTAACTAGAGAGTGGGTGAAGAGTAAAATCCCGTTGTAAATTCTCGTTTGTAAAATCAATGTGATGAATAAAACGAATGTAATATTTTCCAAGTACAATTCATCTGTTTGTTTCATTTGCTAGCGTTGTTTTTCTAATGATCGTTTTTTTTCTTTGCTTTTGCTATTAAAGGAACGGGGATTCCGACGCGAACCGATCTAGGTTGATGAGGAATCTAGTCGGTCAACCGTTGGAGAAGTACGAGGAATTCACAGATTCGTTTTGGGTACCGAGGAATTCAATCGAAAATCAAGCAAAACAGTATTACCTTCCAAGAAATCGTTACATTACAGATCAGACCTTGAGGTTGCCTTATCCTAGTGTTTACGGTACACAAACCATCAGTGAGTAACAAGTCGAAGACAACTCCGACTTTTATTTTATTGACTCTTTTTTTTTTATTAAATATCCGTTAATTTACAGAAAACACGAACAAAGGAACACTTCAACCGGGAGTGTACGGGAGTATGGTTAACCAGAAAGGCAGCGGAAGTCTTCATGGTCGAATCGACTGGGCTGCCAAGTACTTAAACTGACTACATTGAAACAGTTCTGTATAGCCTTACAATCGATACATCACATTTTCGTTGGGGCAACTTCAACTGTGATAGAATGATTATATGTCATTTCGTTGCATCGTGAAAGTGATTCATGTGAACCACACAGGATAATCCGAATGCCACGACGAGAATATAATTTACAGACGTCGATATATATAGCTCTTAAGAATGTAGTCACTTCACTGACTAATTATTTTTCAAGCTGTGTACAATTGATCACCGTTTTCTTTTCTTTTTTTAAAGAAATTCTGTCTTTTTAACTTTATTGACGAACACACTGTCGTATTATTTGTTGAGTAACCAGTATTTTAGTAATACTCTTATCGAAGTATTCAGTATATCATCCTTTCTTTTCGTTATACTTTTTTTTTATGTTATTTACTCGATATAGTGAAAATGTTACGAAAGACCAGTAATGATTAAATGATAACGATTAAGTGTGTAATGTTTGGTTCGTAAATAATAATAATAATAATAATTGGATAACGTATATATTAAAGGAAGTAACGTTTATGTATGTATATACATATTTATTGTTTGTACATATCGATTAATTCGCGATATGGAGTAACTTCTGATAGACGGATGATTAGTCAACAAAATTAATTGTGTGTGTCTCTACTTTGTCTTTTTATAAACGATCATGGTACTATCCGTCGTGTGCATATACGTATCAAGATTCGTACGGAAATTTACTCCATATCACGTCTGGTACAACGTTCGAGGAAAAAGGACACTACACGATGAAAAATATGAATTATAAAACCGAAATCATTCTCCGAATTTTCTACATATAATCTTTAAGAAAAAAAAAGCATCCTTATTCATCCATAGTTTACGATACCTCTCACTCATTTCGTTCGACTACCACGTGTGTCTTTATTTACTTGTCTTACAAACGGATATTTCTTAACATGTTTTCCTTCATAGATGGGTCGTGCCCGTTCGAGTATTCTTTTAATATAGTTTTGATAGATATATTTTGGAACTCATATGTTTAAGGTGTAAGTTTAAAAAGTAATAAAAAAATACGCTGCTGTCGCAGTAAGAAACGACGACTAAATAGTATGTATGTTATGTATAATATCTCACTCCCTATGATGCACTCACGAGTCGGAAGTGTTTCATAAAAAATATCTCGTCATCAAAGGAACATGTGACAAAATTCGTTTAAAAATTATACTCACTCCCGAGAATTTGCATTATAGTATTTATACACCAGTTCTTAACATATATATGAGACATAGTATTTCTTGAATTTTCACCTCTAAAAAACTTCGAAATCCGCAATAAGGGATATGTGAAAGAGTAAGTACTCGATACATATATCGTATCTTTCCCTGTATTTTAAACAAGCCCATTATTTTGTTCGTACTATTTCACGAAAAAGTTGGTAGACCATTTACCATTTGTATGAAAAACAAGATGGAAAACTGTGATACTATTCACGTATTCACGATACGGTTGAAAATCGATAACGATTAAGTGTATGTGTGTTGATGTGTGTGTGTATGTATATGGACAAGAAAATCTATGCAGTTCCTTGTGTGCCTCGTCTAAATGATCTCTCTAAGTCCTGCATTAAATACAAGAAATATATCTGTAAGCTGTTTGGATGGGTGGTACACTGGTGAATATTACGCATATACATTTATCCATTAATGTAATACAATTTTTTTATATTTGAAGTAATCCATCGGAACACGCTCGTAAAAAGGCTTTCCGAGAGTTAACGTATTCGCATACGTACACGATTCGTCGGTTAGTTTAAGTCCATTTAATTCACGAGCTTGGATGAGCTTCATTACATGATTCGTTAAAAAAAAAGAAGAAAAAAATGAAATTGAATCAAATAATCTACGCCCTTGTTAAAATTACTGGTTTAAATTCTATCGACGACGCGCGTCGAAATAGTAGTGATCTCAAGCCTGACACACGCATCGTGTTATCGTTAATTTCAATGCTATAAAGAATGAAAATTTGATTATAATATCTCCCACACAATCGTGGATATGTTTTGGGTTGGGGACACGTGTAGACAAATCTACGCGCTCGAAAGAGACAAATACTTCTTCTTCATCTTATACGGAAATATAACTTGTCTTACAGCTTATAATATCAACTACATCCGCGAAATGTAACAATCTCGTACAGAATATACTGTAATGCACCGATAACTTCGTCACGTAAATTTCCTATTTATCAACCACTGATACCTAACAAGTGCATCGCGCCGCGTCAGAATTATCAGGAAGGATCGTTACACCTTACGTAATCGTTTTAAAATCATTCCGGATAGTTCTACGGAAACGAAACTGAATGTAACAACTATAACCAATAAACTATATTTATCACGATCCTAAGGATAATCGATTTAATTCTTAAATAATATCTGATCCAACCCTAAGCGAATTCGCTTAATCCCATTGTTATTCTATATAGTTTATCAGGCAGAAACACTATTAACCAGAATATTTAAGGTTCGATAATAGAAATTTCGTAAAGTCAACTGAGATATTGACGATTATTGTTTCTGCCCATGTCGACAAATTATCGACCATTAATATTATTTAAGGATTAAAAGACATTCATTCTTTTGTACACATGCAACAAATTCGTATAGCCCTGTACACTCGAAATTTCCTCACCTTTAACAATAATATTTGACAAGCGATGGACAATTAAAAATTATTCACAACGGTATGAAAGGCACAATATCTTCGAAGAGAAACCAATTACAGTAACCGGAAGTTCAAAGAATGTATGTACCTAGCCGCCATATTTTTCTACGTCTATCGAGAGTAGAAGCGTTTCGTATTCGATCGGTGATTAGAAAATTTAATCGAAAACTCCGTTAAAACGTAATCAAAATTAGCTCGTTCACGTGGATCTCGATATTAGTCTGTTTTTGTTTCCTTTTATTGACTACCGTTCGTTATTCATTTAGAAAATATCCTTTGCCCATCGATTAGCATGTCATTAAAAATGTTCAAACAAAATGGACCGTTACAGTACATGGAACGATAATTATGGAAAATTTCTAATTGTTGTACTATGTGCTATATTTAAAAAAAAATCGAAGGATACGAAGAACGGATAATTAATGAAGAAACATTTTTGTTCAGAGATCTTGTTATTAGCTTTATTCACACGAAACACCAGATTCAACACAACACACAAACATGCGTGTCCTAGTGTTGCAAAATCGCATTATTAACCGCGGCAGCGGTTACATTGACTAAAATTTTCGGGGCTACAGTTGTGGATGCCTCCATAATACCAGTTGTCAATGTGCTAACGGTAGCGTTTGAAATTAAAGTGGACGTTAATAGAGTTGTCAGAACACCGACGGTAGTTTTAACCTTTGGTGTAACGGTTTCTAGCGTAGGCAAAGTGGAAGACGCAACGTATGCCAAAGTGCTTGTTGTCGAATTAGCCAACGGCATTATTGTGAGTTTCACTGCCTTAGAGCACACGTCTTTAGCTTGAACTGGTAGACCAAAGCATGTGTCCATCATATAAGCCAATAACGAGCCTACTGTCAGACCCGTGGTGTACGATAAGGTCATGATATTCCCTGAGAGAGCAACAATGTTATGAATTTACAAAAATGCAATTGTTTTTTTTAATCATGAAAATACCTGCTAATTCACGGTGTCCTTCTGGAACTTTGGTAGGTGCTTGCATCATTGGTACAGAACCAACAATACCATTTGTGACGCCAAGTAAGCAAGAGAATAGCAGTGGATACTCTTCAGCAGCGAGGATCGGATCACCTCTTGGTAGTGCACACAATAGGAATAAAGGTATCAGTATGACCCGGGCCGTTGAAAAATATAATAATTGAGTACGTTTCCAGTCGTATGGTATCAGTGCAAGTAGCTGAAAGTATTTGGTGCATCATTGCTCTGAAGTGAATCGCATGCTTCTGTTGTAAATTCTAATTGGTAGTACCTTGCCTAGTACATCAGAAGCATTGAAAGCAGTCATCAGAATCACTGGCATCCAGGATTCTAGTTTACAGGAAATTATTTCTGACATAATGCCAGGATATAGACAAAGCGTAACAAAATATGCTACACCAATGCTGGCCATGTATGGAAATATTATCTTAGCCACTTCGAGTCTTGCAAGTAAACCTCCTAAAACCACATTCTACATGTTAGTCAAAGTGTATGGTTTATTATATATATATAAAAAAAAATCAACAGTGATTCAAAATCAACTGATGTACTTTTAATTTCAGGCCATGGTTTATTGGTTTGAGATCCGTATGTTCCTTTCATAACTACAACATCCTCAACCTTGTAAGTGGGACCAGCACTACCAGGAGGATTTCCTGATGGTGCACTGGGTTCATACACAGGATTACTGAATGAAAATGCTGAATATTGATTCATCCCTGGTAATTGAAATAAGATAATCATATAAATGAAAAATATATTTGCATTTCTATGCATCTCAGATCAATTTTAATTTACCATTCAAGTCAGTGTTACCACTTGCAGACTCGTTCCCTAAAGGACTAGTCTGGATTTTCAAAACTCCATACTGACCTTTCGCAGGATCCCCAACTTGATCCAGAGGATCCATCTTTAAAACATGAAACTTCATAAATATGATCGTAATATTATTGTTTCAACCTACGAATTTCTATATACGAACCAAACCAACATCTTCGGTCGGTTCCAACGTTATACGATTCCTTTCCTGACACAACGTTATGTAGAATTGCACGAAGTCAGTCTTACGAACCACTTGGTGTAATACGAAGCACATCAGGATTGTTATATTCGATAAGATGAAGAACATGGATGTATTACTGCGCTCGTCGTCGAGCAGTGACTTTGTAAATATTCGATTAATAGATACCCAGAGACCGGCAATACCTATATACAAAAAAGCGACAAAGTATTTTGTCGATTTTACTTTTTAACTTGATTGTTTTTTTTACTCACTTTCTCCCGTCATTACCGCTTGAGTATACCGCGTGGGAAGCATAGATGTGTATCCATAAAAGCTCGATTGTTGAACTTTAATTCATAAATGTTAGTAATGAGACTTATTCATGAATAAGCAAATACATACAAGTAATTTTTACCTGTACATCCGAGTGATACAATTGCAACGGCAACTAAATTAATGGTATACGAAGTAGCAACGCTGAAGAATTCCCACCAGATCTCGCATACCACAATGAATTTCAAGGTAACAAAAGACACCAAATATCCTAAAATTGTACCCCATTGCATTATAATACAATCATTCACCACCATCTCACCATTGATCCGGCATATCGATTCTCACCGAATGTTATTCTGGTGTTCAAAGACAGTGTCTCCACTAAAATATTGTTCGCAAACACCGCGAAGAAGGCCATGGTAATATAAACGAGGGACATGTCGAATATCACTGTGGTTCCAGGATATCTCGTCTGGAAGTAATCTACTGCTATGATGAAGCTGTAAATACATAAACACACGCATTGTAGTATACTTCCAATGGGAACAATTTCAAACGCGACAGCTCGCAAATCAAAGAACCTCTAGTGCGTACAACGGGTAAGAAAATAATAGATCTCATTGAACCCTCTAAACAGTATTTACTGCTGAAAAAATGGACCAACTATTTTATCAGATAAAAACAAAATAGCAACTCTACCGGATATCTCATTTCAGAAACACACATTCTTTAACATTCACTCGCCGAAGCTCAATAAAAAAGTGGAATAAACAAACAAAATAAATTCAAAGCCTGTGATCCCTATAACGATCACGATACACCAAGAAAACAATACGATAAATAATACAATCTAGTAAGTAACTATATCAAATAGTTGTTCCATGCATGCGTTCACTTAAACCTCCAGAAAGGTCAAGTTCGCTTCCCATCGAAGTAGGCGATCCGAATCTTTCAGGGGTAGCTAGCTAATCTATTGACGATCAATCGTTTCGATTCCTCGGGTAATACGTAAACAAAAATGATTTTTCTAGCTCGTGAAAAATGTCTTTTTCGTTTTATAGTCGAGGCACAATAGATTCGAATGGGGACCCAGGGAGGTCTTTGACATTCGATTGCCGGGACACACACGGGGTGAAGGATTAATGGAGTGTTATTGGCGGCGTGACCTGTTGTACGGCAAGAGGAATCCTATCCCGCTGAGTATCAGGGCGAAGAATATGAAGTTCCGTTTGTCGACAGGCGGCGACAGATGTGTGAATCCGTTCGAGAATTTGAATTCATTCATGCCCCTCGCCTTGCCCAACTGCACGTAGCCCCGGCTCAGGTTCTCGTCCATGTTTGCGCGGCCCCGCAATACGGGCTTTTTCGCTTTCCTTTTTTCTGTACACCAGCCAAAAATGAACGAACGCAACTGGCGAACGCCGTGTCTTTATGGGTCCATATTGTTCGACGGGAAGAAGCTTTTACAGACAAAGCGTCGCGTGCGGTTCTTTTACGGTGAACTTGACACACCACCGTTGCCCAGCACATACACTCACTGACGCACACATACACACGTTTTTTTTCGACCCGGGGACCAGAAGTATTAATCACACGGCCACAATCACACACTGCAGCACACCGTATTTATTTCTTCACGCGTACTATAGGTACACGGGGAATAACCGTGATCCGCCGCGACACGGTCCGAGCGCATGCTTTGAAAATTTTGCGGCATTGATTTCTGCGCGCGCTTCCGCTTTGCCTACCCACCGGGGGTTGATCCGCCGAAAAATTTCACCGGCGGAATTGCACGCCGAAAGCTCAAGAGAGGGGCAAGAGCGGTCAATTTATATATACGTCTGAGTCTACTTTTTTTTATAGTGTTGTAATATTTGGATTACGAGAGTTGGAGTGGAACTGCGAAAGATTTTTAGAGGATCTCGGTGTAGATGGAACTTTGTTATTTTCTCTGAGTTTCATAATGCTGTGTATTTGCTTGAATATTCTAAGGCATCAGTAGTTGTGTAAACTTTGCGTATTGGTGAACTGAATAGCATTTTATTGGCTTTTATTTAAAATTTAAATCATTGGTACGAAGTATATAGTTTAGTGTAATATTTGCATAAATTTAATAATAATTTGTTTAGATACTATTTATCAGTAGACGCGCGATAATTGATCACCTCGGAGCTGTAGTGGGCCAAATTTCCAGGAACTGATCAATTAATAAGCGCCAATTACCCGCGCGATTTCCTCACCAATGTACGCACTTTTTGATCGTCTTACTATCTCCGTTATATTTAAAGATATCGACAAAGTTTAGTCGCGGAATAAAAATTAAATATAGCCACATTCCTAGAAATTTCCTCTACAAAATATAGATCTTCGATCATGGTTCTTTTTGATCAGTTATACTGGGCACCAAATCATATTGGATACACGGATTATGAATAGAATATATAATGCTCTATTTGTGCTAATAATACTCAGAATTCATGTTTTATTGGTAACGTCGGGTATTAACGCTGATATGGTTTGTATTAATAGATGGTGCTGAATGCTGCTAGAACCAGCTAGAACAGCAACATTATTCGAAGCTAGACTGTACTTGTATATTTTAACTGCATTTACCGCGTTATATGGATAACTGTTTTTTCTTGCTAAGTACAGAATTAACAGCTTAAAGAACGTAGATTAAAGTTGAATAATGGTTGGTCTACTAGAATTACACATGTAATTGCATACATATTAACATCGCTGATGATTGTAATTCATAATGGTGTTATCGGACATTGATTGATGGGTTCCTAACAGATTGACTTCCACTTGATTTCAGTGAAACGTTTTCCTTTTTAAGCTCTGAATTTGAAGGTCCAATAACAGATTAGATCCCAATAATTGATAAATAGAATTATGAGGATATGGTTAAAATATGGATAGACTACTTCGACGTTCGAGGGCTCTGTGGGTTCGGATTGAATTACCGCAAATAAACTTAATTTTCTATAATTTCCTCTCAAGGTTTTGTCTTCATCTTTAAAGCTGGAAAAAATTTAGATTAAACTCCAGTGATGATCGATTCATTTTTGATTCGGCATATTACAATTATATAATACAATTGCCACTTTATTGTTTCCAGCTATATGTACGTATGTACTTTTGCTATACTACGAGTGATAAGTATGCGCTTGCGCTCTGCGTCATACTATACTTATCACTTATGAATCAGCTGATGAAAGAAGAAGATTGTTGCTGTAAGTTTCAGCGGTATTTTGGGTAAAAATTCGAAAAATGTCATTAAATACAGCGCACGCAAACGGCGGTGTTCTTATACACGCCGGTGAATGGTAAGTAGAGAAGATTATCTATCATTTTTGGGATTGTCAACGTTATTTCGCACGTTTTCGCCCGTGACGTTTCTGCAACGTAGTTAATGTCTGGCCTTTCGAAGGCGGCTTCCTTATTATGTCAATAATCTTACCCTCATTAAATTACGATAAACTATTGCATTTCAAATGTACCTTGTGCCTGATACAATCACTGTAACAACCACTAACGAAAATTATATTTATGTCTTCAGTATATTACTATTTTGCGATAATGTCACCATGGAGTTCCATGGACAAGAGCAACCAGTGTTCCTTGGAAGCAAACGTGGTCGTTTATACTTAACAACGCACAGAATGATCTTTAATGCCAAAGATCAAAAAGAAAAGATGCAGTCTTTCAGCTTTCCTTTTGTAACATTGAGTGACGTTGAAATGGAGCAACCAATGTTCGGAGCTAATTACATCAAAGGCAAATGTCATGCCCAGCCAAATGGTAATTGGATTGGAGAATGCAAGTTTAAGTTGCATTTCAAGAGTGGTGGTGCGATAGAATTTGGGCAGGCCATGTTAAGAGCAGCAGCAATGGGTATGATACATGTTATCAGAGAGATTGATATTTATTTAATCATAGCATATTTGGAGGAATTATTAAACATATTTTCAGCTCAACGTAATGGTCCTGGATCTGATACTCCACCACCCTATGAACCACCAACATCAAGCTGGTATGCTGCTCCACCACCTGCTTATCAAGCTGCAGCTACTGGATATTATGGTTGGGTACCACCCACTAATGTATTCCCAGATGTGCCTCCAGGTTAAATGTTTTTCCATCTTTTTTCCTTCTAATGGTCTTCGTAATATTGCTTTATTAACAATTTGACTGCCAGCCCGACACCCATAAAAATTCCTACAAGATCAAAACCTCTTCAGTCAACTGAACTGTCCAGTGCTACACTATGATACATATTGTTGCTCCCCGACAACTTTTAGTACCTCTTAGGGTCCGCTTTGCATCCACTTGTCTTTTAATCAAAATTTCTTTCTTTAATTTTTTAGCTCTAGGCCAAACGTTGTGTTACTCTAAAATGATGTGGCAGTCAGAGTGTTAAATGATTATCTACTTGTTTTTATTCAAGACAATTTCATTATTTAAAATTGTTTTGTGTATGTATATAGCAAACACTGTATTTATGACGGACATGCCACCTCCATATCCTGGTATAAATGCACCTTATGCAAGTGGTGTACCACCGCAAGGTGCATGGGGTGCTGCTGGACAACAATCTGGTGGATGGGCACCACCTCAGCAAAATGGTGCACCTGGATGGGCAAATCCGAGTTACAATAGCCAACCAATGACCCAAGCAGGTGGGTATCCAAACTATCAACAACCACAATACGGTGGTTATTCACAAAATCCACCACCATATTCACAACATCCTCCAAGTAATAACTACCCACAACCTGGATATTATCCACAACAAAATCCTTACAATCCTTATCCACCTGGTTATTAATTGTATAATGATTGTGATAACACAATTATATTATATTATATGCATACATGTGAAATTTATGAAATTCAAAACATTTAGAAGTGATCCAAATTTTGAAAGTGATCTTTGAAATCAAATATGTGATAAATGGACCGTAACAAATCGCATATAGAATACAATTATTTTTTAAAAACATAAAATGCAAATATATATGCATATATGCTACTATATTACATTACAACACATACAAAAGGCACACAATAATGTAACATACACAATATATAAGAAATGCTAATTTACTTTATTTTTTTTTGACATATGTACTCATAACGAACAATATTGTTAACTACTGTTTTAAAGTATTGTTTTGTTGTTCCAATGATATAATAGCTTTGTGATAATGATTATAATCAAACATACTATGTTATTAAAAGTTAGACAAGTATAACTTGCTGTTTTTATTTAAACCCACCAATTCAAAATGTTATGTTTTTATAAAGATGATAACTGAATAATGATGCCATATTTTCTATCTCACCTGTTAAGTCTGAAGGTTTTGAATATTATGCAATCTTATTGCACAACAGGTTTGGTTGACCTGAAGTAAGGTTGACTTTCACTATGCTCAGTTATTATCTCATAGTTGCCAGAGATAGTTCAAAGATACGTGAAGTGTTATTATAAGCTTTCAATCGGTTTTTCATCAACTAATCAGTCTGTTTTAGTTACAAAAGTGTATAAAATTATTAATTATATATATATAGTTTTCACAAAATAGATAACAACGATTATATTTTGAGTGTAATCAATGAGTAACTCAATCAAAGTATGTTATAGATAAAATATTGTCTATCGTTAATAGCAATAAAAAACGCCTATATAACTTTATAAAATTTTTAGATTACAAATTTCCAAAATTGTGTTGAAAGTGATTCATCATATAATTCCACTTCATGGACAAATTATTTGATGTCACAGTAACAAAAATTAGGAATCAAATATAGAGGATCACTTTTGAAAATATTGGGACAATTAATTTATTTAAACATTTGACAAAGATGCCAAAACGTTTTCAATTCACTGCATCAAATATATATACATGTATGTAGTTCATTATGTTTTCCAATACACTTATAAGAAAAAAATCTTTCAGTGAAGTGTTACTAGTGTTTCACATTATTTCGTTTTGCAGATGCAAAAGCAGCAGAAGCTGCTCAAAGTGCATATTATGATCCAAGTAGACCTCAGTGTGCCTATGTTCCACCTCCTGCATACTATGTAAGTATAAAACAGTTTCTATGAAATCATATAATGTTTCTAACACTACTTTGTCATAGGAGAGTCCACCAAGTTTCCAACAGGCAACAGAAAAGAAGGATCAGTAAAATTGCTTTCACGATTTCTGAAAGCAGTAATGTAGCATTGCGCTGTTACTGTTTGAATAGTATTATACGTGTAATATACTACATAGGAGCAGATATTATGCATTCCAGTTTAGGTTTTGCTATGATGTCGTTTTGGTGTACGCATTTCAATGATACAATATTTCTATCTTTCTTATATTATTCACCATTCTGACTATATACACTATATTGTACTGGTATGACTCAACATATGCAACTATTTATACTTATTGTGTAGGTTGTATAAATATTGTATAAGAAATTCTATTGTATTTTGCGGAATTAATGAAATGTATTAAATAAAAGTTACTGCATACGAATGTATAAAGAAATCTGATTCCTATATTCATATATTTTATTAAGAACTATAGAAGGTACACAATATTTGTACGTATGTAAGAACACAATTAAATATAAAATAAAACAATTCGCATTATAGTAAAATTTATACAAAATTTCAGTTGTTAAAACACACTTAAATATATATTTATATTTTTTTTTATCAATTGGATGTAAAACAGCGGCTTTCGATTACATGCGCACTGTTTAACATTTATATTTAAATGCATGTATAAAACTTTAATTACATGTGTATAAAAATACGTTTCTATCGCATAATTACAAGTTGTATTAAAATACAGTTGACTTGATTTGTGCTAATAGCTGCTCGAAAATCCTTGTTTCGACTAGTTTTTAAATATGGCAAAAATGGTACATACAATAATTTACGTGTGTACAATAACTTTATACACTTTAATAATTTATAACAATTCGGATATAATCGGCAGTCTAAAACGTTACAAAACTCAATATTTTATAAATTACAATTTATGCATTAATAACTGTAACATTTCATTAAAAAATGGCACCTACAAACATCATATGAGACAAAAATTCATTATACAAGTAATTTAACACTAAAATGCTGATCATTAACAGCATTTGCATCAATCTGAAATTTCCAGTATGTATAAAACTTTATAAATATTCAATAATTGAGTAAGGCAGGTTATTTTAGGTTTCCTTATTCCACAAAATAAAAAACCTTAACTACATAGAATGCTATCTATGTAGTCAGTAAAATTATTCAAAAACAACTGTATATATCTGTATTCATGAAACTTTACCCATATTCAGAAGTGACTGTTAAACTAAAGCTTTTATCTATAACATAAGTGCTATGATACCAGATTCTTGTATCTAAAAGAACAATGTCTCCAGCATAAACGGTGAAATTAAAATGCTTGCAAATATTATCACATTCTGGAGTCGGAGCAACAGTCCATATTTTATTCCCCAAGATTTGTCCCTGCCACATGAGGCGAGAGATGTAGTCCAGCTGTGAAAAAAAAGCAATAAAAACTTCATCGTTAATTGTCTAATTTCATTTTTAATTAGCATAAACATTCATAGTCCACGTATCACCATTGTACATACATGCATAATGGCACCTTCCTCATACCCCAAAAAAACATAATTGGTATATGGAACCTCTGCATCCTCTGGCAAAAAATGAGGTAGATTGTAAAACTGTTTCATAGTATCCAAAATTTGAAGATGACAATTTTTCCAACCAACATACCAAGGATCTTTTTTACTAAGTTGCAGGGCTCTATCCTCGCTCATGGCAAAGACATCCCTTAAACTAGTGAAATTGCTTTTAAAATGTAAAAATTGACATTCATCTACAGACTCATAAGCACCCTCTGTTCTCTCGTATAAATCTCTGAAGAATTTCCAACTGAATACTTTTGAAGCAGGCCAATGAGTTGCTGCATTTTTTATTACCATAGGCCGAGAAGAATAAGCATATTTCTTAAATTCCTCTCTGGTTAGATTTGGTAAAATTAAGGCCGTAGTAACATCTTGGCAATAATCACAATTCGATATTGGCCTGGTGAATTCCCATATGAAATAATTATTTGGTACCAAGCACCTAGTTTCTTGAATATTTTTTACCATATCAATACTTAAATACTTAAAAAGTATACTACAAAATATTGGCACAAATAAGGCAAGGAAGACTCTCTTTAAACATAAATAATAAAAACTGGAAGATCTCTTGTGTACTATATTACTTCTGATACTAGCTGATTTGAGCTCTGACAGTGAAGCACCTTTCTCTATAAAGCTCTCAGTTAAAGCTAAAAATGCTTCTTGTATATTTTCTAAAGTGTTATTACTTCCATCCATTACTAGTGTTAAGGATAAACATTGAAGATTTTCCTTAAACCACTTTAAGTAACCATTGGAGATTCAGTGGTAATTTTCTTTTAATTAACTTCGAAATCGTCCCGTCACTGCTACCTGTTCATTCATCCTCCAACTACCGTGATCTCGTAGTAGTAACATTTAGACTCAATGACAACATTATTTCTCTTATCTTCCGTAAGTATATAATCAAATTTGTACCTTATACATCGATTTCAATTTATGGCAACTTTTCGTTGTGTTTCATATATTCTTACAAATGCGTTCCGTTTAACATAGCGAAGGTGACATCGTTACTTTAAATATTGTTTACAACACGTTGACTGGTTAGATATTCGTCCCAAACATAATTCGATGGACGATGTATTCCTTCATTATTTTCTTCAAATGCGAAAGATAGGTGAAGTATATACGTTAATCGAAGGGTATCAATGATAACACGAGAACAGCTTCTAAGAAGCGTGACTGTGTGGATTTCACCGTACTTTTACACATACATAGCACACTTGCGCCGCAATGAAGCCTTGAACCACTTCTGTTTCAACGAAATGTGAAGGTTTGCATTGATTGCGGAACAGGTATTATCATTCTCCGATTGGTGCAGAATCCTGTGCCTCCTCCCGACACTTTCGCATCTTCTTACGCGGAGCAAACGTGAGCAAACGAATGAAAGTCGAAGGTCTGCTCCGTCTACTCGCTCGACACCAAGTAATTTAATACCCTAATAGGAAATTTCCTGTTCACGTGATGAACAAATGTGGGCTAATGCGGGCATTCCATAATTTCCGCGGCCACATCCAGAGAAATTTAAAATATTGTACCGTAGATAAAATATTATACTGAGCTTATCAAACAGTCCTTTTAGAAATAGTTTTGAAAGAAATTGAATTATAAATTTCAACATTTTATTAAATAATGAACTAACTGTTTTCTCCGACCATCTTCTGTTATGTTTTTGGTATTCATATTATTCTTATCAGAGAGATTTTCTCTCTGTTTTTACCAAACTGCTAGAATATACAGAATACCTATACCATCATTTTTTCAAATAAATACTCGATTGTTAGTGGACTATGGATGTTTAGTTAAATCCAAATTTTCCTAGATTAATTTATGACAGCAGAATTTAAATAGACTTTAATGAATGGTTGCACATGATAAAGGAGGGTTCTGTCTTAATTTTATTTTATTGTTTCATTCGGTTACGTCTGCTATACATCCGTAAAATTCGCGGCCACAGAATGAAATAAAATCAAGCAAATAGAGAATTCTTAAAATTGTTTATTTTATGAAATCGCACAACATCATGTACAAGTCTTATTTAAATGGACATTGAAGTAAATGTTTTAATGTGCAAACTGCAATCACAAATTCCATGTAGATATTCTGCTAAACAAATTTGATTTGTCGTTTCGTATAATTTCGGTTTTTTTTTAAAAGGTGTATACGCAATATAAAACCTAATTTACAGCAGTTATAATACTAGGTTATGCAATATGAAATTTGCTTATGCTCGTCGAGATACAGTCCACTTGAATTTCTACAACGGGATTCCGAAATAAGACTTTTCGCAGACGATTTACATAGGCCAATGCCGAAAATCTAAAGGCCAGTGTAAATATATATTTAATTTCGCAACAAATTCGATGTTTCATTATCGAACAATCTTAATACACTACAGTGCATTTTTCTGTTTGTAAAAAATGCAGGCTATATTTCTTAGCAGTGACGTGGCTCTATTATGGCTCGATTGATATTTATAAATTCAGTTTTATTTCTTTTCTGAGCAAAACATAAGTTTCGTTAAAGCGCGACATTTAAAGCGTGTGTTTTGGTATGAAACTTAACGTTGTTTCGAAATGTTGTATTTAAAATGTTTACGGGAATATCTGAACTATTACAATTTACTTATCAGCGTTACTAAATGCAGTAAAAAGTTGTATTATTGTATTTATTGGAAACTCGACGAACTTCAAAAGATTGTAAATGCAACATCATAACTTCTTTCTTCGCATCCTCCTATAAATGTAATTTTACAAAAATTTCACTTTTACGTTGAAGGTTTATACGTTCCTAATTGCATAAATAAACAAAACATATTTAGAATTCTCTGATCTGCTTGTTCAAACGATAACGTTGTTTGTCGCTTGACGCGAATGTTTTTCGGTTTGAGAGTCAAAAAAAACTTATTATATTTACAAGTCTTACATACGATATAATCCAAAGAAATTAATATTATAATTACAGTATTATCTCAATGTATCAAAATTTTTCTACATTCCAGAAATCACAATGCCTTATAAATACTATATGTTCTGTAAAAATCGATATTGCCGAATTTTATCAAATAACTGTCATTGTTCTCAATAGAAATTAATATCGTTATTTATCTAAAATGATTTCTTAACAGAATACTTTTATTAGGACACATCAGTTATAATCCAACGCAAAATAAGTTACTACTTACTGTTAAAAATGTGTGACTAGCACAATCGTGTTTGTATCAATGCTTACACCTGATTACACTTTGCATTCAAAAAGATAGAAATTTCCATCAATGATCAATCAGAAGTAGCACCACTTGCCAAGAATAGCATCTTTTATAGCCGATATGTATTGTGCAGGAACCCAATATATCCAATATCTTGAAGCCTCTGTTGTGCCTAATTGAATGGCCTACAATTTAAAAGAACAATTAAGTATAAATACATGAAACTTCAAACATGCTCACAAAGTGGAGATACAAACCATAATATGATATTCTGGATGGTCATGTATAGGTTCACTGTGTACACCCTTTATAGAATTCATAGGTATTTTGTCCGTTCTTTCTTTTGTACCAATCCAAAGCTGATCTTGTTCCAATTTGAATGTTAATCTAACTTTGCCACCAGATTTATTTAACATGCCAGCCAATGGAAATTCTGGTAGAGGCTCCTAATTGCAATTCAATTCATTTAGACTGAATCCTTTTGTACACACCAATTAACTAGTTCATTTGTAAAGTACCTTGCTATCTAATATACCAGGCATTACATCTTCTGGAATACCTTTATCTAAAACTTTCCTATGCATTTTTTGTTGGGACAAGGGTTCTTTGCTTGTAGTAGATGCAGCTTCATCTGAGAGATCTTGCTTTGTTGGAATTGACACAGCCAACACGTCATCTAACTTTGACCCTACTACCATGACTTTGGCACCTTGAGAACATAATATGAGCAATATCATCAAGGAATTATTAGAAGCTTTTTATATTCTATACAGCGAATTACCTTTTGTAACACCCAGACTTCTCAATGTTTCATAATCTTTGGCTAATCCTTTGATCATAACTTTCTGCATGGCTTGTGGCACTGATATGATGTTTTGAAGATGTGCCTTCAATTGTGCAACAGTGCCATCAAGTGGGAAATTCACATTAATCCGCTGTTTATTATAAACCACTTTAAAATCTATATTTTCTTGGGGGGGATCCTGTGAAATGGTTTCATTATTATCTTTTGGCTGTGTCTCTAGGATTTCACATTTTGGCAGTGAATTTTCTGTTTCTGTAGATGGAGCTTCATTGGAATTTGTATTTGACACTAGCTCAGAGCAAGGTGCAATGTTACAACAATTGTCATTGCTTTCACTCTCTGCAGCCCCTGAAAAAAATAAACAAGCTTGTTAGAACATTCACATCATTATCTTTTAATTAGGTTAATATTTCCTACAATGCAATAATATGTTTTGTATCGTTTGGAATGTCGAGAAAGAGCAATGCATAAAAAGATTTACTGAAATAAAGGAAATATTTTAGACAGATTAGTGTAGGTTATGTCCAAAAAGATACAAGTTTATGAGAAACTTCTGATTCACTGACGATAATTGTGCATCTTGATTACTGCATAGTATTTAATACAACTAGCAAGTAATTGTGTAAAAAGTTCTCATAAGAGTAACGAACATTTTCTCAAAATTCATTCAACATACACTGTTATTCACAATATTTTATAAATGGATTAAATTGAGTAGTACTCTTTCGTTATATTTAAAATAATTAAAAACAAACATAACATATGACAACGTAAAATATTTATTGATTGACGATCGCTATGAAAAAGCATGAAAAATCGTCAAGATTTAGTGTACGTACCGACGTACTCCATGATGAAGTGTATTTGGTTGACCAATCAAAACTGTTGCAGGATGCGTTGCAACTTGCAATTTCTGCCATTCGTATTTACACCAATCTTGGGAATGACTTTCAAAACTTCAAATATATCCTAAAAACAGTCAGGGAGAGCTTTCAAGTTCAATTAATTTGAAAATCAAATTTAAAATAACATTGTATTCACTAATTCGTAAAAAAATTAATAATCGAAATTTTATATATAAGTAATATTAATATAAATTTTAAAAAATAAGTTAAATAAAAACTTCAAAGAATATAATTGTTTGACCCTTTAAATGTTTTTACTTTTTTTCAGATTTAATTTTGTATTCAATATATGAGCTTAAAATGACCTTTCATCCCAGGATAAAAATAGAACAGCTTTGTCTAATCTACTTTATAATATGAACATTTATGTCTATCTCAAGTGTAAATAACATCTAATTTGTATAGAGGATTGTAAAAACAATGATCAAATTATGTTAGTTGCTATCACAGACGAGATATTTGCTATCAAGAAAAATGTACAGTTTTAAAATTTGATTTATTGCCATTATAATTTATATTGGAAAGAGTAGAAGTTTAGTACACAGTTAATAATTTCGTGTAACTAAATATACCAATTAGTAAAACTGAATTTCATAAGTATCTATGTATCAATTTAATAAAAGTCTGAATTTGTATTAAACCACACGGTTGTGTACATATGCATGTGTAAACATTCGTCTGAATATCATTCATCGGTACGGGCACGGAATTCAAAAGTGTGCAATCAAAGAGTGTAAGGTGGCGTAGTGATCGGAGAACGCCATCTTGTGCACCACATGACCTCGTTGCCGTGTCCCGTGACCAGCTCACGTGAATTTTGACAAATTCAAACATTTTTGGTAGAAAAAGAATGGATATATTGGAGCAGCACCTCGAACAGCAGGATGTCAGGTAGTGTTTATGTTAAATATCGACCGGCTGATAATGCGAACACCTATCCCTCCTGTTTCGGTCGAGGTCTCCTCAAGGTCATCACGTAGTGCACAGTGCGCACTTACAAGACTTAGGACAACGGTCGTGGAAGTAATAGGCATAGACGTAATTCTATAGACACGTTGCATATCCATTCCTCAACATCTCTACGCTTCTTTTACAGCACTGTTAACGCGAAGGATGAAGGCGGCACGGGAATTGTTATTGAAGAGGCGGAAATCGTCGACTGCGAAGGTAAATATAGCTTAAGTTAATGAGTTAGTTATATCTCACAGATGTCAAGACTTACGTGATTCTGTAGTATATTGGTTGCTGGAAAGTGTTATATAAAATCTTATTATAAATTTCGTATTATATACTTAACTTGAAACAGTTAAATGTGTACTTTGATGTTGATGTCTTGTTCAGTGATGTGTTTATTTGTTTTTAATTTTCTTCAAATCACTAAACATTATTTACATCCAGTAACAAATGGTGGTAGTCGGAAAGAATCTAGCTAATAGTTTAATGTCTCCTTATGAATTAAAAGTAATTGTATGCTATGTATTTTAGTATATAGGTAATAGGAACTATGAATATTTTATAGGAGAAACTGTGGGAGAAGATGGGATGCGCTACCAAGAAGCTTTGGCATATAGGGTGGTACAAGTAAATGGCACTACTACCGGCAATGAAATAGAATTACCAGTGACACAACCAGGGAATAATACTGTACAGGTCTTGACATCCCCGTTGAATGGTCAATTTTATGTCATTGGGAGTGCTAATGATGTTTTCACCACTGCACAGACCTCTAGATCATTGGTCCCTAGAACAACTACTTTACAGATAGAAACACCAAGGAATTGTACCACTGGATTGAAGAAGGTATAGACCTCTCAGCATTTTCTGATAATTTTCGAAAAATTCTATGATTCAATCTGTAATTTATGTATCCCTTTTTTTTCATGTACTACAGAGAGATGATAGACGGAGAGCAACTCATAATGAAGTCGAGCGTCGACGAAGAGATAAAATAAACAATTGGATTGCAAAATTGGGAAAAATTATTCCTGAATGCAATGCTACTGCGAATGCGAATGCAAATGGAACAGGAACTGGAACTGGAACTGGAACTGCTAGTAGTGGTGAAGGCAAAGCAAATTATGAAACTCAGGTATTTTAATTGGAGTTTATCAGACTTACAGATACTAATGAGCAGTAATATAGCCATTTTGTATTCAATTTTTCTCTGCAGAGCAAAGGAGGAATTCTGGCTAAAGCTTGTGAGTACATAGGAGAGTTGCAAGCAGCTAATCAGGGACTGGGTCAGTGTTTGCGGGACAATGAAAAATTACGGCAAGAAATAACTGCTTTAAAGCAGATCGTTACACAGTTGAAACGGGAGAACCTCCAACTCAGATCTCAACTATCCTCTGCTACGGGAACTAACGTCGACGTTGGTCATTTGAGTCCTTAAGAAATTGGTAGTCCGTAACACAGTGCTTCTTTTTTTTTTTTGTAAATATTAAGGTACATAAGCTGCGTTGATGGTCGAACGAAGTATTTACTCTTATGGTTTTTCTTTCCACGAGAACGACATCAAATTTCGTCATATTGGGTTTACATTCTTCAAGAATGTATCACGTGGTCCGAATGGTGTGGTCATAACTGCATATGCGGCTATATGTAACTGTACACACTTTCTTATCCTTATGAATTTTCCACCGATAGGAAAAAGGGTATAGCATAGTTAATTTATGCCTAGAAGATATTTTGCCTTAATTGTATGTAAAAGGTTTAATGACGAAGCTCAAAATTTTGTGTTTCCAATTGATGTATCTTAAGTGCAATTTTATATTATAAGATCACCGTAGCAATGTTTGATGTTACAACTATTTTTCTCGTAGGACTTACTTAAAATGATCTTGTTTCCGTATATGCATGTGCATTGGATCGAATTACCTCGTGTACGTGAACGAGCCAAGGCTGTGAATATTGAGCATTGATTTGAAACTCTCGGGTTATGTAATTTTAGACTGTGCAGACAAAGTTAATTTTTAAAAAGGTGAAATGGAAAGATAAATGTAAGTTTTGTTGGGCCACTACCGATAAAATTACGATACGAAATATGACGACTGAAGAATTACAGAGAACGTTGAATATTTTTTATTTTTAATACTATTTTCACGAGTGTAGAGTAGGTATTTCATGAAATGAATTAGGGACTGAAAATGTAAAATAGACTATTAATCCTACACGTATGAATGTGTATATAATTTATATATGTATATATACACGTGTGTGTATGTACATATGCATATAGCAATAAACATATTTTTTTCAATCCGGAATTCTGTGCGCCATACAAAGTGACGGCAGAAAAATTGAAATTAAATACTGGTTTGTAATATATCGTTGATGTATATATCGCGAGGTTATTGTTATATAATATATGATTATTATTAAAATGAAATTTAACGAAACATATTGTTGTGATTCTTAATTTAATAATATCGATAAGTCCTAAAGGGAGACTGTTTTCGTTTTCTTTATGCATAGTCTTTATTCGTTTTTACATATGATACAATGGAAATGTCGAAGTTACTGGAACACTGTTTACGATGCATGTTTTTCTATACTTTCTTTCCATTAACGATAAAGACCCTGCACCTCAACAGTTTAACATTTTGACACTTTTTTAAACTTTCAGACCATTTTTTTGCAACTTTTCAACGTTTAAAATAACATCTACTTGTACATAACATGTAGCGTCTGCATTCGTCGCTTAACATGTTTACATAATACACTATGTATAATACAATATTTAATACTCTTTAATTGAAGTTTCATTCTCTGTAAAAAGCCACCATATCATCCCATGCAACAACAAAAATATTTAAGCACATCGTTAACTATATATATTCTTTCGCGAACGGATGAATGGAAAGCTTCTTACGATGTTCTTTTATACTCATTTTACATACATACAAAAGTTTCTCTGCTCTTCAATCCTTCCACGAGTTTTTCTCCATTGATGGCAAAACAAATATAACCGGAAGTTTAATTGTATATCAGGCAGTTTATACTTTTTGACGACTCGATACCAATCACTGATTACGGATTTTATGCTCTTATGTAACAAAATCTTGATTGTAATGTACTAGAAACCTTCCGGAAAAACATTTCTATTTAATTCTTGTCATTTGTAAATTAGTCTAGTAAATGTGACTGCATGACCATCTGCAGTTTACTAAGCAAAATAGAATTTCGGTTTCAATGTTTCAGAAGCAGCTCATTATAGCACATAACGTAATTTGGATAAGCTGGAAACACATTTAAGGACGTTCTATATTTGATTGCAATAGCCATCACGTATGATTTTTTGTTAAATGTTAGTCAATACACACACGGTTACGGTAGACTTTATATTTGTAACTTTTTATGTACAATATTTTTATGCTCTAAATATTGAAACTAATATAACAATTTAGTGTGCGATACGTGATTATGAATGCCTGTTTTATATATGTATGTTTTCCCCAGCAGATCCAGGACATCCTTAAATGACCAGCATATGATTCCTGAACGTTCACGTGGAGAAATTATATTCGTATGATTGCCTCTGATAATTAATCTTCTAGATTTCTAAACGCTTGTTGGATATCTTCATGCAGCTGATCAAAATCAGCTCTAATCTTTGCTTCGCCATCTTTAACAGGGTCCTGAAATAAATATAAATGTATAACATTAATTACTCTCATTTGTTCCACTGGCCAGAAGAATGGCTCGTCTGTTTTATTTTTTGTGGTATGTATATTTACCTTGAACTTCATTGAACTCAATTGATAAAGAATATTACCCATGCTGTCCCTAATGACATTCCATGTTATTTTATTGTCTGACTGCGCCGTGGACTCTACAGCATGCCTCGCCATATCGTAGAACGCGATCATGTTTCGTAACATTCCCACGGTCTTATAAAATGGACAGAAACGATCGTACGGCGAGTAACTATAAGGAAAAGTTCACTCGTAAATATAAATGATTACGTCGAAATGCCAGAGTATTTGAAAAACAACGTTGATACCTGTTCTGTTGCAAGAAATCGTCTTTCAGAAGTTTCGCAACTTCCAGAGTAATCTTGTCCGTCTCGGCGAGAGATGCTTTACCAACTAACTGTACAATCTCTGACAAATCTTCTTCCTCTTGCAGGATTTCCTTCACTTTCGTTCGAAGAGGAACGAATTCTTGGAAGTTTTTGTCATAGAAATCGTCTAAGGCTCGCAGATATTTACTGTACGATATGAGCCAGTTAATGGATGGGAAGTGTTTGCGCTGAGCAAGCTTTTTATCAAGACCCCAGAACACCTGAAGAAGTGGTTGGATTGCATATTTTCAAGCCCATTTATTATATCAGAATTCTATTTATTATATCAGTACCTGCACAATACCAAGAGTTGCACTGGTGACAGGATCAGAGAAGTCACCACCAGGTGGTGATACAGCACCTACAATACTGACGGAACCCTCACGATCAGGATTACCTAAACACTTCACTCTGGAAATGATATGTTTAATATTAGTAACACGTAACTGATAAAACTGATTATTCAAGAATTATATTTACCTTCCCGCACGTTCATAGAAACTGGCCAGACGGGCTCCAAGGTAAGCAGGATAACCGGAATCTGCAGGCATTTCGGCTAATCGACCGGAAATTTCACGAAGAGCCTCGGCCCAACGAGATGTTGAATCCGCCATCATGGAAACGTTGTAACCCATATCTCTGAAGTACTCTGAGAGAGTGATACCTAATAACAGGGAAAATGATATGTACTACTTTCATCAGACAAGCAGATAAGAACATTTAAAGGTGAGAAAACTGCATTTTCACATTTTCCTTCATTAATTACTGAACACATACCGGTGTAAATAGATGCTTCACGAGCTGCTACAGGCATGTTGGAGGTATTAGCGACCAAAGCAGTACGCTTCATGATGGACTCAGTAACACCATCGATTTCTACAGTTAGTTCAGGGAAGTCACGAAGTACTTCAGACATTTCGTTACCACGTTCTCCGCATCCGACGTAAATAATAACATCAGAGTTGGAATACTTGGATAAAGCTTGCGAAATTACGGTTTTACCACAACCAAAGGCACCTGGGATTGCTGTAGTTCCACCTTGGACACATCTAAAATTTTAGGAAATACTTTGGGTGATTCTACGTATTAGAGAGTGCACGTGAAAGCAACAAGTTAAATTCTTACGGGAAGAGCGAGTCCAAGACTCGTTGACCGGTAAGTAAAGGATGATTAGCTGGCAATTTTTCAGTGACAGGACGAGGTTGACGTACCGGCCATACCTGCATGCACACGTATCACCAATATTATAATTGTACAAAATATTAGAAGTGTTGCAAACTAAACTTTTTAAACAGCCCATGTACGTAGAGCTAAATAAAAAATTAATACCTGAAGCATAGAGTATTTGTGCGTTTCGCCATCGAATTCCGTTTCTAATACAATGTCCTGAAAGAACAAGAAATGGTAAAACTTAGCTATAAATTGTATGAAATGTATAATATTACTTGGATAATATGAAACTACATAGCTTACATTAACTGTGTAGTTTCCAGGAGGAGCAACATAAGTTACAGTTCCCTTACTTTTTGGGGGTAAAATCATTCTATGCTTTACTAATGTGTTCTCATAAACCACACCAAACAAGTCTCCTCCAGTGATATGACTACCACTCTTTATATTCAATGGATTGTATTCCCAACTTGTAGTTCTTGACAGAGCTGGTACATTGATACCCTTTGGTATGTAAATAGAGTTTGTAAGTTCATTGATGTCCTTCAGGGGACGCTGGATACCATCGAAAATGCTGCCCAAAATACCAGGACCCAATTCCACAGACAGTGGTTTGCCCGTACGTAGTACAGGATCTCCTACGGTTACACCACTGGTTTCTTCATATACCTGTAAATATTTATAATATTATAATATATGCGACATAATATTTATGTGAATTTATGAAAAGTTTACAATACCTGAATGGTGGCCATATCACCTTCTAAACGAATAATTTCTCCTACCAGCTCATAATATCCTACTCTGACCAGTTCATACATAGCTGATCCTGACATTTTCTCAGCAGTGACAACTATAAGCAAATAAGCAAATTAATATGGACCAAGATTACAACTGAATCAAATACTTTGTATACTAACCAGGACCAGACACTGCATACACATAGCCAAATCTACTCTCCCTCTCCTCATTGCTAATTTTTGACAATCCATGGCTCGTCATCTTGAATGATACTCAGTTAAAACCACTTGATAACTGAAAGCATTTTGTACTATGAAGTGCAACGGAATTGCAGCTAACGAAGTACATATATTTAGAACATCCTACTCAAGAAAAAATTAACTACTGGATAACTTAGATTTATTGAAGGAAATATGCAAAATAAATCAGGGAATATATCAGACAAAGACGTCAGAATCCTTTCAGGAAGATTAATTAAAACCATTTAAGGGTTGCTAAATTTAAAAGACTATTAACCAAACTACCAGTTTAGGATAACATCATAACTCGACTGATGCAAGGATCAATATAGAGTGAATATTATTAATTAATTTCGTAGAAGTATTACTCTCGATCATAATAAAATTTCAAAAGGTAGTTGCTAATTTATGATGTTTGATCACGGGACTAAATCAGTGGTAACACATCGGTCTGACGTCTAATCAAACACCTTGCAGCGCAGAAAAATTTGGGGAAACGGTGATAAACTGACAACGATCATAGATAATTTTTACGAATCCAATGTTTTAATGAACGCTGCAAGTTATTACGCTTAAAGTCAATGTGAAAGTCTGTGTCAGCGAACACATCCCATTCATCGTGAAATTCACGTGAGCAGTTCATTTAAAAAGTAGGCGTAGCCCTTTTTAAGCCCGCGAGGCGTCTGCTGGCCGAATGAGAAGACGATTCTGAACGAGATATTTGTCCATCGATCAACTACATGGAAGGGTTCAATTCGTCTGCCGCGAGATTCCCTTAAAAAACCTATTTTATACGATTATGGGTCAAAGAAAACGTGTAAATTCTACCGCTAATCGAGAAACGATGGCGCATTCAAACTGGCACGATCGATACTGTACGCGCCAGTCTTTTTGTAAAAACCTCTCGCACACTCTACATAGGACGAAACTATTCGTATTGTCTCAGCTGTATAGTAAATCAAAGCGGTATATAGTCAATGAAATAAGTGACGATAAAGAAACTTACGAGACGTGCAACGTATCGAAGTAAGTCCACCTTACAACAACGAGTCAAGCTTCAGAGCCAAGCCTGGCTGCTATCACAAGACAGGTCAGCTGACTGAACGATGTGCTTGTTTTCAATTAGCAGTTCCTCTTGCGACTATGGGCTAGTTTACAAATGCGCGAAAGTAGGATGAACTTTTCGAATTTACCACCAGAGGCTACGATTATTGTATTTTTGGCAAAGTATCAAATACAAATATGTATATTTTTAGGATAATTTCTTTTATATTAAAGTAATTTTACTTTTAAGGTACAAACTATTAAATGCATAGCGCAGAATATTGCTACCATACTCAAATAGAAAATAGTATATTAATGTTAGTCCAGTTAACAAATGCAGTTTCCAGAAACTTATCAGCAGCTCAGAACACGGAACAAAGAATAATATAAATATTTAATATAGAACAGAGTAATACATATATATATTCTTTAGTAGAAAAAGTTTTATTTAATTTTTTAATCAAAGTTAAGCACAACATTTTTGTGAAAATTAAAATACTTCGATGTAGTTGCCACTGTAGGAAGTTATATTCGGAAAAGCAAGCGCGGCAATTATAAATTGCATATACACACCATTTCGAACGGTGCTGTCAGGAGCTGGTTAAAATTAGAAGTAACCAAGGTGCAGTTACACTCTATTGCTATAATTACAATAAACTATATAGGTTTTTATCAGGATTCTTGTAGGGTACTTCCGCTTATAAAAACGAGTAAAAATAGAACAACTTGTATTTTAACAAATGAAAGCGTTCATATAAGCTAACTGTATAACTTTTTACGACAATATAACCAGTCCTTCATTATAGATTAATTCAATTCTAATTAAAGATTCAATTTTAATTCTAATTAATCATTTTCACGTGTCCTTGGATTTCTCAAAAGAAGAACTGTACATTTAACAATGTGTCAAAAAAAGCTTTTAATACCATAAGTCACATCTGATCAACTCTTCTGCGTAAAAAGTTAACAGCATAATTTTAATGTTTAATAGTATCAAAGGGATATTAATGTTTTTCCAAGATTTTCCTATGCTCACATAAAATACTACCTCGTTTATTTCCCCTTCCCTAAGTTTCTGCGAAGTAGGAGTGCCATCTAAGTACTCATAGATGTATGAACTTCTAACGCATTCACCCACATTCATCTACCTTCTACACAAAAGCAGTTACGTAACTTTCTTATTGTCCGATGGGTATGTATGTGTGATGAACGTGTTGGATGTGGATGCATATATCTCAAGTCTTGAAACCGAGGACAGCATTTGCGTGCAGCAGCATCAGCAGAGCGGATGATTGCACACACGATCGAGGAATCGACTTCCTTCTGTCGCGGTACTATTTTAACGTCAAAGTAGTACATAGTGTAGTTTGAGGATCGTGCACGAAGTTGCACGACGTAGTGAAAACGCATAACTGCAACTTTGCGACTTAACATTCATTAACAATAGCAGCATTTCATCAGAATCATTCGACTTATCCAAGGAAAAGTTTATTCTTTGAAAATGGACATCAAGAATCTCCAAGAATTCATGGAATTAATTGGAAAACTAAAGGTAAATATCATTGGTGTTCTCGAGGGATATTGCGAGCGAGGCAGCACTGTGACAAATATAAACTCATGACTTTGACAGGCGCGTGTAGACACAGCATATACGTTGAATGTTCGCTTTTGGCATTCCTAATCAGCTGCGATTAGCGTGATTTTGTGCAGTTGACAAAGCAGTTGTTTCAACACCATATATAGTATATTTATTATATAATCATTTTTGATAATCTTTTATTCTGCAAATAAAAACAGTGGTTACATATTTCAATAACTTTCACTCGTCAAGGGCGCAGTTTTTGTTCAGTCGAGTAAAATTTGTAATAGAGGCAACAAAAATACAATGTTGAATATAAGTATCAAAAGGAATGTGAAACAGATAGAATTTGTATTATAAGGAGTGTAGAAGTTTGAGAAACTGGAGAGGTTGCTTTTCAATATACATCTTGACGTATTTGCTACAGTAATATGGTTTCGGAAACGTTTATCACTATTTTCTTGATTAGATATTAAAAATACATAAAACAAAGACAAATGAATAAGATAAGATACAGAGGAATATTGCAAAACACATTCTGATTTTATTAAATAAATTATGCTGATTTGGAAATTGATGTTTCACGCATATGTGATACAGTAGTGAATGTGAATTAGTACTTCCTCTTGGATGATCTGTTTTCTAAAATTTAAATATTTGCCTAAATACTTTTTTATTTTAATAACAGTTCTAATAGAATAAATATGTTTATTTTATGTATAAATGACAAGTTTCGGATGTATATGCTATAATTTCAGCATATGAAAAGGACAGGATGGGTCATCAGAAATGTTCCTGATCCAGAGACAATTGCAGGTCACATGTATCGGATGGCCATGCTGTCTTTTTTAGTGGATAATGAAGAAAACTTAGATAAAGTCAAGTATGAAATGGTATTATTATATTGTTTGTGCAAGATTTGTCATTTTTGAAGTCTGATTAACAAAGCGAATTATTCTTTGTCTCTATAGAATCATGCAGATGGCTTTAATTCATGACTTGGCAGAGTGCATTGTTGGGGATATAACACCTCATTGTGGAGTCCCACCTGATGTGAAGCATAGGCTAGAAGATGAAGCCATGGACTATATTTGCAAACTCTTGGGAGACAAAGGGCCTGTAATATTGGAAATGTTTAGGGTAAGATCTGTCTAAAGATTTATTTTACTGTGATTTGTAAATCTACAATGGCACATATAATTCATTTTTTGGAACATAACAGTTTCTTCCTCTAAAAAATCTTTGTATTGATTCTGAGAATGTTGTCAAATGGTGAAGTATTAAATTCACTTGAATTTCTTTTGTGAAGGTGCATATTTGAGTGACAGTACCTGAGAATAGTTATTTTTTAAAGTTGTTTTATTTAACATGTTTACTTTTGGTTTGCATAGGAATATGAAAGACAAGAGTCTCCTGAAGCAATGTATGTGAAGGATCTGGACAGATTAGATTTAATTATGCAAGCATATGAATATGAAAAGAGAGACAATGTACCTGGCGAATTGGAGGAGTTCTTTGTAGCAACAAACGGCAAAATAAGACATCCTTGTATAAGCAGAATTGCATCTGGAATCAACGCGGTTAGAGACGCTTTCTGTCGCAATTCAAACCATTAACCTAGTTCAGATTTTATATGTTTAATTCTTTAAGTTCCACGGGTGTCATATATAAGCCATAGTGATAAGTTTTGTTGTACAGTAACTGTGGAAGGCATTAGAGAAGTATCGATATTACTTTTATGTGGGCACAATTATGATTTATAATTGCAACGTAACAGTTTTAACAGAAACTAAAGAGAAAACTGTGCCTTTTCAGATACTTTTAAAACTATGTTCTTTTTCTGACATGAAATAGCAATATCTCGTCTTATTTTCTGTAAAAGTGGAATCTATTTGCAATATCCTTAAGGTTTTAAGGAATTTACTATATTCTGATGCATAGTACAATGTTGAGTAACAAGAGGAGGTCAAATTTATTTCCCTCTTGTTTACAATATATTTTACTTCTTTGACGATAGATAAAAGTATTTATTTTATTAATAAAATTACGATCGTTTGTCGTCGACGAAGCTAAGCATTAGTTTGTTATGTATTGACATCCTACTAAACAGTATGTTACATTATTATTTATGATAACTAATAAAGCTTTATAATTGGAAAAGAAAGTACTTTTTTCCTTTTGATGATACCTGTCAATAATCATAATTGATAATGATAAAAATATATTGTTTATCAATAAAAAATACAGCAATATTGATAAAATTGCAGATAAAAATGTATATTTTATTAGCCTTTTTTGGGTTTCTTCAGAATTTTGATTTTTGACAAAATTGTAAATTGCTTTCATTTATGATATGCATATACATATATGTATATACGTGTCTTCCGTCATGCGAGCAGAGACGAGATATCAGTCTCACATGCTTTATACATATTCAATCTATTTTAAATACCCCCTACATACGCATATAAAGAAAAAATATGATAGAGTCTATCAGTTACACAAATACCAAAGGTGAGTGAAGGTGTATTTGAATTTTTATTTTTTTAAATAAACGTTACAAAATATTTCTTTTAATCCAATTGAAATACCAATTTCTAAAATTCTTAAAATTTTGCAATTTTAATAAAAACAAGCGCAGATAATATACTTAACTCAAAAGTAAGGCACGCTACAAATTCTACATTATATACTATTCGATAAATTATACTATTCGACTTCAGGGACAAAAAATTTAATATAGAGAAAGTTAAATAAATATAATGTAACGAGATCTTTGCTGAATGATTTAATATACTATTTGCAAAAGAGTTCCGTGAAAGCTTCATTTTTCACATTCATGTTTGCTAACACACGTGTATTAAACTGTAGAATTACTCTTTAAATGTTTGTAAACTAAGATGACGAAACTTTTTTGGAAAAGGAGTACCTGACAGAGGGAAATTTGAGACAAGCGTAACATAATTGTAAAAATTACATCCTCGAAGGAAGTTTTAAAGCTCTGTAATAAATATTATGGAAACGTATGTTCATACGCTTGTAACGATCGATAGATGTTGGGCAGCTGCTACCCAATACGCTTCTTTAGTGTCTCAGAACCGGCCTCATGAAACAGTACGCGTCAAATAAGTTTCATAGCAAAGTAATCCACAATCAAGGCCGCCTAAATTCAAAAAGTATTTAATAGATATTTTGAGTAAAAACGGTTTCTGTTGTTCTCAAGAAGAAATAAGAATTCGGCCGAAGAGATTATTGTCGAATTATCGCTGACATCATTCCATATAAAACATGGAACAAAGAGGTAACAAATCGATGATCAATCTGCGTGGTGGGAAGGACCGACAGAGTTCCCACTTTTTGGCTAATCTCGATTTACCTAGTATAGAGAGCGCCTTAAATTATACGAACTTTCACCTGACTTGTGGCGCTCTCTTTCCACCGGAAGAAATTAAGCAGAACGATTGGAGGATAAAGAATATTTTCGAATTGTTGGATAACGATTGCGATGGCATTCTGAAGGGACAAGAAATAAAAATGTGAGTTCAACCGAAGAAACGAATATGTACTAGGCTATGTAATCAATCGTTACGAACGTTTTCTACGTAATCGCAATTTATTCTCCACATTGTTCGCTATTGTTCCGCAGTCGGAAGTGTATGTATGTACATTTGCACGACAGTTCCACCTGAATAATTCGTACAAGGCAAATTTGATTAATGCAGCATATAGAATCATTTAATCAATTTTTTGGCAAAATAAGATAATGAAGGAAAATAAATAAGATAAATATGATACAGATTAATATACGTTAGTCGTATTGTCACTTTTTAATATTTTTCGACTCAATAAGCTATTTTGTAAAGGTACTATCTGTAATTGTGTATAGATTTCATGATTGGTTGCGTACGATTGTCGAGCCCGTGAGTGCCCTGCTGATCGTGGATGTGCAAAACGATTTTATCACCGGATCTTTAGCTCTTCGTAATTGCGGATGCAATCAGGATGGTTTGGATGTGGTGGGACCGATAAATCGTCTGACGAAAAATGGCCAGTTCGATGAAATTATTTACACGTTGGACTGGCATCCCGAAAATCATATCAGTTTTCACGAAAATTTGCATCTACGAGAACTGCATTTGGACTCGAAGGTACGTGACGTCGCCGCGAATTACCGTAATCGCCATTTAAACACATCCGAAGGTCGTAACGAGTGCACAATTCTTTTAGAGAAGTAAGTTTTAAAAAAAATCACTATATATTTCGTGCATTGATCGCGTTTCCTTTCTCTATAGTTTATGTCTAACGAAATGGGTAGAATTGCGTTTACGAAACACTCGACAATCTTAAAAATTATCAAACAAAAAAGGCAACCGTGTTATTATCTCAGCTATACCTTCCTTTCCTTTGTTCTAAATGTAACACCATGTATAATTGGGAGACTATGTAGTGAAAGGCTACAAAAGGCAGTATTTCGGGCAAAGATATTTTTTTTCCGGTTCTTTTGTTTGCCCCATAGGTAGAGAAAGGTTCAAACGGATTTCTTTGCCAGATGTTCATCGACACGTCGAGTGGTAGATACCCAAAAAGAGTTCTTTCTTTGTCACCGATAGCACGTGCGCACTACACGCCGTGTATGCGTGTAGTCCCAAGCACTTTTGTCCATTTTTTTGGTTACGATCGGGATATTTATGACGCAGCTGTAAATCGACCGGAACTGCGACACTCATTCTCAATCGAAGGTCATTTTCACGTTTACCAGACTTATTTTCTGAGTGGCTGACACGTGAAAAAAAACAGGGGTAGATTTCTTTTTCCTTCAGCACCACCTTCTCTGCGTAGAAAATTTTAATAGGGCACTAAGGATCGACATTTTTTATTTAGAATAACTAATGAGATCGAGTGTTTACGATGACTGCTTATTTTCGTCTTTGTCCCATGATGGCTCGTGGATATTTAATTCGTCGAACGGAATGTACTACGCTTTGGCCGATAGATGTTTGGATTATTTATGACGCAGGCATGAACATTATGGACCTGGAAATAGAGACGAATATTTCGTCATCATGGGACGAAGACGAAGCAACCGGTTATTATTCAAATTCGTTCTCACGACGAAGTGCACCCGGAAGTTCTTCGTCTCAATTTTTGCTGTACTGTACAGTATTATTTCTACTATTCACTGTCTTTTTATTTTTATTTTTGAAAATGTTTAATAAACTAGATGAATTGTTGTGATCCCGTGGGTGAAACAATTGTACTCTTTATTTACCAGTTGATTGCTTTATTCTATCGTTACACTTAGTCACAGCTAGAGATGTTTCTTGTTCGAGGACTCGGAAAAGTCTTCCTACAAAGCATCGGAGAAAGCGAAAGATGGTCCTAAAAGGGTAGAGGTTTTTCCTTGGAGGGGCACGGGTAGGATAGGTCCTTGAGAACCGTGACAAATCTCTACGTCTAAACGCAGTCACGTATGCTGCCTTGACTGTTACAGTGTATAACCAACTAACCAACTATATGTAAAACAAACTAATACTGGGGGGTATCCAACAGAATACACTGTACTTAAACCAATAGAATCTTGAAAATCTGCGACAAATGGATCTCAAACGAAACGGTGATAGCACAAGTGTTAAATTCTTCGTGGTCAAATGGCTCTGCTGACTTTTTCACGGTCACTTTTTGTTTCACAGTTTTCAATTTTAAGTAGTCTCTCTCTCTCTCTCTCTCTCTCTCTTTTCCCTCGACGCACTGAGTGAGTATAGCGTCCCTTTTGACTGGAGTGTGGCCGTTGTCGAGGGTTATTCTTCACAAGTGATCTTCCAAAATTATACAGACCCTCCTGCGGTGTCTCTTGTTACGAATGTTTTGTAGTGAATCGAGGTAGTATGGTTTGTTTCACTCACAGCCAGATGGGGGACAATGATCAGGTCAAAATTTATTGCTTCCTCGGGTTACTCTTCAAGGGTTTACCACTTGGCAAAACTTTCTCTTCAAGGATAACTGTTCCTTCAAAACATCAACATAATCACGATCTGAAAAATATCCCAAGCCATTTGTGATTGGACAGTTGTGAGAGCAATTAATGAGATCGATTATGTTTCGACGTAGGTGACAAAAGAAAATGCAAAGCTGTTCGATACCGTGATCTTCGCCGAGCCCTATTTGGAGCAGATACTCTGGCCCAAGCATTGTGTTATGGATACGTGGGGATCTCGATTGCACAAAGATCTCGTGATCGCGCCAGATTCGAAGCAGGTATTTAAACAAAAATAAAAAAAATCTGTCCGTGAAATTTCATACCATTATCACTAAAATTTGATCGTTGTGCAGTTACGAAAGGGCCTGAATCCGGATGTAGAGGTTTATTCGATATTCGGCGAGAAAGATGCTACGGATTCGAACGAGGTGCACCGGATTCTGCATGAATCTGGCGTCACGCAGGTATTTGTCGGCGGTATAGCTTACGATGTATGCGTGAAAGCCACTTGCTTGGACGCGCTTCGATTAGGATATTCGGTGGCGGTGATCGACGACTGTTGCCGCGGCGTCGATGTAAATGGTATTCAGGCTACGAGGAGGTTGATTACCGAGAACGACGGCCTGGTCATTAACAGCGACGACGTTCTGTCGCTGGTGAACAGGGAAAAACGGAGTCTTATCATGAGCCATAAATCCGCAAAAACGATGGCCTCGATTGCGTTCCATCGAACTAACGCGAACGTTTTCGATTGATACAGTGCTATGATGAATAGTAGATGAATAGAATATCTAAGAGCACTTGCTTAGTGAAAATCAATTAAATAACTATTGTATGCGTAATTTTGTGGTATATCGAAGTGGGAACTTAAGAGGGCATTCCTAGTTTTGTTATTCCTCAGGTGATTCAGGATTTTTAAAGGCATCAGAGTAGGTACTTATGGGGACCAACTTATTTTATTCAAAATTTGGTACTTTTTTTGTGGATCTTTTACTATATGTGGGGCTTATCAAGTTTTCTGCGTATACAAAGTATTTAGAGCGTATGGTTGCATTTTAATGTAGTTACTACCTTCAGTATTTTAGTATCTGTATTGAATACATTCAGTATTTATGTGAAATATTTATGCACAATTTCGTGCACAAGTATTATTAATAAACGTTTTCCACAGGATTAGTACAAGATTCATTTCTCTGCTCAGACGTTTCAACAGGTAATAAATAATTAAACACGTAATAAATACAAAACCGAATTACACTAATAATCTACTTCAGTCGTTATCTATGCCTAAGGTTGCCCGTCGATTAACATTCGCGCGGTTTTCTCGATCCTGTTCGCCGACTCGTCGTCTACCGTTAATTTGCAAGCGTATCTGTGCCTTGCCCCGCAATCGTCGCTTTGGTAAGAGTACAGTCGTGATGTTGAATTGTAGGACAACTTCAGACATCTGTGAAGACGTAAGTGATACGAACGAATCAGAGACGAAATTGAAATAATAATTGGTATTATAATTATTACAATACTATCGATCTTCAATAGAAATCTAACGATTCTTATGTTGTAAAAAGTTCAAAAGTGAATAATGACGCTCACCTGCCATCGCCGGGAACGGTTTGCTTTGTGTTCTGATGAACTGGTTTCGCGCTGCTCGCCCAAATCCACAAGAGACCAGGATTCAATCCACCGGTCCAGAAATGTTTACCTTTCAGTTTCGAGTTTGTTTGCAGACTGGCGAACACGTCGCGTTTCTCGTCATCCTTCTCGAATTCTATCAAATAACCGCCCATTCCGCGGCAGAGGCTGGAGGATGACTTCCAATCGAATTCGCGGTCACTAAAGTGGTAGCAATACTGGCCGATTTTCGTGTAATTCGCGGGACAGGACGCTGAAAAATGATTATCTCAATGAATAATTCGTAAAAGAGAAAGAATGATAACTCACGTTTCTGATTCGTATTTCCAGAAATCACGTAATAGAGGAGTTCTTCCGCTCGTCTCAGCCGGTTCTCCAGGAAGTCTACTCTGTACACCAGCTTCTCTATCGCTCCTGAAAAAAAACGTGAATTCACATTTAACGTTTCGAAAGATCGATTACAAGTATCTAGTGTACACTGTAGCGAATGATTTTACCGAGAAGATAGAGATCGGTTTCGGACACTTCACGTTTATTCGGTGACGATATTTTACTGGAAACCATCAAGGTCTTGTCGCCCAATTTCATCACCTTCGATGTCCTAAACGACCCCGAGTCGGATACCACCCAGTTCTCCAGAATCTCGGACCATGGTCCCGGTGGTTCGATCGTGGATACGTTTGACAGACTGTCTGATGAAAGTTGTACGAATGTTAAGAACAAAGCAAAGTCTTTCAAGCTGGAAAGTTCAGTATCAGTAGAGATAGTTTTGTTTCTTCTTACCGGGACTTCCCATGCAGATGTTCAACTGTATAATTATCAAGAGGCATAGCTGAAGAGGTCCTTTATCCTTCATGATAAACCTGAAAATGGAGAGATGCGATGATCGAGCGTAAACGAGAACGGATTAAGAAAAGAACAAAATGCGTTTTTATCCGAATTGCGTTCCAACCACACTATCTCCAACTTTCTTTGAGAAAGTCCGAAGGAATGCGCGTCAGTTCACGAAAACATCACATCAGTACGAGATCCTTATGATCTTTGTTTATATAAATGCTACTGAATATATTAACAATTAACGTAATCACATTCACTGCTACAAACTTTTCTTATTGAAGACTCCTAATGTTTTATATTTAATTACACACAGTCAAGGATAATTTAATGTTGAATTAATAATCACGTTGTTCGTGTATATTCGACTGATTTGTAGAAATTCGAGAACGATTCGATTACCAATTGTTCCACTTACATAATATTCATGAAACAGATACGTGACGGCGGTTATTATCATTCCACTTTTATTTCTTCCCTCGCACCTGGCCGATCCGTTTCCGTTCGTGAGCCACGCAAGACTATTGATCGAGAGATCCCGATCGCGTGTACGCCTTCTGCTGGACACTTTCTCTCCTCCTCGGAAAAATGAGTCACTTTCTTCGTCGGATTCGTCTGTCTACCTGTGTCACGCGTTTTCGCGAGGGCTTATCGAAACCATCTTTTAAAAAGATTTCATTCTAATTTTCATTCTATTATATTTCTATTCACCATTTTAATCGTAAACAGGTCAATTGGTCTGCGTGTATAGAGAAAATAATTTTGTTAAGATACGAAAAATATTAATTACTGGCAAAATACCCTTGATGATGTCGTTACAAGGTTCTCAGGTGGGTCCATTATGTGATTGTTGCACGAGTTTTCGGCACACTAAAGAGAAGATACACCAGTTAACCTGGCATTTCTCAAAGATCGTCCTACTGACACGATTCTCTCTGTGAAACGGAACTTTTATCTTCTTTCGAGGCGGACGCTGAAGGTACTTTTATCTTCCTCTGAACCATTATCTAAGGCTGACTTTGTTGACAAAAGTATTAGAACATTGTCTCGAGAGACGATTTTTATTGGGTTTGTTCTACGTAGCCATTTAAAAATTCAGAGAATCTTTCAGTACAATCTAGATACTTTTCAGAAATACACTAACGATTTGTATTCGCTGGAAATATTCTATTCTTTAAAAACTGGATGGTGTACATCTTCCTTTAAGTAGTGTGCTTGCAATGAAAAAATACTGTATCTTTTTTTGCATGTCTTTAATGAAACAACTATAGCGAAGACGAATTCGTGTCCCGGTACGAATCGTCCCCAACTAATACAGTCAACTATACATTTGTATATGTACATACATCGTGGTTAAATTCATTTAGAATCTGGCAATGATACGAATAGCATTGCGCGAACGATCGATCGAGTCTCGTAGGTGATTGACGGCAGGAACAATCTCGGCGTTCAGTCTTTCGTTTCGCGGATCAATTAGAAGTACACGGTGAGATTGAGTCGTTCGTTCCCCGTCTGGCTGTTCTTGGACATAGTTTCAGCCGCCACTTCCACGCTGTCTACCGTCTGAAAGATGTAGAAACTTTCTAAAATTGGGGAATTCGTTTGGAGGATAGTTTCGACGTTGCCATAAATTCGCGATAAAATCTTTGTCTTTTGATCAATCTCTGCGAGATTATGAAGAGAAATTCGTGTATGGGGCTATTATTAATTTCCGAGGGACGTCAAACAGCGAAAATTAATTCGGTATTAAATATAGCTTTTGAGGTCAAAGTAGCTTTAGCAAATGCAAGATGGCGTCGTATAATTTCAAACGGATGGTTACTATTGGAAACCTATTTAGAATTTTATTTTGATTTCGAATTGGTCGAGTGTGTTGGACTTTTTTATTGGATCATTTATGTGGTGTTCTAATTACCCTGTCGTCGTCGTCCCACGATAGTTTCTTGACCCTCTGCGAGACGGAGCAAGCAGGCCACGCGGGCATCAGCGATTCCGGAAGATCCCCAGAGTAATTGGAAGATTCGCGTGAAGCCGCGTTCAGGTTCGATTTCGCGCTCAAGTCGTTCATGTTCTGCACCAAACCGCCGATATTGGGGATGTTCGAGGTCGCTGATAGACCTGGCGGATTCGGGGCTGGAGCCACTTTGTGTCTTGGATATATCGGTACTTGTCTGGCCGATGTTAAACCTTTAAATGAATTTCGTTAATCATAACAACGGAGGAAGTACAACTCTACAGTTGAAACTCTATCTTTAAATAGCTTTGTATATAGGGTCTGTTATGGTTTGGAAAGAGAGAACTGCACGTTAGAGGAAGTATTACGTGGAAGGACAGGTAGAAAATAAAATAAGGAGGTTTAGAGAAGAAAGGGAGTGATGGTAGGATAAGGAGTGGGATATGTTTGAAGTATGGAATGATGAGTGAGAGCTAAGTAATAGAAATTGTAAACCAAGTCCATCCCTTGGTCTTCAGGCTAGATTATTAATAAATATATATGTACATATAATAGCTTTCTATCTAATGATTGCTTGGTTAAACAGACAACTCACTTTTAATCGTGGCGCTGTAAGAGTTCCTCGCTCCAAAAACAGGGTTCTCGATGTCGTTCACCTCATTATTCATCTCCCTCATTTCGCTATTGTTACTGTCGTCGATCACTTCCTGATCGACGTGATCCTCGTCTTCGTGATCGCCACCACCATCCTCCTCTTCGTCGTTCTCGTCGATGCTATGTGCACCCACTGGACGATTTTCTCTGCGTGGAGCCTCCAGGGCATCCTGGAGCATATTTGCCCCGAGCACCTGAGGAGTGGGACTCAAGGCAGAGGGAACAGGTGATTTTTCACGATAGCCTGTCCCCACGGAGCTCACCGAGCCGCTAGTCTTTGGTCTCTTACTGTAACACGATCGTGAAAATTCAAAGTTATTAAAGAGTTCGATGAATTTGCACCTGTAACGAACTGTTTCACTTACTGTTTATATATGTACAAAATTAAAACAAGTATAATAACTCCTAGCAGACCCAAGACAGCACCAAAGACCGCGACCAGGAGGACGCTGCTGCCTAACCAGGCAGGTGCAGCTCGTGCTGCGATTGGTAACGAACCGCTATTTGGTATATGAACGATCACTGGGATCATACTTGACCTGTAATGAGAATGATTATCGAGAAATGTTGGTGGATAATAGTTTATTTATTTATCTTCACTTGTGTACCTAGGAGGACGGCCTGAGTCGGAAGCCACAGCCACCAGTCGAGCCAAGGAACCATTGACAGTCGCTGATGATCGAAGTATCAACTCCCCACTCTCACGAATCTCGAACGATCTGTTATAATCGTGTATTTAGTAATGTTGATTAAGGTTCAATTTTGGTTTTTATTAGTGTGGTGTACCTTGCGTCGGGACCTCGAAGCGACAAACTAACTTTGTCGTCCCTGTCACCATCGGCTGCCTCTAGTTTTCCTGAATATTTTATTATTAAGGATGCATAAGCGAGAGGTTAATGAATTCATCCAACGAAATCGGTGCAGGAGAAAGTGGCTTACCGACAATAGATCCCTCTCTCAAGGTTGCTGCGTGAAATTCGTATCTGGGATGACGAAACCGGGGTTCCCATTCGTTCACATCCTCGACGGAGACGTTCACTCGCGAGGTGTCGTTCTGGAATCGTGTTCGTTAAATATTTCTCAACATATCTTTGAGATAAAGTGTCTATAATTTCATTAATTTTCTCTTATCGATCATTTGATTTAATGTTTCACGTAAATATTTATAATCTACTCTCGTCTCAGACTGTTGACTTTGAATTGTGATCGTGTCGTGACCCGATTGCAGATATACGTTGAATGTTATTGATTTTACGATCATATAGAATAATATAGCAAGTAAATTAATTTGTTTTCAGTTTTATAAACTTACATGATGACCATCAGTGACACGAACCAAGAAACTGTGTTGGATTCTTCTCTCGTAATCCAAAGTTCCTTTCAAGATCAGTTCACCAGAGTTAGTGATGGAGAATCTTTCCAAATCCTCGATCGCTCCCACCAGCCAGAACCTCAAATTCTGAAGAAAGTATTTATATAAAAACTAACTTTATTTAAGTATTCATTTTCTTATAAACTCACGGAGTCCGCTTTGTTCACTCCCGTCGTTAATAATACGCTTCCCGGCGGTGTGTTCTCCGGAATACTGGTTTGATGATCACGCCTGATGAACTTCACGGGCAATCTTCCACCTAATTCGCAACGTTCTGATTGATTAGTGGATGTTTTTAGGACAGGGATCGATCACACGAAACCCGGTTAATTGCTTACCAGCGGTGGGTTCCACGCTCCAGTCGCTTTCCCGCGACACGACGATCGTCGAAAGCGCGTACTTGTCTGGATTGTCTATCTGAGTGGCCTGTAATCATAATTTATTACATACGCAGATGTGTCACGATTACTTTTAGAAACGCTGAACATAAAATTACATGTAATGCTTGTATAAAAGTCACGAATATTCAAATATTGCGTTGCGTTTGAACGATCGAGCACAGCGATGGCGTTCACCACGCGTTGAAATCACCAGAGTAGCATGCGCGTTATTACTGTACTCATTTAATTATAAAGTGAAATCAGTTTCTTTTAATCATTCATAGAAGATCTAAATTTTTTTAATATACTTTATATAAGTGTATTAATAAGGTAGCGAAGAAGTAAATGTAATGCTTGCCTTAACAACAATCGTCGCTGGAGATAAAAGTTCGTGCTCGTACAATGGCCGCGTAATGGCGACCTCGGCAATTTCAGGGTTCAATGTAAGAAACGGCAGAATTCCGCCTTGAATCGTGTATTTAACGGGAGCATTGATCCCCAGATCTTGATCCACCGCCTTTATCGGGGCTGGATCCACCTTCAGTACCCTTCTCTGAAAGAATATTCAATTTATTCAAGCTATCGGTAAAATTAACAGGCTTATGGATTAAATATTATTTAAAAAAACTTTTAATTATACCGGTATTATCTGTCGAGGGACAATAATTTTATATTGATCGCTCTGGAAAGCAGGATTCTGATCATCCGCGTCGATCACATTCACGTGGAGGGTTGTGGTGGACGATCGCGGTGGATTTCCTTGGTCCTACAGATAATAAATAACTTTTAATTAATTATTATATTAAAAACGACTGGAACTGATTGAAATTATCGTGTGAAATCACCTGTGCCCGAATGTCAACGGAAAAGTTAGACAGAGTCTCGTAATCCAACGGTTTCCTGAGCACCAGTGTGCCCTCTAAAGCGTTCACGAACACGAAGTAGTCCTACAAAGGTATTTCAGAGTGAGTACAACTCAGAATCGACGTCACAGCGTTTATGGGAAACGATAACAAGTACCGAATGCGGTCCAGGTAGGACAGCATACTGCACAGTAGAAAATGGTCCTGGTTGATCAGCATCCACGGCTCGTACTCCCTGCAATACCCTTGTCCCAACAACGGTAACCTGAAAATAAAGAGGGGAAAATCAATAGAAAATTATTTACAACACAATAATCTAGAAAGAAAAAAAGATTCTGAAACATTCTTACCTCCGAGATATTCAGTACGTAAGGCGCGTTGACAAATTGCGGAGCATTGTCGTTCGCATCTGTTACACGGATGTTAACCGGTATCACGAAGCCCTATATGAGATAAATCTGTATGAAGATCCTCCGTCTGATGGCCAGACTACAGATTTTTATGCAAATATAGATTTTTTGGGGTTAATTTACCAGAACTGTAGTCACATCAAGATTTATTTACTGCATTTACCCTTCTAACAGGTTCCAAAGAAAATAAAAACTTTTTCAGAATTTACTGGTCTCTCGTGTACAGTGAGTTCTTGAGAATCGTGTGTTCGCGTCAACGTGTTTTAAGTGGAATCTTAAAGAAGGCGGATGGTCTGTTGCTCATTGACAATTGGAGAATTTATGATAGGGTTTCTAGAATGCAAAAGGTCTTGAAAGAGGGTGCATGAGACTAAACAGACCTGGCGTTGCATGGTGGCGAGAGACCATGCTGGGTTCTTTGGCTATCGGCGACTTGGGGAGTTCTTGATGTGAAACAGATGAGTAAAAGTCAGAAATGGCAATAAAGACATTGTTCCTAAAGGATCTGGCCACGGAATGGGAAAGTCAGCGATGCATTTTGGTAAGAGGACTGTTATTGACCAGATGGCACCTACCCCAGAACCCTGAAGGAGCGTAGTTCTTTTTAAAAATCAAATTCTATTCAATAGTAATTACTATATTGGTAAATATTAAACTGAAGAGGCTTAAACGTCTCAAATTACAGTTTCGACTACCCGGGACACTTTTATAACTTAATAGTTTCACGAGGACACACACCGACTTCACCAAATTACGAGTCTTATTTCAAACTGCAAAAAAAATGTATCACTAAAGCGTGATAAAAGTAAAAATCAGAAAGATACTTAAATAGTAATTGCATAAAAAATTGTACTCTTGATTGTAATTTGACAGGTATATGGACGAATACGTGAGTCACTGTACCCAGTGAATTTCACTTACAGGATCCAGGGTGTGCTTTCTCTCGCAGATAACGTTCACGTAGACGCTGGCGGGACCATCGACGCCCTCTTTGTCGAGGGGTCGGATCAGGGTTAAATTATTCGTGTACGCAGCGAACGTGACGGGACTGTCGATCTCCTGGAGCCTTAGCTCGACGTCCCCTTGGGGACCAGGATCACCCAAGACACCTAGAACACCCACGGTGTCACCGACCGGCAGATCTTCGCTGACGAAGAGGTGCGCCGCGGTGGCACCGTTCTCCAGGAAACATCGCGCGTCACGGATCACTGTGGAAATAAAAATAAAAATGGATTTATATCGTTACTCCAGAAGAATCTTCTGGCAAATAATCGATAAAAGAAGTGGAAAGCACGGCCACGACAGAAGGAAGTGGATTTTAGTGGATCGGATGCGATAAAAGGAAGGGACTCGGTTAAAATGCGGTCAAGAGGTTTTTATTTCTTTCTAGAGTTCCTCGAGTCACGCGCGATCGTCTTCCTCGAATTCGTATTGTGTTCTCTGGAACCGTGTGTGTGGTCTTGGGGTTTCCGGGAGACTTTCAGAACCGGTTAGCTCGTCTTCCTGTATGCACACTCCTGTAGAAAAAGTGTTCACTGGAAGACTATCCTACTTGGGAAGGAGTTTGATAAAAAATGTTGTATAATTGTTCGTAATCAGGCCCAGTTAGCCGTTTGATGTTAAAAGATCGTTGCCTCCAATTTGTTGTGCATCGAGGCTTCTGCTACATCCGTAACAGAGTCGGGAATAATTTTATACGTAGTGAAAAGTAGCAGTATTTACGAGCTATATCCTGACTTTCGAACAGTTGACGCTTTGCACTCTTAATTCTTTTTCAATCTTCGTTCCAATAACTAGACATTTAAACTAGCAATTTAAAAATCATGCATGACTCGACGTGGGAGCACCTGTGAATGAAATTGATGCGAATGAGGTTAATGTGACGAAGTGTCTAACCATTCAAGAAGAAGTATTATTTTGTTATAAAAATTAGAATTTCCTTACCTGATCAATTTACTCATTACTCTGAATCGACAATGAAACGAACAAAAGATCAAAGCTCCCTTTGTCAATTCAAGCTTTTCAACATCCCCTAAGTATGCAACTTAAAGCCAAGAATTCAGTATCAATTTAAAGAAGACTCTACGAGCACACTAAACATCATAGTATGCTCTCGTGATGTTCGCTCGATCGTAAAAAAAAAAAAAAAATTGAAATGACAGCGTGCCCGTGGTCGTGTCTCGTTCCTGTTCGCAGCACCCCGACTTCCAACTACGGACACAGTAGAAACCTACATTCTAACGACCGACGGAGTGGTCATCCCACATTCGCGATCGCGTCGTACAGATAAAAGGCTAGATTCATACATAGACAGGACAGGGATAGGTTGTGTATGTGTCATTTAACACACACAGAGGCAACGTGCACGGGGGTTAGAACGTGCTCGCTCCCTTGGAGCGAAGTTCCGCCCGCTGCCAGCTCACGGTGTACATATACATTGCCGATGCAACGTTCCGGCGTTGCCTTTCGTAATCTTTCTTTCCCCCCGTCGTCGATCCTGGAAGACCTTTCCAGAAGAAAACGACAGTATCAATTTGAATTTCGAAAGATATAAATACTCTTTCGCGACGAAATTGACGGATGTTTGATGCGATGTTAGGTTCGATGGGGTTGATAGAGCTGGTATGTGTCAATGGAGGTACTTCGATCGACGTGATCGTATGGGAATTGTAATATTATACCTACTGTGAGTGTATATATCATTCTAGAGTGTATTTATTTATCTACTGTCTTGCAGGGTCTACAAATTTGTCGAAGGTAACGTGAGAATTACGTACCTACAAGTAATCGCTCGATTAAACGCTACCTTGACAACGACGCGTTTCCTGCCGAACGAGATAACCACCGACTATTATGCAAATGTGGAGTGCGTTATATCGCGTCAACAACGTGCTCGATGGAATTATGAAGCACCTACGAAGTACGATTAGACAGTACTGTGGACTAGACTGCGGAAATGTATGCAAATGCAGATATCTATAAAAGTTTAGGTCCACAAGAAGATAAAAACCTGACTGAGCTTCATCATTAATCCTAAGTATTCTATAATCCTTCTAATATTCTAAGTATCCTAAGAAATTCATCCTTCGACGACTCTGTCTACGAAATTCCCGTACGAAGATATCTATACCATCCGTGAACAGGTACAATTTAATTATTATCCAAGAAGATTGGCAAAATTAACGTGGAACAACGCGTGTTCCAGCGAACGACGGTCGAGATCGGAAACACGGTGCACGTGTTCCGTCGGCCGTGACGTTAAAAACGCGAAAAAGGAAAATTAATACGTCGACTCGAGTGTCTTAATTTTTCGCAACACCGTCGACTTTCTCTAAGTTATTCGATCCGTCGCGCTGGCGAGTGTCGCGCGATGGTCGTCGAAGGGAAAAACCGAACGTCGAGGAAACTTTCGTGGTTTACGTTCCACCGTCTTTGGTCCCTCCGATTTCCGTTTGCAACCATCATCGACGATCCTCCCGCGTAACCGTTTGCACGCGATCAACCGTGTGATGAAACGGAAGAAGGGGCCGATTAAGGTCGCGATCAGAGAAGGGGGGTCAGAGGAACAGTGGCAAACCGCGGGACAGAAGGGACGAAAAGGTGGAACCAGGGGGGTGGGGGGCGAAGAGGGGCGGAACAGGTGACCGTGGGAAAACCTCGTTGGAGAAACCCACATTGTCCACTGTAAATATGCAACGCGCAGCACAGAATTGGCAGGATCCTCAGAATGTTCTGTCTCATGGCGATCCAAGGACATCCTTCATCGGTCCCGGCGTCCACCGATACATCTGCAACTCGAGCGAAATGTCACGATTATGATTTTGAAAGGAGAGCATTTTGGAGAAGAAGGTTCCTTTCTGTTTTTAGGTCGAGGAAGTTATAGATTAACGCACACTGCAGCTTCCAAAGCTACTCTGTGTGGCTCCCGAGACAATATTTTGTTATAAAAAACATATACAGGGTGTCTGAAAATAGTTCTAAGTCCTTGAAATGAGGGATTCTTGGGGTGATTTGGAACAACTGCTTCGATAAGGAAAACGTTGTTTCAAATCACCCCAGGAATCACCCCTTTCAAGAATACACTTATTTTAGGACACCCTGTATATAAACTATGCAACTGAACAAAATGATGCTTGAACCAACTAGTGAAATAAGTACTATGCATTTAAATGAATTGGTACCAGAAGTTTATTTATTAAAATACGTTCAAATTTACTGTTTTAATACTGTATTATATACGCGTACATACGATTGACGAAAGGAAGCGAAAGTATTGCTGAAACTGGGCCATTTTATATTCAAGAACATAATGCATTCAATATGTTCATTTACACCATCTTTATCCACGTATACTAACTCTATGCTTGAAGTAATAAACTAGACATTTTTTACCGATAGAAGAAGTGATTGGTCTAGACGGGTTTCTTGAGTGACGTGACAAAATCAGCAGTCAGACAACAAAAGCAAGAGCAAACGTTTGTCGAATCGATGTACGATCGTCCGGTGACGGGGTCGCGGAAAAATGAACGAGCCTCCGTGTCTGAAACCGGCGAACATAACGCGTGGTTAGAAAGCATGCGAAGAAACTACTTTATTACGTGAAACCTAGATACGTGGAACGACAACCGAACGGGGGCCGGGGGGGGAGGTGGCGAGAGCGATAGTTCGGGCCCAAAAATGGGCAATAAGAATCTAGGTGCGCATAAAAATCCGTCGTTCCTGAATAAGGGAAACTATATCATCGAATTCGGACTCTGGGAAAACGATCTCCTATTTCCTTGCTCGAACGTTTCTTACACCCTTCTGTGCACTTTTACTCAATTTTTACTGAGAATGTAGTACGTATACATTAAAAGTTATTTCATTCTGATGCTACCCAGATAGCACGCAGATGACTTTTAAGAAACCTTAATGACGGCCTAAAATAGCCGTAAAATGGGCGTCTTCGTGTGCTATCTGGGCACAATTCTTCCTTAGTTTGAAATCAAAAGACAATTTTGATTTTTGTGGGAAGAAAGATTTCAATTTAACTGCAATCGTCCGTGAACCAGCGGATATTGGATCGTTTCTAACTCCGCAAGAGACGTGTATACACGATGTAATCACCGTATCCTTGTTAAAGTTGCCAATTACGTTTTCTATCGGCTGGAACGAAGCGGTAAAAGGAACCGCCGCGTGAGAGTAAGCGGAGGAAAACGGTTACCTAGTACCTAGTAGGGCCAAAATGATTTAATACGGGATCCACGGAGCCGGATACCGTGGTTATGTGGGCCACGATACTCCTGAAATTCACGGGACCGTAAACTGAAACGCACTGCCATGGGCAACCGGCGTAAAGAGTCCTCCTCCCCCTTCGGCCCGTGATTCGCGACGCGCCGTTTCGATGGCGGAGTATACCAAGAAGATGAATCACTTCGTTTCGCTTCTATTACTGTATCGGACACGCGCTTAAACGATTCGAAATGACGAATTGTATTTACCTTGAATCGAAACAGAAATTTATATCTTTCATCCAGGTGAACGTAAAAAGGAACCATTATTAACCCTTAACTGGTCTGGTGGAAATCTTATTATATAAGCCTCATTATGTACGTAAATCTTATTTCTAGACTGCGGATTTTATGCATTTATAGAATATTTGATCATCTAGAATTCAGTATAATGAAAAGTGTCAGAAGTTTTAAACCTATTAGGATCCTTAACAGGGTAAATAAATTTCTCTTTGCATCCAGTTTAGAGAGATTAATCCATACGATTTTATATTTGCATAAACATCTGCAGTCTAGTTATTACACAACTATGTAGTTGTTGAGCGTTTTCATGTAAGAAATAAACAAACATCTATTTAATTAACTATCGAATGAAGATAAAAAATTCTGAAAAGACTCAAGGGAGTCTTTAGACTCCACCTTACCAATTAAGAGTTAAATATGATTATAATGTTGAATTTTTACTGTATTCCAATACGTAAATCCAATCCTAATGGTTAAAGGATGAAGCTGCGTATACAAAACATAGAATAATAAACCAGGTACATCGTCATCCGTATGACTCAATGTTTTCCATCGTCTCAGATTATTTTTCAACAATAACTACCCACTAACTACTCACCACAAGCAGCGTTCGTCGACCACTATACACCCTCGACGCGTTCTATTCCGCAGGTTTCACAAAGTCCTTCCTTAAATCGCCGTAAACCACCGAAACAAAATATATTCCTTTCAAACCATCACCCCACGCACAACAGTCACCTACACGTTCACCTCAGTCATCCTTCAGTAACGACCAAACTTCGCCGACGAACACTTCCCGCCTTTCCTTTCGGTATCCATCCACGCCGTCGAGCTTTCCATCGTTTTCGGAACCATCGACACTGGACACCATCGAACGACCCCTTATATCGGACGATATCAAACTTCTCCAGAACTCACAAATTCATTTCACGATCTTTTGTAATTTTTCTATTACAATCGACACTTTGATTAATCGAAGGAGTATTGCACAGGTGTATATATTGTCAGAACGCACCTGACCGCTTTCGTCCAGCAGGACTCGCCGCTATAAAACGCGGACGAGCAAAGAGCGCGGTAGAGCGGGACTCGGGAAGTTCTCTATTGTGTTGTGGGAAGGGGGAAAAGAGGGGAGGGGAATCGACTCGGCCAACCGAACGCCTTCCTGGCCCTGCTTCGAACAGGTGTTTACACTTTCGTCAGGTGGAAATTGTACATACGTACGTACGTGTGCCGGGGAGTGCACATGCAACACCGCTGCTACCCTCCCGTCCAGCCTGTGGCCCCAGCCAGCCTCGTGAAAGCCGAAATCCTCCGGCCATGGAGAGACCGATGGCTTCCGTTTACGAAGTGTGTATACCATTGTTCTTTAACTTTTCTTGAAATGACGTTTTTTTTTCTCTATCGTTTGACGGGCTGGCTGATGAGGACACAAGTGGTTGCGAGAGATTACGCGTATCGATGGAGATACACTTTTCGTTGCGTAGAGGTGTACAGGGTGGACCACGAAACGTGATCAGCTTAAATTATTCTATCGATAGCTGTTCGATCGAACATTTTTTTTGGTTAATATAACATTATTCAATGGGAGCTTTAAGATGATTGGATCTAATTGTTTGTCAGCCATTTTCCCCCAGAGTTTTCGAGGCACCTTCAGTTATTTTTTATAGATAAATCTAGAATTTTTGTACGCTCATCTTTTAGCGGATATTGAGATGAATTCGGCAAGCATGATAATAAATATTTTTTTCTTCTTCTAAACCAACGGAACATTAAGAAAATATAATTTATGATTAAGAAACGATTGCTTAGTACTATTTATGACGTCTGCACCGATTGTTAATTTTATTGTTAATAAAAATTGATTACGTTTAATGGTACATCCTGTGTATTTGATCGAAAAGGTGTGATTTCGAACACAGAATAAAGTTTAGACAGTTTTAATTAAAAGAAGATTGAATTGTTTAATAAGAATCGGTATTGAACGTTGCAACAAGAATTTTTTTTTGCTTCTAAATGAGTTTGAAACAAGTGCTGGGGGCCTTCGAACAAGATTTCCCAATTATTCAGTGTGACGGAGAAGGAACTACACATATGTAATTATTTGAAAGCGTTGCGCTTCACGCGATCGCATGTCGAGAGAAGTGTTTGTCGAATCCATCGAAGGCTATCGATCCATCGTCGAATCGTTAAGAGGTTTTTGCAGTGAGAAACTGATTTCAGTCTTTAACGAAATTTTTACGGAATTACTGAAGACGGCTACACTATACATCGTGACAATTAAATCGGTGAATTTTGTTGTTTCACATCAGGGGTGCACCGTTCCACTGTACGCAAGCGTCTTGCCATCTACAATTGACAAAAGGAAACTGTAAATGTTTCTGTTTTTAATTGGATGTATCGTAATTAGTAAAGTGCGGATTATACGCATTTATAGCATATACGACCATGTGAAATACGATAAATGGTAAAGCTAATATCAGATCTAATACATGTCATATTCTTGTCATAATAAAAGTCTTAAGAAACTAAAGAAAATTTCATCTTCATATCTGTCTTCACAAATCAGTTCAAAAAATATTATTTTGTATAAAGTTCCTAGTGCTCAACTCACTTGGAGCGAATAAGCTTCTCCAAAGGGGTCGCAGCGATGTCCGTGAGCTCTTTGCTCGAACCCTCGAATTCCGAATCGTTTCCAGAGTTCGACCTAGTGTCCACGGTCATTGTGGCGTGGCTGCCGCCGCAGGTGAAGTATTGCACCTCGAACCTTGTCAGACCAGAAAATAATAGTAAATAAAATCAATCTCCAAACCTACTCGAGACACCCAACCCATTAAAGACCAATGTTGTGTTAATACGTTTCATTTGCAATTTTTCCAACCACTCAATATTATTCACTTCTGTTTTCTAGTATTGTAGCTATTAAAAGGAGAGTCCAAGGATTTACTTAATAATTTTTTCACCGTACGTAATTTTGTAATAAATAAAAAATCGTATTATTCCACTACTTGGTCTTGAATGGGTTAAAGTTTGAAATGTTTTCAAGAGAGGACATTCACCTGCGTTCAGCGTGATAATTTCGAAGCAATTCTCGATTCGTGTTAAATAGAACACCATGGTGACCATGGCACAGAGTGACCCAGATGGGTAGACTGGGTGTCTTCAGCCGGGAGCCCGGTTGCCTGCTCATTTGCCCATCCCCCTCGTGAACCAGAAACCCTATTTCGCTTCTCACGAGAACGCCCCATTGTGGCACGGCCTTGAGAATATTAACGGGGAATCAAGGTTGGGAACGAGGTGAAATGTAATCGAGAGAAATTAATAATCGGTTTACATATGTGTTCTCGTCCCCGACGTGGAGCACCCCATTGTGAAGGTGAGGCGATGCACGACCGGTTAACGACAGGATCACCACGCTGATGGGCCCTTCCTCTGGGCAGCCGCTTAATATCGATGCCTTGGGTTCTTCTAGGTCCGCTCGTACCCTGTTACATCAACAAAGAATGTAGAGATTTTAGGTGGACTTAATTATCAAGAGTTCATTTTGTAAAAATGGTCTCCACTGAAGCTAGCTAAAGATTTTAAGTAGATTTAATTAACCCTTCGTGGGCCACTTTATTTTTATTGGTACCATCATTTCCCTAGGTTTTTTATGTCCAGATCTACTTTTTTTTATCTTATCGGCTTCCGAAAAATTTGAAAATGTTCAAGGATACGCTTCCAAGGACCTTCGCTATATGATCTAACAGTTTTTAAAATGGAATGTTTAATAGCAATCCCCTCATTTCGGAGATATTTGAGCACGAAAAAGAATTCACGAATCGATTTCACTCAGAATATATTTTTTATCTAATTTTCACAATCGAATGTACTCACTTCGAAAGACCTCTAGAAAGCACAGCGCTGTACAGAAGTAACTTGGCACCGGGGCCACCCTCGTCATGGAACTGAAATCCATCGAATTCGTATTTAGGAACGAAAAGCTTCTAAAAATTTTCTAAAATAGTCTAAGAAGCATACCAAGTATAAATATCTCTTGACGAATATCTCGAGATCCTGGAGAGAATCAAACTCGAACAGGTGGAGCTAAAAGTAGGATACTGAATTTTTGGATTGACCTGAAATTTTATTTATTCACATACCGTCTCTGTCAGTCCATCCTGGAAATATTGCACGCTGTGCTGCAAATAGGGTGTCTCTTGGGGCAACACGACGACAGCTCTGGGAACGTTCGCGTTTCCAGCGACATTTTGATTCGCCGTGCAACCGGTGCTTTGCACCACAAATCCACCCGCGCATCGCCAAATGATCTCGGCTATCGCCGAAGTGAGGACATCGATTTGTCGGTCATAAGAAGGTTTCAGCTGGCTGCCCAAAGAAACAATCATTGAAACTTGTCGATAGCTTCTTATCGATTTCCAACCATCTATACTGTTACAAGTTCCTTTAACGAACTGTAATAAGCAGTCTGCTGGCTTTATTACACTTCAACGTTGAATAAATGCATGTAGGCTCGAAACAGTTTCTGTACAATTCACTTCACTGGGCTTAAGAATTACAAAGTCTAAGAAACTAGTGGAATTACAAAATTCTTGGTAACAGTAAATTAGAAAATTGTACTGTCAGGAACGTTTATTGAGTAGTATATAAAAATGAAAGATGGTGTCTACCTATCTGGGTTAGCACGGACGTCTTTTCCGTTGCACTTGAAGAGGAAATGCTTTAGCATGATGGCCTGGACAGCGGTGACTAGTCCTCTGGTCGTGTTCCTAGGCGCTCGTAATCCAAATGCCAAACTTTGCCCGTAAGGTCTCAGGGTTAATCCGGTTCTAGCCCATTCTGGTTTCGGTGGACTGGCAGAACTTCCGTAAACCACAGCTCTCAGAGCCTATCGCACATCGAATTGAAATAGAGACGTTCAAAGAAAGGGAACTACTCGAAAGAAAGAAATGTACCATGCAGGTCTCCTCTTCGATCGGTTTCCCTCCAATTACCGCTGTCTTGGCCAGGGTCCTAGTATTCCTTGGGTATATAATTTTTTCTGGAACAAAAACACACACGAGGCATTAAAGTCACCAGCACCAACGAAACCGATCGATTATCCACCTGGATAGAGTTCGTCCGGTTCTCCCATAAGGGCAGCGCACCTGGCCGCTCTAGCAGACAGGAACATTCTTTGTGCTTTAACTTTCGACGAATCAGAAACACCGAATGCATATATGACCAAACGATGATGGTATTATACTTCGAGGAATAAAATGGTATTCGAATCTAGGAGCTAAAGTGTCCCTAAACCATCCGAATTAACCGAAAACAGGATTGAGCCTTGAGGACTGCACGTTCCGTTAACCTTCAACTTCCAACGAACCAAAGACACCGAATACATAGATAAAGGTATTACACTTCTAGGAATACAATATTTTGTACGAGACTAGGGGCCAAGATGGTCCTAAAGCAACTGAATCAAGCAAAGTTACGATCAAGCCTCAGGGATTGCAAGTTCCTTCAATCTTCAACTTCCGACGAGTCAACGACAATGAATGCATGTATGACAAAACACTGACGGTATTAAACTTCAAGGAATAAAATAGTATACGAGACCAGGAGCCAAGGTGTTCGTAGACCAACTGAATGAAACAAAGACGCGATTGAGCTTCGAGGACTCCGAGCTCCGACCGATTGTCACCACCGATGACGATTGCCACGCTGGAACGAACGGCACACCAAGCTATCGAATATCAATTGGGATTCGTGCCGTATACCAAGTCCCTTTATATACGGTGATCCGCGCTGATATCTCGAGCAGTCCGTGAAACTTTGAAGCGCACGAAACGCGTCAATTCGGATGTCCGAAGACACTCGGCAGAGATAGACGATAGACATGCCCCAATAACGTCTGTCTGTCTCGGCAATCCGTACATACGTGTCTCAGACCACGCGAGCAATTTAATCCCGGGGGGGGGGGGGGATGTCTCAACGTTCGCCATTCCGCGAAGAACGACTGGAAGTACACGTGCAGCAGCTTCTTCGACCGCCATCTTAATTATCGCTGATGGAAAACACTTGGCACGATCTCGACACGGATAGACATCGAGTGGAGCAGTTTCTTCGTGAATGACATTTAGTGCATTTTTTTGTTCGTAATTTTTTCTCATGATATCGTATAGGAGTAATGGAATCGCCTTCGAATCAGCTTAGAATATCTTGATAATGTAAAAGAATTTTTGAGAGATGGTCACTACTGACGGGGGGAATGTGCCATGAAAATTCCGATATTTTTCTTTAATTTCGCAGGTTTGTAGGGGACCATAATGGAAGCATCGGACAATTTTTTGTTTTTTTTCTGATTTTCGGCTCTTGACGGTGAAACCACCCCTTCAAGGTTAATGTGTCTTTTCCTATTTTCCTGTAGATCTTGAAAACTATGGTAATTATCGAGAACCTATTGGGATGAAAATTTTATTGCCCTCTTTTTATAGAACATTGAAATTGTTTAAATTTTCTTTGCGATAGTTTTTTGATATCTACTACAGTTTTCAAGATATACAGGAAATAGGCAAGTACATATTAACCTTCAAGAGGTGGTTTCACCCTGAAGAATCGAATATCAGCAAAAATGAAAAATTGAACGATTTTTCGAAGAGTTATCGAAGTTCCTTTGTGAGTAGTTCATGGGCAATGATTAACCGCTGCATTCCGGAGCAAGTCGTGTGTTTAGGAATTATATTGAATTCAATAAGAGGTTCACGAAGGTGGAACAAATACAGGTAAACCAGACCGTTTTTTCAATTATTCAGAGCAGAATACGCGGAGGAACGCACTTCCGCAATTTTTCGAGGCTGCAACCCGTGCGGGAAAATTGAAAATGCCGTTTCGCATGAAACCATTTGATACAACGTCTTTTCATTTGCCGTTTTTACGGTTACAGTTACGTGTGTACATGCACGTACTGCGTTCTGCCTCGCGTGATGCCTCGGGCTTCGAAAAAATGTAAGTCGGTTCCTTCTTAAACGGTTTCTCTTCTCTTCCCCGCTCGAAGAAATTGTTTCGGTGCCTGCTGGTGACCTCCGACTATTCGCGCGAAACAAAATTCACATATATTTCGATCTACCATCGTGGATTCGAAAAAAAAAAAGACATAAGAAACTGTTTGGGTTCATGATTGAAGCTCAACTATTACGACAGTCAAGTAGATAACATTTGTTATTAATAGACTTGCAAAATAGAATTAATAGTGCAAAATGTAGTAAAATGAAGAATACAATTTCAATGATATTTATATATTATTATCAACAAAATAAGACACCTAGCGTAGGAAATAAATTTCTCTCATTTTTGTGTTTATAAATTACATCCTAAAATTGTGATTTTGTATAAACATCCGCAGTCTAGTTATTATTAACGTAGAGAATTCAACATTCTATTCAATTTTTATTTTTCGATATTAGTATCGGAAATTACGAATTTGCATAAACTAGACTTACTAGTACACCTTCCTACAAAATTCCGATTTTCATAGACGGTTCCATAAAATCTATGATCACAAGAATGTCGAGTTCATCAATTAGCGGGTTGCTAGAGTGCTCACATTGATATTCAAATAAGTTTCGTGAAGTGTCTGTAACAGAGACGAAACCCATTGTGTTGTAAGTACATAGATCAAGAATAATATGGAAAGCATTTTATCAGTCGTTGCTCCAGACGCGTGCTAACAGCGAATAACACGTGGTTGATTCGTTTCTCGCCAGCAGCACAGCGGCGAGCACACACAACAGACGGTGGTGTGGCTTCGGCACACGTCTCGCGAGCTGGGAATCGCGTGCTCGCGTGCAATCGAGTCTATCGAATTACGAATTCGCGTCGGAACAGGGCATCTGCATTCGCCGATTACACCCACCGATATAACGCGGCTTAATTTACCCCCGACTACATACTCTCCTGCGATTCATCGATCTGATTCACCTGCTCGCACCTTCCTCCGCGAACGCCTTGAAAAATAAATCCTTTTCGGAGTAAATTCATACTTCTTGATCCACGATCGATTAGAAAATTTCAAGTTACCTCGATGTTCAGGATCACAGATTCATTATTCTTACTCGAAGAGATGAAGGAAAGATCGAAAAAACCTGACAGAGAAATCGTTTTATTGTAAAAGAAGGTTCAAGTTTTCGGGCATTTGGAAAATTATATCTATGAAAATCAACCGTATTATTACAGAAAGGGATCGAATTTATGAACTTAAACATGGTCGGGATGCAGAAGTCATTTCAATGCTTTTGAAGTCTCTGTACACTCTTTAAATTTTAGAATTCTGTAATGGGGATTAACTTTTTCGGTACAGATGACAAATATACAAGTGGTCCATAGTATACAAGACGTCTTCGAAATTCTGTTTATATAATGTTCTTGTTGTTAACAAATCTGCAGTTGTCATAGAAATATCTTTCCATTAAATTTTACAAAATGATCATTACGAAGGCGTGAAAAAATCGGTGTCTAAAAAAATGCCCAAACGCCGACCGTAGCAGGCAGATTAACGGAACAGTCGCGTTTTAGCATCGCCGTATTAAAAATGTTAAAAACTGCGGTTTCTATTCTCATTTCTTCGTTCACGATACCTTTCTGACGAAGATATACCGGCTTCTCCGCGAGCATCTCCATGCAATGTCTCTTGCCAGACGCTGAGGACGCTGAGGGCGAGTTCGCAGAAGAGTTGGTACCCTCCTCGGTGTCTTCCGGTTCCTCCATGTCCATCTTCAACGAATCGACGTCGAACACTGATATATTAAACGATTTTTGAAATCCTAAAGACACTTTAACATCGTCCGTAGAATTACTTTCCGTTCAGAACGATGAAGATCCCCTTTGATATATCGAGTTCCACGTTCAGTAACAGAATTAATTTAACGTTCAGTTTTCATAAAACTTTATCATCGGAACCACAAATAGGATTCACATCGATGATCCGTCTGCGTGTAATCACGTGAAGTGACATTTTCGACGAAGTACCATTTAATCTTCTAGGACCAGTGTCTTCAGGGAAGTCTCCGCGTCTCTTCGTGTCACTTGGACACGACGTGTGATTCTCGATGTGATCGACGCCACTTCTTCTTGGACGTATTAACAAGTCGAGGAGGCAGTCAAGTGCTCGTTGCTGCATCGAGCCGCCTGGACTGACAGGAGTTAATAATTCCGGCAGCTTTCGGCCGACTCGGTTCATCGCGCCGCGCACGAGCTTACCATCCCACCCAGGCTCCGGATAGTTATATGCATAATGACGGGCCGTGAACTCGAGAACCTGAAAGGCTTGAGCTGCTTCAGGATATCCGTGATCCGGCCGTATACGAAAGAAGTTTCGCTCGATCGGAACCACTACCACCACCCCTGGCCACGATTCACTAGCTGAAACTTTTCGAATTTTCGGTCTTTAGACACCTCGAGTTTCGAAACGGATCGAAGAAATTACAACGTCGAATTGTGGTTAATCATCGGTTATACTGAAAATTGTACTTCAGTTGGATCATTTTGTAGATTTATTAACCGTTTTTCTACATTTTGGTGAACATTTGCATCATTATCACCATGTCGATGCATCTCGTCATCACAACCTATTTTATATCAAAACTCACCGTACTCAATATGGCCAATTTGGTTGTTTCGACCGTGCATGTTAATCACTCTCTGCCAGCATTAAAGAATTCGTTTCTTCGCATTGTCAATAATTAATTTTAATTATATCATTTATTTCCATGTTTATGTACGTCCTTCTCTTATCGTAATAACTCTGTACTAAAGGGTATTTATCCCGTTAATAAATCATTATTATTATTACATTAACCTTTAGAGTCTGAAGGTTAACCTTTATCCTCTAAATTAGAGGATGTAAAGCCTATTTCTAGGCTAAAGATTAATTGGTTACAGAGAAACTCGAGTTGGCTGGAAAGATTGTTACACCCTTACTGAAGTCCTCCACGAAATCGCGTAACGCTTTTATGTTTGCGCACACAACTGCATCCCCTCTTGTGCATAAGGTTACGCTTACACGTGTTCTGCAATGGATTGTCTCTCGCCTGTGCTAATCTTACTGGTTTATCGGCGACGAGCGATCTTTGCACGCGTTTCGTGCCATTTTCCTTCGATCGGAACGGATAATCGAGGAGCGTGAATCTCGTGTTGAGTACCGTAGATCGTGAAGGATTTTGTTAAAGGTGCATCCTTCGTTTGTGACGGCTATTAATAAATTATCGTCTATCGTACGAATCACATAATAAATCATTTGGAACAAATTTTATTAACACCGTCCACAGGCTACCGCTTTTAGGGAGTAATTCATTAAAGATCATGCAACATTTTCAATACTTCTGCTTAATTCAGTCGTTTTTACTGTTATGTGCATGCTGCACGTTGTTGCCCGCTAGTGAGTTTGGCGGAACCTGAGTTGCCCATCACTGGTTTACTGTATGGATACTTCAGATTTAGTTTGTTGAGATGTTAGAGAGTTGAGGTGATATTATTATTATAAGATCATTAAGGCACAGTGGCGAATGTGTTAAATGAATTGTACAATTTTCATCTAAATGAAAGATACAATGATAGGGTGAAGAATCCACCTAATTTTACCCAGATCCATCCGAGTTGAGTCGTTAAACTTCCACCACACAAACGTACATATCTTATCGCTCCCTGCCATAATTACTAATTTCCTGGCTATCATGCCACCATCAAGATTACGTCGGTTTGGTTAAGTTCAAGTTCGCGCCCGTTCGAAATAGATGCTCCATATTCGGCCTTCGAAACTACGATCGGAACTTCCGAATCCGAGCATACGTGGTGGTTGCATGCGCGCTAAATATATGCGGAAATACATGAGTTTCTATTAACATTTCCGTGGATACGTTGGTAAAGTAATTTTGACAAAAAAGTGGTTTCCTTAATTTGAAGTACGCGCCAAATCTCTCTTCTCAATTAAACAAGTAATCACTACGACTAGCTAACAAACTATAATAATGTATGTACGTTCCTATTAAATTGTTCAATGTTTTATTAGTTTATTTTTACCATTCGTCGAAATAGTGGAAGTGAGCTATAATTGTTGCTATAAGTACATATCCGGAAAGAAAGCAATTCCGTTCCGAAAAATGAAAAGAATCGTTTCCTTCGACGTGATCGTGTTAGGGCGTGAATAAATTGTGCCAGTATTTTTAGCACGGCAATTGTTCGATACCAACTTGCTATTGACCTTACGTGGTATCCTGTATTCGGGTGCGTGCACCGTCGGAAACGGGTTGCATGTGCAGGTAGGTATGCGTTGCAGACGGTCTCTGGTATATTGCCAGAGTGCAATATGAAATTGAACTTAGAGCCGAGCGGCTTAGTACCAGGAGCGAAGTTACAAGAGATTACGTGCAACTACGAGTATTTGGTTACTTAAATGATCGATCAGATTTACACGTTTCTGTTAGAGACTGGCGGGCACGGCGGATCGATTAGTGTCTGCTAGCGGGCGGACCCGTTCCAATAAGTCGTAAAAAACAATTGTTATCCTTAACGTAGATGTTGAATTGGTGTGTAATTTTTATGCAATGTATACGCACTTGTACGAGATACTTGTTTTACTTAAATCTTTAGGGGATGGAAATATATTTTTGTTTAAGGTGTAATTGCAAGTTGCAGACACACGGTAGCGCTTCCAGAGAGGATGTTGCAATAGGAAAATAGATTTAAAATTGGTCATTTTTTGTGTTTATCGCGTTTTTCTAATTGTAATCAAATGGAAGGTATGCATCATCTCACTTGCACGGATCTCCTTGTAGATTCGATAGTGATTTAATCGACCTTCTAATAAATAATAATTTCTAACTTTAGTTGAAATCGCGTTAAAAATAAATGTGAAGGTAAATTTTGCGTGAAATTTGAATTTGAAAAAACGCGGGAAAATTGCAAAATCGATAAATATGTAAAATTATGGTAGCCACTTAATGACGGAAAGTGGAATTAAATTTGGAACTTCATAATCTAGTTATGGAATTTGCTACCACGTGGCGTCACCACCGACTAGGTATAGAATAGACCTATCATCCAATGCTTTTTTCTGTACCACGTTCATAGGGCTACGTAGCCCTTTTACCATTTTAGTGTCAATACCCGACGTTACCGATAAAGCATGAATTCTGAGTATTATTAGCACAAATGAAGTGTTATATATTCCATTCATATTACGTGTATCTATATGATTTCACGAGAATAAAAATATCCGATGCTTCAATAATATTGATTTCCTTGCAACATCCACAATTATTACAAATGTCAATATAACGAAATATCTTTTATGCGATGTTTGTGGTGTAATAAAAATCTGTGTTTCGATTACGTTTTTGATACGTATTACTCACTTATATGTAATAATATAGAATAAAAATATACTATTAGTCCGATATTTGAAAATATGCATGCGTTCGTTGACACTGTTAAACTGTTGTAATAACAATGGAATAATAAAATAATTTACTCAAATGTACATAATAATACATATACATATCCATAAAAACAATATTAAACGCAAAAACTTTTTTGTACGCGAAGAAAAACTAATATAGGTCCGTCGGGATGTGAACCCAAGACTCCTTTCTAATACGTCTACTTTATAGCGAACGGAAGAGAATACGTTCACGACCATGGTCCCTTCTTAGAATTAACGTAGTTCACAAATTCACCGTTCTCATAACGTAGAGGGCAGCAGAAATCCCTGACTTTTTACACTATCTGTATTTCAGAACATGAGACACGAAGTTCCATAAGATGATAGGTCTATCCTATACCTCGTCGGTGGCGTCACTTTATCGGTTTTGAAGTTTCCCGCGCTTTTTTAAATAGTCCAGAATTAGTTCGAACGATATACTCAAGCACTCACAGATGGCTCCAGGATTTCCTATATATCGGGTGAACTGATAACTCCCAATGTTGAATACATCACAGTGTTTGGAGTAACCTTACAGATTCCTATTCATGAATGTATCGTAATTACTTTATTTTTCAACATGCGTAAAAGTGGAACCCTTTTGTCTACTAATATTTAATATAGTGTTAAATGGCAGTGATAGAGATTCGTCGAAAGAGGAAGAAGAAAAAGGTAGAATCACGTCGATCGATGATACGTAACCCAAAACCAAACGTTCATTTTGTTTACCTAGAAACTGGATTGTTTTCTTGACTTTCAGTACATTAGAAACGTAAACAATGGGTAAACACGAAGTGGGAACACCAAAGTACATTGCAAACAAGATAAAAGCAAAGGGTCTGCAGAAATTAAGATGGTACTGTCAGATGTGTCAGAAGCAGTGCAGGGACGAAAATGGATTCAAGTGTCATACAATGTCAGAGTCTCATCACAGACAGTTATTATTGTTTGCTGACAATGCACATCGATATATGGATCAGTTTTCTAAAGAGTTCTCGCATGGTTACCTAAATTTATTAAAGAGACAATTTGGTACTAGAAGAGTAGCTGCAAATCGTGTGTATCAGGAATATATCTCCGACAGAGGACACATACATATGAATGCCACAATGTGGGTGACATTGACTGCATTTGTGAAGTGGCTTGGTCGCACTGGACAATGTGTTGTGGATGAAACAGAAAAAGGTAATTTTGTATTGAATGAATTAATCTATCCGTTATTTTTGTTTTTCAGAATTAATGTAACTCGTTGTATTCTTTTCATTGATGTTTTTTCTTTTAGGCTGGTATGTAACATATATTGATAGAGACCCAGAAACCCTAGCAGCACAGGAAAAGAAAGCCAAGAAACAAAAGATGGACAAAGATGACGAGGAAAGGATGATGGAGTTCATAGAGAAACAAGTTGAGAAGGGCCAGCAGGAAACCAGTGAACAAAGTGGAATTTTTAAAGAGCCATTATCCCGGTCTGAAACAGATGCACCTTTGGTGTTGGAAATGAAAATAAATAAAAAACCAAAGTTACTTCCCAGTATCATAAAACAAGAGAAAGATAAAAATAAAGATTCTATTAAAGAAGAGTATATTGCCACTACTTATATAAAGCAGGAAGAATTGAGTGGTGAAGAGTCAGAAACAAGTAGTTCATCAAGAAAAAGAAAAAAACATAAATCGAAAGTGGATGCGGACGAAGACAATTTAGAAGGCTGGCTCAGGGAAGGCTTGACAGTGAAAATTGTCACAAAGAGTTTAGGAGAAAAGTATTATAAAGCTAAAGGAATAGTTCAGTCTGTAGAGAAGAAAAATTTCGTTGGAAAAGTAAAATTGAAATCACCAGAAGAAGTTGAGAATCATATCATCAAGATAGACCAAGAGTACTTAGAGACAGTGATACCTGCTATTGGAAAAGAAGTCATAATTCTTTGGGGAAAATATAAAGGCAAGAATGGGGTAGTACATAAGCTTCACATAGAGAATTACTGTATTGATGTACAGCTTGACAGAGATGGTACCGTTGTAAAAAAACTACCATATGAACAAGTCTGTAAATATGTCACCTGATCAAGTTTGTTATAATACCAAAAATTGTACATTTTATCTGTATCTTTTTTAATAAAATGTTTTACACAAAATTATCTTTGTATTACTATTTAAGGCCGTAGCGCATTTTGGCGAAGTTACAAATTCAAAAAAATATCTAGTGAATGTAATAAACAAATTCTTAATACAATCTGCGGGGCTTGAACCGCGTCCAAAAAATTATATATCTGCTCTCATTCTACATACATATGTGCATATACATAAGTCATTGCTACCCGTGATACGCTTTCCGTTTACATAGTTCACATTTGGACAGCTCTTACACCGTTATACGGGTAGCTTTCGTCTAGATAAAGCACTTGATTTGTAGCTTAAAAAACGTAGATTAATCCTCTGTCATTGATAATAACAATAAACGACCAGAATACTGTAAAATCACATTTAATCGCGGAATACCACTATTTTTTTGACCGGTGGCGCCGTCCGTGGCAATTTGCGCAAACTGCTAGCCAAATCATACCGACAGGTGAGTGAATATTCCTAATGATGGAAAAAAGCGAATATCTCAGTAATTAAGCACTTAAAATGAATGTCATTAGTCTCAAATTGTCCCTCAGGACTTAATGCATGGATCCCATAGTGCAGAAACCCTGAATTAGTAAAATTAGTTAAGTCTATATTACCGAAGCCCCTTATGGGGCGGTAACCCTACATGCAATACATTTCGATTACATTTACACCACTGAACGGGCATCAGTTTTCCTCGTCACGCATTAAATTCGAAGTTTGAACAACGTAGATTAGTTCTTTCTAGCGACTGGAAATCAGTAATTACAAGAACATTGTTAAAATCACATTTATTTGCAACGGTTCACACTGTATCCCGTCATGCGTACCCCGTTTAGTTCACTTTGAATAGCTCTTCCATCGTTCTATGGACAAGTTACGTCTTGATCAAGCATTCAGTTTGAAGCTGAAAGAACGTAGATTAATCTCCTGTCATTGAAAATAACAATAAACGACCAGAACACTGTTAAAATCGCATTTAATCGCGGAATACCACTTTTTTTCTACCGGAGGCGCCATCCGTGGCGAGTTGCTGAAACTGCTAGCCATATAACTGGCTAGCAGTTTCAGCGATTCGCCACGGGTGGCGCCACCAGTCAAAAAAATAGTGGTACTCCGCGATTAAATTGCGATTTTAACAGTGTTCTGGTTGTTTATTGTTATTCTCAATAACAGTCGATTAATCTACGTACTTTCAGCTACAAATTAAGTGCCTCAGCTAAACGAAAGCTGTCCGTATAACGGTGTACGAGCTGTCCAAAGTGAACTAACCGGGGTACGCATGACGAGATACAGTGTTAACCGTTGCAAATAAATTGCGATTTTAACAGTGTTCTGGTCGTTTATTGTTATTGCCACTGACAAGAGATTAATCTACGTTCTTTCAGCTACAAGTTGAGTGCTTGGTCAAGATGAATCAGCCGTTGTAGGGTGTTAATCTACATTCTTTAAACTTCGAATGTAATGCATGACGAAGAAAAGTGTTGCCTGTTTAGTGGTTATGTAATTGCAACAGTTTTCGATCGAATTTACACTGCTAAACGAGCATCAGTTTTCCTCGTCATGGATTACATTCGAAGTTTAAAGAACGCAGATTAGTACTCTCTGGCAGGTGAGAACCAGTAATTACAAGAACATTGTTAAAATCGCATTTGTTTGCAACGGTTGACAGTGTATCTCGCCATGCGTACCCCGTTTAGTTCACTTTGAATAGCTCTTCCATCGTTCTATGGACAAGTTACGTCTTGATCAAGCATTCAGTTTGAAGCTGAAAGAACGTAGATTAATCTCCTGTCATTGAAAATAACAATAAACGACCAGAACACTGTTAAAATCGCATTTAATCGCGGAATACCACTTTTTTTCTACCGGATCTGTCATTGAAAATAACAATAAACGACCAGAACACTGTTAAAATCGCATTTAATCGCGGAATACCACTATTTTTTCGAACGGTGGCGCCATCCGTGGCGAGTTGCTGAAACTGCTAGCCATATAACTGGCTAGCAGTTTCAGCGATTCGCCACGGGTGGCGCCACCAGTCAAAAAAATAGTGGTACTCCGCGATTAAATTGCGATTTTAACAGTGTTCTGGTTGTTTATTGTTATTCTCAATAACAGTCGATTAATCTACGTACTTTCAGCTACAAATTAAGTGCTTCAGCTAAACGAAAGCTTTCCGTATAACGGTGTACGAGCTGTCTAAAGTGAACTAACCAGGGTACGCATGACGAGATACAGTGTCAACCGTTGCAAATAAATTGCGATTTTAACAGTGTTCTGGTCGTTTATTGTTATTGCCACTGACAAGAGATTAATCTACGTTCTTTCAGCTACAAGTTGAGTGCTTGGTCAAGATGAATCAGCCGTTGTAGGGTGTTAATCTACATTCTTTAAACTTCGAATGTAATGCATGACGAAGAAAAGTGTTGCCTGTTTAGTGGTTATGTAATTGCAACAGTTTTCGATCGAATTTACACTGCTAAACGAGCATCAGTTTTCCTCGTCATGGATTACATTCGAAGTTTAAAGAACGCAGATTAGTACTCTCTGGCAGGTGAGAACCAGTAATTACAAGAACATTGTTAAAATCGCATTTGTTTGCAACGGTTGACAGTGTATCTCGCCATGCGTACCCCGTTTAGTTCACTTTGAATAGCTCTTCCATCGTTCTATGGACAAGTTACGTCTTGATCAAGCATTCAGTTTGAAGCTGAAAGAACGTAGATTAATCTCCTGTCATTGAAAATAACAATAAACGACCAGAACACTGTTAAAATCGCATTTAATCGCGGAATACCACTTTTTTTCTACCGGAGGCGCCATCCGTGGCGAGTTGCTGAAACTGCTAGCCATATAACTGGCTAGCAGTTTCAGCGATTCGCCACGGGTGGCGCCACCAGTCAAAAAAATAGTGGTACTCCGCGATTAAATTGCGATTTTAACAGTGTTCTGGTTGTTTATTGTTATTCTCAATAACAGTCGATTAATCTACGTACTTTCAGCTACAAATTAAGTGCTTCAGCTAAACGAAAGCTTTCCGTATAACGGTGTACGAGCTGTCTAAAGTGAACTAACCAGGGTACGCATGACGAGATACAGTGTCAACCGTTGCAAATAAATTGCGATTTTAACAGTGTTCTCGTCGTTCATTGTTATTCCCACTGACAGGAGATTAATCTACGTTCTTTAAGCTATAAATCGAGTGCTTGGTCAACACGAATGCTGTCAGCATAACGTTGGAAGAGATGTCGAAAGAAAACTATACCGTGTACGCATGACGAGATGCAGGGTCAACCATTACAAACAATTGTGATTTTAACAATGTTCTTGTAATTACTGTTTCCCAGTCGTTAAAGAGTACTAATCTACGTTCTTTAAACATCGAATTTAATGCGTGACGGAGAAAATTGATGCCTGTTCAACGGTGTAAATGCGATGGGAATCTTCTGAAATTAGGGTTGCCGCTCAATAGGGGTCTACGTTAATATAGACATAAATAATTTTACTAATTCTGGGATTCTGCAGTTTTAGATTGATGCATGAAGTTCTTAGGAATCTTTCGAGACTAACGATGTTCATTTTGAGCGCCTAATTACTGAAATATTCGCTTTTTTCCATCATTACAAATTTTCACTCACCTGTCGGTGTGATTTGGCTAGCAGTTTGCGGCAATTGCCACGGGTGGCGCCACCGGTCAAAAAAGTAATGGTATCCGCGATTAATCGCGCTTTTAACAGTGTTCTGATTGTTTATTGTTATTTTCAATGGCAGAGAATTAATCTACGTTCTTTCAGCTATAAATCGAGTGCTTGGTCTAGACAAAAGCTGTCAGCATAACGTTAGAAGAGTTGTTCAAATGTTGAAACAAATTCCTGCGTCGCACTTCGCCAAAATGCGCGACGACCTTTATTGGGCTTGCCTGCAACCATATGAAGCAATAAAATCGACTAGAAAGGTTGCAATAATTAATGGTGTAATAAAATTAATTAGGCGCGGAAAAGAGAATGGTCCCTGGAAGTGCTGAATGGTTCTATCACCGCGAGTCGGTGGTAGTAGCTAGGTAACAGGGGTCATAGAACCCCCGGAGTATACGTAAGTGACCTCGTTTGCGAGTAAGTGGGGTCATAGAACCCCCGGTATAGGCGCCAGCGACCCCGTGTGGCGAGAACGGGGGGACATAAATCACGGTAAGGCATTCCCGCAAGGGAAATTGTAATGAATGGGAATAATATGAAAGTTCTTTACTTCTTCTTGAACATTCTAATTTCATAGCCCTAAAGTGGGTACCTGAAAGTATTTCATTGAATTTATGTAAAAGATTTTACTACTTCCTATGAGACTCCGTGTGCTATTTGATAGCCTAAAAAACAATGTGCCCATACAAGGTTTCGATTTATTTACGAAACTAATTTGACCAGTTGCTGCATTCTTTGACACTAATTTTCAAGAAAATAAAACTTCTGTATTTCACTTAATTTAAGAGACACGTGGCTGAATATTAACATACGTTCATTATTTAATTACTCGCAATAAATAAAATTTTTGTAAGGTAATGAACGTGAGACAGAAAAAAGCTTTGGATGAAGGCTGTTCTATACCTACTAGGTGGTTCCATCTAATGTCGCACCTGGCTACTAATTGGTTAGTAGCTTGGATGTGTTGCCGTAGATGACACAACAGTACTTTTCAAATATTTTTTATTTGAAACAAAGATTTAAATATTAATCGAATTATAATTATTATTTGAATAAATAGCGATATTTTGGATCTGAAATTAATACTTGTCACTTTTATATAAGTAGTGTATTGCTGAATGGCAATATTTATTCCAGCATACTTTCGTGTTATGATGACCATGTGGACTTTCAATCCTATGAACATAACCTAATTTAACCTGAATTATGGTTTAAAGAATGAGAAATTCTCATTTCCTAAAAGTTAAAAATATTTGTTCATTACAAAGAAAAGTGTCTTATCAGTGATTCCAGCAATGTTACAATCTTCGAAACTTTGAGGAACAGAAGTAGCCTGTTTACAATATTTATTCGAGTGTCTGTGTAATTGTTAAATGATTTTTTGACACAATGTCCGTACTGTTTAACGGAGACAATTCTAATTCGGAAGAAGATTTAAAGATAAACAAAGATTATGCTAAGAATTATGACAATTGGCGGCACAAGGAAGAGTTGAACAAATGTATGTACATCGTAAATTTTTTAATTTTGCTTCGTTAAACAATATTCTTGAATGAGATGGTTACATTTTCAGTGAAAACAAAATATGGAGACATCAATGGGACTGTATTGTCTGATGAAAACTCTGATACAGAGAGCTCTTCATCTTCTTCTGAAGAGGAAAATGTATGTATACAATTTTTCTTTTTAAGACCTTCTATATATCTTTTTAACTTAATTTATTTTTTCAGGAAGTAACAGAACAGTTTGACAAAGACTTCTATAAAACATTAGCCTTGTTGAAAAAGAAGGATCCAAAGATCTACAAGCAAGATGTAACATTCTTTGATGAAACCAACAAAGCACAGGAGTTGCACTATGAAAAGAAGAAGTCTTCTGACAAATCAAAGAAAGAACAAGCTGTCTATTTGAGAGATTTTGAAAGAAACATTATTGTAGAACGGGAGGGAAAGTTCAGTGACAGTGAGGATGAGGACAAGTTACGAAAGATAAAGGAAGAAGCCAAAAATGTGACATATGCTCAAGAACAAAAGCAAATAAAAGAAAGTTTCAAAGATGTATTGCACGATGAGGATGAGAATGATGATGATGTAGATTTACTAAAGCCAAAAACTAAGTCTCAAAGTGAGAAAGAAAAGGTAAGTTACATTTATCCCCTCAGTTTTTGAATTAGAGAACATAATTTTTTTTCATTTAGGAAGAAGCAGATTATAAGGAATGGTTAAAGGGACAAGATTCAAACATAAATGAGCAGGAACAGAATGCATTGAAACCTCTACGTGACTTTTGGTCCAATCCTAATCTGGACGCTAATGAACAATTTTTAAGAGATTATGTATTGAACAATAAATATTTAGACAATGAATATGCAGGTCCTGAGTTAGATAATACCCATTTAATTCACGACAGTGATGAAAATTTGTCGGAAGATGAGAAGAACATAGAGAAACAAGAAGAGTTTGAACAGAAATATAATTTTAGATTTGAAGAACCAGATCAGGAGTTTATCAAAAGATATCCACGTACTATGGAAAATACGATACGAAAAAAAGACACTCGTAGATCGCAAAAGAGGGTAGAAGTGAAAAAAAGAAAGGAAGAAGAGAAATTGAGGAAGAGGGAGGAACTGAAACAGCTGAAAGCGTTAAAGAGGAAGGAAATTGAAGAAAAGATAGAGAAACTGAAAGAGATTACAGGAAACGACGACATAAAGTTTAATGATATCGACTTGGAGGGTGATTTTGATCCGGATGAATATGACAAGAAGATGACAGAACTCTTTAATGATGACTATTATGCGGCTCCGGAAGATGATATTAAGCCTGAATTTCCAGAGATTGACAAAGATCTAGAAGTTGAAACTACATGGGATAATTACGATCCGAACGCGGAAAATTATGATGCACATGATGGAGAAGACTATGAGGGACCAGATTGCGAGGATCCGAACTTCAATGTAATTGATGTACTATTGTTGTGTCCATACGTTTCCTGTCTGTAAAAGATTCCAAGTTTGAACTTCCAATTTCAGATGGATGCTGATTATGATTCATCTAAATGTAATCAATTAGAAGAAGAGGGAACGAAGAAAAGAAAACGCAGACGGAAATCTAAGTTTGCTGAGCTGATGGCAAAACAAAAACCGAAATTTGATCCCCAACAGTACAAGTCTTATGAAGAGTACTTTGACAAGTATTATTCGTTAGACTACGAGGATATGATTGGGGATATTCCATGTAAATTTAAATATAGGAAAGTTGTACCGAATGATTATGGTTTAAGTGTAGAAGAGGTCAGTTTTAATGTAAAGATAAATATAGATTTAGTAACTATCGGTTTCTTAAGAATCCATCCTCTCTGCGCCCTCTACGATTGATAACGGTGATTTTAGGAACTACATTTGACTTTACTGTTATAGTACATTTAGAAATAGGTTCAGCATATTTACCAGTATTTTAAGTGATTATTTGTTTTTCCAGATTCTTATGGCAGATGACAAAGAGTTGAATAAATGGTGTTCCTTGAAAAAAGCACTGCAGTATAAGCCAGAGTATGCAGAATTAAATGATGTCCGGATGTACAAGCAGAAGGCTAATAACGAAGCACTTAAAAAGAAAGTACTTACTAGTTTGTACAGGTGAGACACAGAAATTGTTAAAATGAGTGTAAAAAGCTAAAAAAAACACAAATGATAAACGTGTAATATTTTCCAGGAGTCCTGAGGATGAAGAGAAAGAAGTTAAAAACTTGAATGCCATTGATTTCATCAATTCCAATGACGAGGAAACGGAGACGAAGAAGAAACGTCGCAGGAAGAAGAAGAACAAGAAGAAACAGGAAGTGCAGAACGTTCCATCGGCTACTGAAACCAGTCAGGAAAAATCAAATAACATGGATAATGATGAAATCGAGAATAAGGGTACAAATAATGCACAGATGACCTCGAAGGAGGTTAAGAAGAAGAAGAAAATTGAGAAGCGGAAACAGGTTGAGGAACAGCCTGAAGAACCTCGGGAGCTGTCGAAGAAAAAACAGAAAGTTGATAAAGTTGAAGAAAGTAATTCTACTGTTATCGCTGAGAATAAGTCACATGAAGAACAAGGTACTAACAAATCTTTGAAGAAGAAGAAGAAGAAGATGACCGTTGATGGTCAAAATAACAGTGAACTAAGTTCCAAACAATCGAAGAAGATGCTGAATCTGAAAGATAAAATGAAGAAAAAGAAGCTTAATAAAATGAAAAGAAAAGACTCCAAACAGGCAGATACCATTGGCGATATTGCTTCGTTGAATCCAGAAAGGCTGAAAACATACGGGATCAATCCAAAGAAGTTTAAAAATAAATTGAAATACGGGAAGAAGCAACAATAGCCATAATACACTGTGTAAATAAAGTTTTGTATATACATTTCTTCTTGCAGAAATAGACAATTTTAAATATACAGAAATCTGATCCTTTAACAGTACACATCTTTTTTTACATTATTCGCGTAACACACCCTATTTGATACCAATAAGTAGGAGGAGGGGATAAACGTTTGCGAGTCACCGGATACACTGTACACCCCGAGTAGGAGTGGCCGTGTTAGGGTGAATTCGTCTCTCGACATGATAAACGACGTTTGCGGATTATTAGAATCGTAGCAGTCTGTTTGCGTTTACTCTTCTAAAATCTCCATCTCTAATCCCGCCCATATGCTTTGGTCGAGGTAGCTAGTACGCGGCCATCTTGTGTCCGTATTGTTCTTCAGGCTGAAACAACTCTTAACTCTTATTATACTGGGAAAATTGTTCATAAAATAACCTGTTTTACATCCATTACAAATATTTACCCATTAGGAGAACAGAAAAGTCTTTGATGAAAATAAAAAACGTCTTTATTAATTCTTCTTCGCTTAAATTACCACGTTGTTGAAAAGAAATCCAAGAACACTAATTAAAAATGTAGAATTATCGGTCCATATACGGACTAGAGCGTGTCTCCATAGGCACTGTCGCACTGACTGGAATAATTTAATCGACAATAAAGCCGAGGTATCTCTTACGAATGTTAGTTAACGAAAGGGGAGGGGATTAGGGGATGGTAGTGCGCTTGTGCCCATCTAAACCGGCCCGCACGCAGCCTCTCTGTCCCCTTGGGTGCAATATATCAATTCTCCTTACCCCCGGCGAATGTTACGCCAGTAGCAGGTGGCTACTGACGGCCAGCGTCGTTCGCACCCTTAATTCCCAATTAATGTTATACCCGTTGTAAACGTGTGTCTACCATATCCTGGCTACCACCTACCTCACTTTTTTTTTACAAAATTCCTTATTCTATACAACGTGACGCTAATTATTATTGAAAATAAAGTAAAATAAATCGGTGAAATTAAAATAGTTTTGACTTGTCGATAGAAGAAACAAATGGAAGCAGCAGAGCAATTCTTGTTTTACTAGTGTTTGTGAAACTATGATAGTAAGATGAATACTGATGTTACTGGCAGTTTCAGTTATTTTCTTAAAAATAATCATAGGTACTAAAAAATGGTCTTTCATGAGTCTGATAGATGTAAGTGTTCTATTTGGACTGTTTCAACTAGGTGGGGACGCTATATTTTCGCGAATTAAAAATCGGTTAGGGGCCGATCAGAGGAAGAAATACTTTTACCGAGTTACAAGCTATCGAGTTTCAGGATTACTGAATTTCACGGGCTAACGCCTCCATCTGGAATCGCGTGGGGTGCTTAGGGAGCAGTGTAATTGAGGTATCATCCCTGTCCGCGTTCTAATTGGCGGAAAATTGTTAGGGCCAAGGGACGAGGAGCCTTGGACGTCTGCGTGAAGATTCGAGCAAGGAATTCCGACAAATTTTTATGTACATTTGTTTTTATATAATATACTATACCGACTAAAAATTTTTGGTAATTTAAAGTGATCGTAATTTTCTTAAGTAGTGAATTATAGTTAGGTCAAGCTAAAAAAGAACAATTTGTTAATTTAATTATTCTTTACATTCTATAACAATACGATTACATGATAAAGTAATTTCTCTAAAAATAGTTAATGTTTTCATATTTTAATAAGACTATTTATGTACTACTTTATTCGATTTCAAGATTTAATGAGATTTCAAACGAAAATCACGATTCTACGCCATCGTCGTGACCGTTGTCGTGGTCATGGTTGTATTCGTCTCGCGTGGATCGGGCAGATCTATTTGTCCTACCTGAATCAGGATCACTACATAAGTGCCGATTGTTCCCGCGACCTGTTAGAAAATTTCAATTTACAAATCCAAATACAGTTCAACCAGTGATTATCCAAGTTGTTAATATATATTACGCCTTGAATAAACGTGTTGTCCAAATCGAAGAACCCGCACGCGGTGAACATCAACGGATTCTGGATCATTTGCAGGGTAAAGTCTCGAATCTGAAACGCGACTCACTCAGTAAAGAAGTACCAGCGTTCAGTTTCTCAATCTGTTACCTCAGCACGAAACTCTTTGGAGGTCGAAGGTTCGTAAAGCTTGCAAATCAGATCGCCTGTGTCGGAGACCTGAGGAACAGGAATGTAATAATTTGTATAATTTTCGACAGTTTACATTTCCTCGAAAGATCTCTCGACTCCCAAAAACGATCGAAGCTCACCTCAGAAGTGGTTTTGTTACATACGTCGCTCAGAAGGAAGATCTTCGACGTATACATTATCAGCGCGAAAACCAGAGATATAATATCTGGATGAAAGCTGTTATTGGCAAGGATCTTGTAAATGACGAACAGCAGGGTAATAATGTAAAAGATGAAGGTGCACATTGTCAGGAGGATCTGTATCCCAAAGTATTCGTTCACCGTTCTGGCGATCTTGATCAATTGCAGATGAATTTGTCTTTGTTGAAAACAGATGTTCCGGTTAAAATCACGAAATCTCCAAATTGAAAATCAAAATTGAATGTATAAGTATAGGTTCGTTAAATAGAATCTCACTTTACCGCCCTCATCGTGTTCGCGTTCCCATTCGCGGCGAGTACTTTCTCGTCACGGAATTCTTTCTTCTCGAAATCGTAGATCATGTCCACGACTCTGGCGCGTGTCGGCGTGCAGGGCTTTATAGTCAACATCTCCCTCAGTAGATCGTTCAATTGACGGAACTTCATCTCCATGAATCTGTGATTTTTTCAGATATTTAGTATTACCTTTACCTTCTTCGAACAGTAATTCGGTGTAAATTTCTCATACTTGACCCAGAAATAGAAGGAAACGTCGGATACCGTTACCACAAGTGCCGGCATATTGATACCGCATGCCATCATTAATTTGACGATTGTTGGCGTCGATGTATTCAGCTGCGAAATACAACAGTTTGCCACGTTTCCGGCGACAACAGAAGTCACGATAACGATACATAAGAACTGTTGTTTCCGGTACAGGGCAATCTGCTTGGGCATCCCTATGGTCTCCATCTTTTGATCGCAGGTGTTCAACAGCGAGATCATCGTGCACAGTTTCTGAAGGACAGATAGATAGATGAATTCTTGGATTTTTCTGTTGTCTGATCCAAAGGAACCGAGTTCTTCTTATTCACAATAACACCGATTTTATAATTTTGTAATCTCATTTCTTGTCCTGTACGTGTATACCAAAGGGCGTGTTGTCCGTTAAATAAATAAATAATAATATTAAAACACAGTTGTACGATAGAAGTGAGTAGTAAATCTTATTGCCATACGTTCGTTCTGATCCTGACCGTGACTATCAACAGGATGGACAAAAACATGTGGCTGTAGTACCCAGTTTTGAACGATTCCGAATTCACCGTCGACGTAGAATAATAAATACCCAGGTACAGGGAGACCCAGCGACCACTGTATAAAATGAACAGCACGTAACACGTCGAATAAATAATTCCCATGAGCTTTCTCGTTCGCGTAGTTTCAGCGTATATGAAGCAACCCATTCCAGCCATGGTGTTCAACAGAAGTATAGGCCTGATGGTGTCTCGGAACGTTTTCGTCTTGGTCATCTTCGAACGGAAACGAAACGAACGAAGCTCGACGCGTCACTGTACTGTCTCGTTCGAGCTACCGTCGCATCGACGTCGATGGTTATCGTCTCGACCGTTGGAAATTAATAGTTGGCTAAGTAATGAACGAAATCGAATGGTCGATAGTAATTGTCCTCTCACCTGGATCGATCTTCACCCTGGGCGAGGAAACGTTTTATTCTTATTACTCGCGATGACATGTGCATGTTCCATAATAATTCGAACGATTCCACGTTGATTAAATGATTTCGTAAATTCTGTTGGTTATGGTCTTAATTCTCGTGTAAGATGTTAATGGAAAACAGAACTGATAAATTAAGGGGGTGGGGCGAAACGATCGTAAAGCACGTTTGACAAGTTCAAATGGGGCTTGCCTGGAACAAGTAACTGAAACATACGAACCTAGTGTATTATAAATATATGATATGATACTTGTTTTTATTTGAAGAAAAACGTCACGATTTGCAACAAGAATTACATATGTTTGTACTTTCAGGTGAAATCAACAGTTGTTACATTGATAGACAAAGAAAAATCTATTCTTTACTGACGCTGGTTGTATTTGAACTTAAATCTTTCGTTAGTAGGATCTCCGGTTCCATAGCTTGACTCCACTGTATCATAATGACTAGGTACGTGGACACCGCACTAATGCACTGTAACAGTGAAACACGCGTTCGAAAGATAGAAATGTATTTTTTCAAATTAATCTGCGGTATATTTCTCGATGTTAAACGAGCCCACCAACCTGTCGTATGAAGGTATAATTTAGACTGAAGAAATGGAACTTGGAGTTGCTCATTTGGCTGAGCGAGATTTGCAATGAAAATTGAAGGATCTACATTCGAGAAGGATCAATCAAACTGTTATTGTATATATTCAAACACCTCCAAACAGCTGAATCTCACCTCGTCCTTCAGTTCGGTGTCGAAATCGTAGACGGAGCACGTATGGATGATCTCTATTATCTTTTTCGCCTGGAAATATCACAACACGAATCAATCAGATCGTCTGTTACAAACACGAATCTTGAGTTCTTGCACGGAATTAGAACAATAATAACAATAATAACATTTATGTTAAAATGGGCTTTGAGCCCTTTGGTACAATACAGTATATGGGAGCCTAGATGACAAACAAGAAGTTTAGATGTACAATAACGCGTACAGATATACCAGAGTTTATAAAAAACTTATAGCAACTATACAGAAAGATTAACAAAATTCAACAAAAGTTCTACAGGACTATATAGAGAATCACAAAAGCAAAGAAAAAGGAAAAGAAATAAATTTACGAAAGTATTCACAAGAATATACAGGTTACAATTTTGTAGGAAGAACTGCGTAATTATCGATAAAATAACAAATAACGGTATAATAAACAGAAAAAGAGAAAGAACTACTACAAGAGTATAGAAAATTAACAATAAATGATAAGAATACACAAGAATGAAAGTGATGTATTGTGTATAGTGGAAATTGTATAACAATGAAAATATCAAGATTCTCACTTCTCTGAATGTGTACTCGCAGACGTAGCTCACCAAAATGATCCTGAACCAATTGTAAAACGTGCTGAACAGAGACACAAGGATCATGCCTATCTCCGACGACAATTTATCCGCCGCTTGATCGAGCATCATGTACACGTAATACAAATTCATGGTCAAGTTCAGTACAGCGATGCTTGAGTGAAGCATTATTTGCAAATCGAACAATCGATTGATTGTTTTTGTGATACCGCACAACTGGAGATGGATGAACCTTCGAAGGCACAATTATTTAAAAACAATTTGTTTTCCCTTGTATTCTAACGGGAGTTATCCAGTAAAATAAATAAATAAATAAAATAAATGAATTGATTAATTTTGACGAAAATTACTCCTCTATTTTTTACAGGTACCCATGATTTCGGTATACCTGATCTCTTGAAGCAGATGGACCTTCTTCACGGCTTGGAGCTCGTGCTTCACGCTCGGTGTCTTCTTCAGGGGTGCGACACGCTGCCGACGGAGCGAATGCTTGGACATCCATTTACCCAACTTCTTCGGCGTTTGTGGCGTCTGACCTTTCGCGGGTTCGACCGCTTCTGTCGTCGATTCCTCGATTTTTATCTGTCGACCCTCCACCAGGAACTTTCGCAGGAGATCGTTCGTCTGTTTGAAGCTGAATTTCTGCCAGCTGGTACGGTGAAAACGCAATGGAAGAAATATCACTAAATTAAGTTATTAGTGGTTACAACGCACGTGTATCTTTGTTATCAATTCATTTGGTAGCAACGGTGACTCTCACGTTTGTTCACAGAAGCCTGTCATTTCTGTATGACGAAATTACATACAAAAATGCGAATTTCGATTTCAAAATTAGGAAACATTTATCACAAAAGAGCGATAAAAGAGTGTAAACATAAAAATTGCATAATAATTTCTATACATAATTGTTATTTCAAATGCAAAAAAACGTAAATGCTTCGTGAAGTATTTGAAATGTTTCGCACGATTCCATTTCTGTTATCTAAAAGCTCTATCCGGTTTTTAGCTAATCCCCTGTAAGTGTCTAATTTAATTACACACACAGTTTCGTTTAATTGAAACACGTGTCGAGAGATATCAGAGATCGGCCACGTACTAGACGTATGCCATGAAGTCCACGAGAACAATTCCACCGATGTTCACCAGGTAACTGTAGGCCATCTCAGCCAACAGGTAAATAAGCTTCAATTTACCAGAAGCGACCCAGTACCCGCATATACCGACCGATATGAACGTGTTCAGAGAGAAAATACAACAGGCTATTGTTAGCCAAATAAATATGTTGCGATGATTAAATTCGGCGCCCAGTTTCAACAGGCTCTCCTCCACTTCGATGATCGATTTTCTGAGACTCGGGATATCCTGTAAAAAAGGACAAAATCGAACGACGAACGTACACGTCTTCTTTGATCGTTCAACCAGAAAAAAGCTTCGAAATTTTTGCTTTTTTTAACGCTATAACTGCCACAAAAATTACCTCATTTAACCCTCATCCGACTCTTATTTTCCCAACTTAAGTTGTCACTCGGTGTCAAATTCTGAGAGTGGTAAAAAATTAATATAACGTAGAAATAAATAGTTGAATGTTAAAGTTCTTTAAAATAATAGATTTATAATAGCCTCGGCTAAATGTACCTAGATATGACAGAAGAACATCGTTTCTTAGGCGAAAAATGTGTCCAATTGACACAAGGGACGGATGAGAGTTAAATGAATGAATAAACAGAGGAAAATATGTATATCATTGTGCACGCGAAAAAACGATACTATGTTACATGTTTAAATTCACCGACCTTCGAATGATACCAGCTGAAAACTAACATACAGAAGAACACTGCAGTCCAAACGGCAACCACGATCTGGTACAGTACACGTTCCAGCTTAAAATGTGAAGTCCATATCTCGGACAAACAGCCGAACCAGAGGCTAAAAGCCGCCACGCCTAGGACCACGACCTTAAACGAATAGTTAATCACGAACCAAAATGGTGTACTTGATTCCTTGAATTTTCTCAGCCCCATCAGGCGAGACAGCAGAGTCACCGCGATGGTAGCATCGTCGAAATTGTTCAACTTCATTGGTCGGTCTTTGTTGTCGCTTCTTTCTATACATATATTTTGTATTCCTCGATGATCAGAGAATTTTCTTCGTCAATCGTGGTTCCTTGGAATTCCTTGGACATTATATTCTTTGTCCCTCGAGAATCATCAAACTTTCTTCTTTCTAAACCTTAAACATCATACACTCGATTTATATACACAAAACTCCACTGTACCATCAATATGATATTTTTTCGAAAATCACCAAGTTTCCTTTCTTCCGGTCTTCCTCTTTTCTTCTGTTCTCCTCTATACTTCGAGAATCACAAAGTTTTTGTCCTTTCTCTTCCTGCTCTTCGGTGATTGTATTGTGAATTCTTCGGGAGATTAGGTTAACGTAACAGTGATTCCGTATACAATTTGCCTAATAAACCGTGAGATTCGATGTGTTGGTCACTGTCCGCGAGGATATTACGATACCCTTCCGGTTGCTCCTTTCTTCGTACTAACGACGAAAGAGAGACGAGCACCGTACCGTACATTTCCATAATTATGGTAGTCCTAGCGGCGTATGTATATGCGGCTCGGGTATATACGATAAGAACGCAATTCATTGGCTGAGAACTCACACGCCGGCGATTACGGTCATCGAGGAAATGCGATTGTCCGTCCGATGTATTTCGAATTATCGCGTTTCACTCTGGGAGACTATGTGAAACATTACGACCACGATATGAGACTAATTTTTTAGTGATTAAATTATGAGACCATGTTACAGGACTAGTTTTTTAGATTGTCGATGTTACTTTTATAAATTGAAAATAGAGATTAGATTATCGCAATAGTTATCATAATATAGAAATTATTGCATTTAGTACTGATTGTTAACATGTTCTTACGAGGATATACAATTGGTTAAGAAGGGGTGGCTAGAGCAGGTTCATTTTTCTCTGTCTCAGGTGCAACGAGGAAATCAATAACCTCTGTCGAATGCTCTAAAGCTCGATATCTCTAAACATGCTCGCGACGCTTCACCTCGATATACGAAGATTCGACCAAAAGAGTGAAAAAAATGTAAAATTATTCGATTTGAAAATTTATCTAAATGTTATCAAGTAGAACGAAGATCGCATCGAAATGTCATAATGTATTTCAATAAAGTAAATTGCAAGGTACTGTATATGTGTCCCAATGGATCGCGGGTCACTCCCGCGTTAGAAGCCCGTGAGCGTGACAGAAAAATGGAAACGACGAAGGAAACCGATGAGCCGTGAAGTTGGTTCTTTCGGACACTTTTAATCGAACGTCTGTTTCGTTCGGTGATGGCCAGTAACGATCCGAGAATTCCGAATATTGTCTGGTTAAGGTCAGTATCCTCCTACCATTCACCGTTTGCTTGTCTTTCCCACTCGAGTTTCGTTATTTTTACCCCCCCCCCCCATTTCGATTAAAACACCCTCAAAGGGGTAACTTTTAGGCACTCAACTAACAAAATCCCTAATCTGAACTGTTGTTCAACTTTTATAAATTAGACTCTACCTCATCGTGCAGGAGCTTTTTCTCTAGAACTATAGTAGACAATAGTGATACAACTTTATTGTAGTTACTAACATTACATTACGATAATAATAGAGAATTTAAAAGAGTGCAAAATACAAGATTTATTGAGAACTTCATTTAGATTTACTAGATTAAAATTGGTATTCGAATAAATGGAAAGGAATGTAATGAATTATATTCTCTGTTTTCTTTATTTGTTAGTTAAGGTATTAGTAAGTAAATACTGAATACTGTTTTACTGGTGTGGTAGGAGAACAGGGACTTTGACCAGCCAATATTCCCCACGCCTCGAGGACGATGTGTCTCGATTGCAGGACGATAGTTAGGTGACGAGGACTGCACGGGGAAATAGAGGATTTAGGAGCTCGTGGGGCGCGATAATCCCCATGGGGTATACCGAACACGGGACGGTTCGCTAATCCACGGAACAAGATTGATTTAAGTGGACCGACGAGGTCTTCTGGTCGATTTCGAATAGCTCTGTACTCGAGCTCTGTCGCGTGAAAATCCGGTTCCACTCTTAGAAGTAATTAGAGGAACTTGGTGCATCTTGATCCTGAAGTATGTATGTCTACTGACTTAGCCAAGGATCGAGTTCGTTTTATTTATTAAATATAATAAATAATGGTGTTTCGACGACTAGGCGAACCTGCGTCAACGCAGGTATGGTCTCTGAGACAGTCAACATTTTGCAGCATATTCACTGCTTTTGCGAACCCTTTAACGCCCATCCGTGCAACATTCATTTTAACAACGCGTTAAATTCTGTTGCCGGTTAATGTCTAAATTTCGAAGTAAGGATCTGTAGTTTCACTTATGTGAAGTAGCTCTCCACGTTTCAGTGGAGAAACTCACGTATTCCCTCCAGAAATACACAAAAAAAAACGAAAAAATAGTAGGTCTATTTAATATCGATATTTTTGACTTTAAAATAACAAAATACAACATATACATCAGTCTCATAATTTTGAAATAATGATTTAAGGGTCCAGGCGTTAAAGGGTTCAGTAACAACGTTACTTCGCGATAATCGCATCGTTTGTTCGAGTCTCTGCTTAAATAGTCACATGATACAATGGTGTTTCTACATAATAAATATACAGATCGATTCACAATAATTCCACTAACTCGTAACACATTTAAACAATTACCAATCGCGATTATTTAGGTTCGATAACGATAATGATCGAAACGTATCTGCGAACCAATCTGTTACAGGAAGACAATCAATCGAACGCTTGAAAAGTGAAGCTAGAATAAAAGAAAAAAGGATTCCACCACATCGAAAGGGTAGATCTCGCTGGTCAGGCTCAAATCAGTCGGACGACGATCCATTCGGAGGGATCACCGAGACGGCGCTAGAGCACGCTCTGTAAAAATATAATTCTCGGACGTAGTTTCATTGGTCCCGAGTCAGGCCTCGAGGACATGGTTCAAGTAGGCGATGTAACAGATGGCCAGACGGAGGATCTCGATCTTGGAGAGCTTCTTGTCCGGTGGCAGCGTGGGCAGTAGCTTACGGAGCTCTGCGAACGCTAGATTGAATGCTTCTACTCTCACTCTCTCCCTGGAAATAATCAATAATATAATTAAATGACTAAAAGATAGAATTTTTGATAATGTTGTTTACCTGGTAGCATGGGCTGTTCGATATTTCTGCGTCGCCCTTCTACGTCTACGTCTCTCCTCTCGCGAAAGGGTGCCCGCACCTGGCGCACCTGTCCCGTTCACAACAACCCCGTGACCACTGTTCATCATAGAATTTTTCATTTTTCTGTCTTTTTTGTATATGAAAAACTAGAGGCTTAAAATACGTTTCTGGTAACTTCTTGTCAGAATTTTTGACACTGTAGCTTTCTTATCCTCGTCTTGGGTGAAAGCTCGGCTCGCAGGAAACGGAAGTTGTAAAAGGGACAGCCATTTTCATTCTTCGTTGCTGGAATATTAATATTCGGTTCGAGATGTAGAGGCTGTTATAGAAATGGCTTCTGGGGATTTGATTGGTAGAGTACGATATAATAGAATTATTTTATTCGCATTATCACCCCCCGACGTGCCCACCAAGCATGAAAATATCGGAGTCGTTCTCTGCCTTCCGGCCGAAATCGTCGGAATCCCATGGGAGTCGCGCCCAAATTCGGAATAAGGGCTTTTCGCCGCGAGAAATCTAATGATTCGATCAAATATTTGCCAAAACTCCTACGTTCGTGTGAAAGGGTTGTTTCTTACGGGTGTTTTTCTTACTAATTCGAACGCAAATGACAGGGAAAGATATCGCATTGTTATTCAATATTTTTTATTTATCATGTATGAATTTTCCAGTTTTTGTGTTTTATAGTTGAAGTTTTTAAAGAAGAACGTGCATATGAATAAATGATCGTGAAAAACTGGCGAATCGAGAGACAAACAGGATCGTATTAAAGAAGGAACAGCTTTGAGTCCCGAGGGACTCTTAAATTTCAGGCAATTCGACGGAAACCGACGAAAAGTAGATACGGCTGCATAATTCAAAAAAAGCGTCGCCGTTCTGCAAAGATTGTGGTCGGTGTCTCTTCAATTATTTATGGAGAACAACCCCACGACCTCGTTCGATCTGATTCTTATGGTAAATCCGACGATTCGTATGGACACCTCGCGGCCAATTTAATATTACATGGATCTTGCCGGATTTCGATGTCCTTTTACGATTATTGGAACGGATACGCGTGATATTAACCCCCGATATAAGTGTTACGTCTTGTTCCCTTCTTCGTAGTTTTTTACGTAAAATGTAACTCACAGAAAATGACATTTCCTATCTGTCTGTGTCAAGCATTGAGAATAAACGAAAGTACGAACTGTAAAGTGACCACAGTGTCCTCCTCAATCTCCTCAATATTTTAACAGAGGCAGTAAAATCCTATCCCAAGTGTCGAGTCCTCTAGATCCGCCTGTACCTTCTATGTCACCGATTCTTCTTCACATTTTGTATAATACAGAATGACAATAAAAAAATTCGTAAACTAAATTCTAAGGAAGAATAAAAGGGTTGCAGGTTTACTTACGAAGAAATCATCGAGCGATTTTCATCCCCTTCTTTATACATCCAACAGCTCCTGCACGATTCGTTTCACCAATAAAGCCAATCTCTCTATTATCTTTTCGATCACCCTTCTCTTTAATTTCACTTTACGATCCTCCGAGATCAGGATCTTCCTTCGAAGAAAAGTATATCTCCGTTTTCCAACTTCAACCCTCGCGTCGAATCACTTTCCACTGTAATATCGTTACAAGTACCCGATATTCTTGTTTAACAATCTCCAACCCCGATATTCTATCCGATGGACCAAGTACGAGCACACCACGGGATCGACAACACCTCTCTGATAAGATCTCTTCAGTGTTCTTGTGGGCAGTCTGCATCCCCTAAGTGCCCGGAAGAATCACCCCCTTGAAACCCTTAGACCACGCCCCCGTGATGCGTCCTCTCGTCTTTCATCCTTCGTCCTGTCTTTCTCGCGCAGCATCCCCCCGACGTTCTCCAATGGAAACGCCGAAAAGGTGTCGCAAGACCGCCCCATACCGCCCGCCATTCTGTCGGCGGTGGAGAACGATGGAACGTGTACGATACGGATACTGCACGAATGGGTGGACCATTTTATCGATCATACGAAAGCTCTTCGGGGTCCGTGGACCTCGTTTCTAGCCCTCTGTCTCTCTGTGATCCTCAGTCAAGAGATTCGTGGTTGCACGCACGTAAGGATTGGTTTCCTAACAAATTCTGCACACTGTTTTTTTCTGTCTGTATTCTTTGTTAACATAAGGAAGTTCTTACGACGGGATATTTGAAAGTTGAAATCCCTATGGGACGTTGGAAAATTGTTTCAGTGTATTTGTTAATATAGGGGTTGAAAGAGTCGCGGTGAGCAGGAGCAGGTTGCCGAATTTTGACCATCGCCCAGGTGAACCATTACTGTAGGTTGGCATGTGGAAGAAATTTAAGTCGTATGATAGACCATTTGTGTATGATAGTGGTGATTGCATTAACTAAAATATATAAGCAACACATTTTGTTTGTTATACGGAGCAAATTGCTTACGCATGAAAAGTTACAGCAGTGGTCCAATCTAATAGGTGATGGTCAAAATTCGGCAAGCTTTTCCTACAAGTCCCAGAATCACACTGGGATTTCAATTGAAATGTACATACATACGTAGCATAAAACCACTAAAATTTTCAATATGTATTGTGGTTGAAATAAATACGAACGAAGTATGTCACGTCTGAAATCGTGTTGAGAAATAATGTGTTGATACAAGGATAGATTGTATCCCTTAGAAAAAAATGATTCGTTCTTATTTTAATCACAATACATAAGGATTGAAAAGTTTAGGGTGGCTTTATAGTTATGCCACGCAGTGTAGAAGCATTGTCCATCCCGATTTTATGTATTTGTTCGATATTTCACACTGCCAATACGAATTTATAGAGATGTTGAAAGGATCGTTTTTAAATATCTGCACCGAACTGTTGTTATTTATGATTTTATTTTTACTCCTCTGTAAAAATAAATCAACGCAGTTTTCAGCGGTGAAAAAAAAACACAATAACTGCATTGATTAAAACAGTCAATAACAAAATAAACAAATTTTCATTTGACAATTGAATTGGTAGGGAGGGAAGATTATTATATCACGAACGCCGGCGCAGATGCTCCTCCCTCGACACCTGATCCTCCAAGGAAATCCATACTCTGTCTCCAGTATTGTATTGTGTACTACCCATTGGCCTTTTTCACTTTGCACTATTTACAAGACTTTAAATAATAACATTTTTTGTTGAAGAAACGTCCACAAGTTTTGTTTCAACCGAATCAGGTTGGAACGAATATCTGAAAATCATCCCCCACAGTAATGTTTGATACGATCGTTCTACAAAACCAGTCATTACCTGGTATTTTTCACCACTGAATCAACAATCGATTGAACACAAATCAAAATTCATTCTTACCTCCACGTGATACCGCAATTATCCGCAAACTACAACAGAACAGAAGATTGTATAAAAACTTGAATGAAAGGGGTGATTGTGTCCACGTTCGAATATTACAATTACACAAATCGTTTAGACAAATTGCAATAGCGCGAACGAAAGGGTGAAGAATCGTGTAATCGACGTTTTGTAATATCTACGTTCTATGGACCGTGCACGATGGTCACGTGTCGCGGCTTTCAACCCCGTTGACGGGAGGCTTGACGATCCCAGACCACATTCTAATCGACTGGCCTACCGATTAATGTTTTTGGCGGTTACAAGTGTCATGAGATAGTTCCATGGTTCGTTACTTTACCCCCGGCCTTTTCGACGCCCTTTCTCACCCTTCCGCGTGCCACGCGACTTCGAGGAGGAACAGCACCGTGGAGAGGGTCGGTGGTGTATTTCATCACCTCGATTCGAACGAAACGTGTCCGATGAATTTTTAATATTTCGTTGGCTGATGAATGGGCTGTGAAGCTTCATGGATATTTACATTCTTAGAAATTGCATCACAAACTATATTGCAAAATTCAATGAAATTTTATGGTAGGGGTTGAATATACGTTTGAAAGTTAACTAATATGTTGTAAAACATCCTGAAGACTCAGAGCATGGTATTAGCATAAATTATTATTATGATCTATTTTTCTACACCATTTGTACATTGTACACAAGTGGAAAGCAATCTAGAAAACAGACACGAGGTAGCAGCACGAACAGGGCTGAAGAAACAATCGATATTTCTGTGCTGGTTGGTACTCGAAGACCTTCTGAAACATTTACCGGTTGAAAAAAGAATCGATTGGGGAAAACTGTGATGGGAAGCGCATGGACACTGTACTATCGACAGAATAAATTTTGTTAATTAATGAATCATTATAGGATAATCTTTTAATCACACTATTAGTAGAATATCGTATTTGGTACTTTTACATTGTTAACTACTAAACAATCAATTTTTCCGACTGAATATTTTTATATTTTTCCTCCTTATATAAATTCATAGAATATTTTCCATGAAGGTGAACACCTCACTTTACAAGCACATAAATGTACATCTTCCGTGAATTATTTGCTTAGAGTAACACACAGAAAGACATCCAGCTATCGAATTAATATTAAGAGAATCTATCCTGCCTCCATTTCCAACATGTTCGGCCAGAATTCGTTCGATCTCTTGTCTACCTGCACTACAAACAGATTTCTCATAGTGGTGCCACTGATGGAAGGCTGTTCGTAATCGTTGGATCGTTTGGATTGACGTTTCATTTTTCTCTTTCTAGATTCACGGTACGAGGAGAAGCAAATGTCGGCGTTCTTCGACCATCTGGCTCTCCAGGCTCTTTTTATTTCCGTTCGAACTTCTAGGTTGAGAAGACAGTAGAGCAAAGCCACAAAGGTACCCTAGGAATTACAAATCTTAATTCAAATGGAATTGATTCCTCATCCTCAACATTTTTTCAAACTGTAGTATTTCAAGTTGAACAGTGTTGACTGGTGGAAGAAATCCAGAACAAGTCGAAATACCTGAAAAGAGGCGAAGAACTGATCACAGAAGAGCCAGACAAGTTCCACAAGATGGTCTTTATGGTAAGACAGGCCCATGAACAGAGTATAGTGAGCTCCGAATAGGGGCACGAGGACTAGAGTGGACTTGGCCCACCTGCTGTATAAATAAAACTAATTTTAACCTCCTTTTTCACTAAAGATAGAATCATCGACGTGACGATTCACATTAATAATGTACAATCTTCTCAGATTCTTAACCCAGAGACGCGGGAGATTTACCTGTACTGCATCTTCTTGCGCTGCAGGTGCACCGAGGTTTTGAACTTGATGAACAGAACGCGCACTATGTTGACGAACAGCAGGAAGTTGAACTAACAAGAATTATCGAGGGTAGTGAATACGGGTGAAGGTTCAGGAATTTGAAGGTCACTCACCAGGGTCGATATCATGATGGGTATTCTGATGAGAAGGAACAGAGACGGATTTTCGTGTGTGGTCCAGCAAAGGGTGTCCTCGATCGTGGCCCGGATTATTATCCAAGGTACCACCACGAAGATAGGCAACCCTTAGACACGAGAAAAAACCTCCTCAATTCTCTTATCCTCCTAGAAATAAATCCTATAATTCCAGTTTCGAGGGAAGCTCGAAATTCCGCGTGGAATTAATTAAATTTATTCAACTAAGGAAGTTTTATTCACTGTTCAGTCTTACCCCAGCCCATCAAGATGTATAAATTAATCGCTGCACTGTCGGCGCAAAACGCACAGACGACCAAATTGTGAAGATACAGGCCTTCCATCAATATCCACGAGTAATTGGCAACGATGAAATACTGCCATGTGCTCGTGATAGTCTTGCACACCAACGCCTGAAACTGATCGTTTCAATTTCCCGTTAATTTATTTAGCATTTCTGTTTTTTTTTTTGCATTTTCACGATGCCTACATTTCGTTGTTTGATAAACGCGTTCTTCCCATCGACGTAGACAACGTCCACGGCCAGGCCGACTCCATCGACGAAGATCCAGTCCCTGATGAGAGCCATGAATGCCCTCATTATGAACGAGGCGAAGAGATGCATGTGCAAGCGGTTTCTGGGATTTCGAAGCTTCCTGAAGGGCGTGGATAATATTTGATTTATTTGGAACAAATAATATGCTCGAACCATTCCACACCAACTCACTCAAAATAAATTTTTATTTTGCAAAAACGAACCCGTGCTCATGTTTTAAACAATTTTGAAACGATGTATGTTCCTTGAATGTTTGTCGATAAGCATACCAAATTTCATTAGTATCATTTCATAGTTGCTTCAAACACATTCAAGTGCCGTTCGAACAAAAATTTTGTCTGTAAGTGTAATAGTTTGCGAGATGCAAATTCGTTTATACAGTAATATTTGGCTAAAAACACGCTTTTCCGCGATTTTCAACATGTGATAATTTGTTAATAACGTTGAACTCAGCAAAATGATGTCATAAACTCATTATGATTTCACGTAGACTACAACATATTACAGTTTCATCATAATCGGAAATCGGTGAAGTTTTTCGAACGACCTCAAGAACAATGCCCACACTTATGTTACCTCAGAAGAGAGAAAATGATCATTGCAACGACTAGCATAGAGAACGAGGTAGCGTATCCGATCTGCGAGACAATTCTCACAATGGGCAGCCATTTCTGCAAAGGTAGAAATAAGAGAAGACTTTTTATCGTCACATTTATGTAGACTTTCATTATTTTCTTGGCTCTTTGGGAATAATGTTTTCATTCTTACATTCAGTAAGAAGGATTCAAAGCTGCCGTAGTTGTGCGACTGGGTCATCCCGATCCTCAGATCGGTGATTCTCATTATGGAGCGAGCGATAAAGTCTTCGGAGGATTCGCAGAGGCTGTAATTGCTCCATGGAATTCCTTCTGAATTCCTGTACCACTGGCCATTCGAGAGACAGATTTTGGTGGCTATCGTTCGATTGGTTGACTCCACGGTGATTTTCGATTCCATGTCGTAGCCGAAGTCCGTTCCAGGCGGGCAAGGAAGAATCGCGATCGTCGACGCCTTCGTGAATGGCCAACAGAGGAAACCGTCGAACAACGGTGGACAGTGGTAAAATTGCGCGGTACTATTTACCGACGTTCCGTTGTCTGTGTAAATTCAAGGTAATTTGAAGAGTAATTTTAGAAATTGTAGTTACTCCTCTGTTAATGACCAAATAAATAGATACAGAAACGATTAGAGGGTTTCAAATATATTTCTGACTCTTCTGTACCGGAAGTGGGTTAAAAAAGTAACTCAAACAAGTAAAATAAATGTCCATCAGGTTTGTAATTTGAATGCACTCACACTCTGACAGCAGTAGATAGCATTTCTGCTTCTGTTCCTCAAAGAAACTCTCCATCGCGGCTGCGACGTCCTCAGCTTCCGGTTCGATTCCCGTCGCGGCCATCGCGATGTTCGTGGCACTCGATATCGTGGAGGATTTTTCGAAAAAAAAAAATGGAAATTATTGCTTTCCGCGGCGAATGATTTTCAATGAACCATTTTACTTTAAGCTCGATCTGCTTGAATTGTCGATGAGATTTCGAAGACAGAACTCGACGTAAGGAACAGAGTTACATTCCTGGTAGCACGAGGGGACGACGCGTAGCTTCTGAAATCTGGGATAGAAGTGAGCCCACGAGGTGGAGTTCATCGATGGTAAACGGCCTGTTTACAATCGTGCCTCGCCCTCCGGTTTTCTTTCCGTTATAGTCGCGTGGGGAAGGACAGGTCAACACCAAGTGGAAAGAGTCGACCGAGAGTCAGACAAGGTTAGCTTGGTATCTATTGTGTGGCTGTTACCTGTTTCTCAGAAATGAATTCAGTACTTAAAAATATAGCATAGAGAAGGTATGGTTGTTTATGGTGATTGAATAATAGTCTCACTGAACAATGTCTGTAGGTGTCTGTGAAGATCTAGAGGTAGTACCTTGCTGCTTCTAATTCCGTAGCTCATAAGACTGTGAACAGTTGGTATCAATCACACATTGTTTAATAGTCTGACTTGGATTAGAAGTTATTTTGAAAGCTCCCTTCAGCAACGGAAAGCGGAGCTTCGCGTAAAATTAAGCAGATATAAATTTGGTGTAAATCAAAGCATGTTTATGTTTGGATAAAGGTGAACTACTTCTAAACAGGAAATCAGAATCAGAACGGTGTTTTAAAAATTATTATTAACACGATTATCGATAAATAAAACGATCGACGAAGTATATTGGTACGGGATGATGAAATACCACTACTTGTCGATGGAACGACAAACGCATGGATCATCCATCAAAAGCTTGACGGCTAATGTGTTCCACTGAGTTCCGTCAATATTGATCGAAATACGAGGGAATAATCGATTATCCAATTTTACTCTGTTTCCGGTGTCAGACAATCCTATAAAATGAAAATTAGATTTACATTTCGTTCGGTAAACAAATCCAGAAAGTGGAGTAACACTTCAAAAGGGTAAGAGAAGAAGTGAACTTTCGACACACGTTGTATTCAAAATTCGTTTTATGTTAAACTTACACCAATCACACTTTACAACAGATTGTATTCTTTTCGTGGATCAACTCGGGACAATCATCCACACTCAAGTCAAAGTCGCTGTGTTCCTCGCGTCTCAGAGCGAGAAACACCCTATACGCCAGTCTTCAATTGCACCACACATTCCTCTCCATACCCGACCGAGCTGACTAAAACTTCATTCAAAAACGCAACAAACATCAGGCAAGAATAATCAACGAGCACAGCGGATGATCTCGCGGTCCACGTGGCCCAGATTAAAAATCACTTCATTTTTTTGTTTTACAGCCATCGATGTCGGTAAGTGTCGGTAAGTACAGACGATTCATCATCATTCCGCTAGCTCCCCTTCGTTCAATTAATTACCTACAATATTTCATCATTGGGATACGCCATTGTTCCCTTACGTCCAAAGTGATCGCGTATTTACAAATCTATCGGTCGTAGTAGGCCATATATCATTATTCATGACGACGTACTTAATCCTGAGACGAATTTTATAAAACATGGATTAGTGCAACGTTATACGTGGACCTATGGATGGTCTGGATGTAAATATTATACGAATGATTCCTTTATCGTTAATACACGTTCCAATCGTTGCACTAATCCCAATGTTACTGTATTTCGTTCTGTGACCTGCTATAAAATGGACGATCGATGCTCGATCATATTGATCGGCATCGATGACTCTCAAAAATTCTCCTATTAATATTCTACCAGGGTTTTGTAACAACTATGAGTACAAAGGAAAGCGAAAATGTCGCGCGAAGTTTCTTTGCCATTTCTCCGATAGGACTGACGCGTTCCTTGGTAACGAATAATTTTTCTTTTTCTCAGACTTTATTTGCGTCAACGTCGCCCGACGACGACATTGCTCCCCTTTCTGCAATTTTCAGTGAATTCTAGGACATAGACTTGGCAGTTTACATAAAAGCCTACGCGTACAGCTGCTGTTTTGTTGTCCCAGCGTCATGCTTCGGTATCATGACAAAATGGTACCCTCTCTTGGCGATACGAGTTCCGGGAAATTCGTTTCTTTTTCTTTGTTAAATACCTTCGCTGTTTCAATCGTTTATTGTTCGCGTGGGGTGTCCCGGTTAACGTCACCACCTTGAATGTCCTCTTCGTGATTCTTCTCGATGGAAGTAGTGGACTCTTTAATGGAATCCCATTTTTTTTAAAAGGATGGTATTACGATTTTCGTTTATTTATACACAAGACGGATTTTTTCATTTGGAAAAAGAGTCGAATAAATATTCTCCAATTGTCAATTCAATAATTATAATTTCAACAGTTGAGCCATCAACGGTTCAAATAGAGTTTCCAAATAGCCATCAAATTTTTCAGAGCATATTTTCTCGCATAGGTCAATCTCTAAAAGCAAACTCTGAATATCATTTCCAATATAAATATGACAGTTAAAAATCTTTAAAATTCTCAATGAAGGTAGACGATGGTCATATACCATAAACGTTTTGAAACTTAATTCGGTACCTTCGTATCGAAGGACCATTATCGGATCTGCCGTACTTCTTTCAAACAGAAAGAGATTCAGAGCAGAGCTTAGCTAAGACCCTCCTCCCCCTCTGAGTTGAGGATGCGTAGAGCATCCGATTCGCGTCTTAAATACTGCAACAGCTAAGGGACGACAATGCAATCTCGGTGTCGATTACCGAGACCCTAGGAACGGGTGGTGTCCGTTTCGCTCGAACAATAATGACGCATCATCGCGGCACCACGAGTAAGATTACAATTGGAAAGGCACTTCGAACGAAAAGTATGGCATCCAGCTACGACAAAGGCGTTCCGCGAGACTCGCGAATCCTCGAATTGACGTTAATTTATATATCATGATAGTATCCTTCGAAGTATCAAGTACTCCGTGTTCATATTACCTTTTTCTACAAAAAAAAAAAAAAAGAATCGAAACAAAAAGAACATTGTGCCTTCGGCTCTTGGCAGAACAGAGAGACGCTCGATAAATTCCTTCCCTTATACACCATCGTTAAGTAAATCTCTACCGATCTAGAAATCCTTTCAACCTCTTGCATCCAAGGAAATCAGTCTACCTGGAAATTCGGTACCTTCGCGTGCCCACCTGGACACACACGCACACTCTACACAGAGTACTCCTCATTCCTCCGTATCATTGGGTAGTCTTACGTTTCCCACGTAATCAGCGTTCGACGGATCGACATTATTCCCTGCTGCAAACTCTACCATTACACGAACGATTACTTCTTACTTTGGAGTTACGAGACCCGTTATCGGATAATGATCGATTCTAATGGACTGAATCGCGTCACGATCGTGACGCCTGACAAGGTCCCTTCATCGGGGTTGTTACTACGTGTCATGAACTCGGCAGACAATTGCGTCGACTGATCGAAAGGTGGCAATAATAATCGTTTCTTGCAACGTAACCCGGCAACGCAACCATCACAGCCACGCGTACGATTCCAACTGAACTCGATGACCAGATTCGGGCTGAGGAACGGTCAGAGACATTTCCCGGGATTCTGGGAACACCATTGAGGCCACATCGCTTCTATCTTCAAGCCCCGACTGGTGAGTAGTTCCATATGGGCGGCTAGCCTTGTGTACACACTCTCGTCCGTCGAGTAGCCATTGGTTGGCAGGTCGCTCCTACGATTAATAGGAAGAAACATTTCAGGGGTTATGTTGTTAAAAGGGATAATCAGGTCGACGCTTAATATGGACAGAGACAAGCAGAACATTCTCTTATGATTCTCTAATCGATTAATGTCAGGAACTTCTGAGAAATCCTCTCGAGAGGTACAGAACAGTCATCTCCGTCAGAAATAGAAAGGAGACATCAACCATCAGGGCAAAGCAATCATACAAGAAAACAGCGCGGCAGAAATTGCTCACCATAATCGTTCAGCGAGAGCTGACGCCCTAGGCCATAGTCGAGGTCCTAGAGAAGCATCGCCGGTCTGCTCGCTCCAGATCGCAGCCTCCCCGCCAAGGACTAAGTTCAGGTGTTGCTGAGGATAATCCCTCCATGGTCGGTGATTGTAGACTGTCTGCCAGGTACGGTACTCGCCGCAAGCTGCCTCCCCCGTTTCCCTCCATCTACCGAACCCGCAGTCCAGATACCAGGCATCCACGTGCGACACGATCACACGGAATCCGTCTTCCAGCAGGTCTGGAGTCTCGGGCCAGTTGCTACCGCCCCAGGACTGAATCACGTGGATCTTCGGATCGAAGTACATGGTTATGTAAGGCCTCTTGGTCAACGGTGAGCTCCACAGGATCACAGCTCTCGGCATCTCGTCGCGGTTTGCCTTGACCAGCCTTTGTAGCATCTTCGTCTCGAACTCGGCCCACATCGCGTGATGATCGGTCATGTTCTGCGCCTGCATCGCTGCGGTAATGTTGCCGTATTGCGCCCAACAGTCGAGATTGACCTCGTCGCCGCCTAGATGCACGATGTCACGGATCTCCGTCAGATCCAACAGCTCCCTGTACAGCCCCTCCAGTATTCTGTAGGAGTGCTCGTTGATGGGATTCAACTGACCGCAATTCGGCTCGCCGCAATACGACGACCATGGCTGCTGATCAACGCACAGTGCCAGCTCGCCGTACCCATACTCTGTCCCTGAATCAAGCGGATTAAACGCGTGACACGCGTTAGTCGCGGTTTCACGGAGGACTAATAGTAGCACGCACATCGGGAAATATGGAATATACATGCATTTGGAAAGCTTCTGGTTAACCATCAGGGTACACTAACACCTCATGGACTGGGCCAATCGGTTTAACGAAGGAGCAAAAATGTTTAGCAGAGGACCAAACTCAGGTCGAATCGATAATGGGTGTTAAATAACCACACGTACACAACAGGTGAAATTAACAGATTAACTTTTACAATAAAATAATACTTCCAAGACGTAGAGGATACCGTATCTCTATATGTATTCGACTACTTGCGTTCATTATACCTCATCTTTATAATATTATGTATAGAATAGGACACTACACTTGTTCATTCGGGAGTCAGACAGGACAGGTACGTTCCCCCTTGAAGTAATGACGTAAGATAGTTCCAAGAAAGGATATCGTGGGTATGGTTGCAGTTTTAAAAAAAGACATTAGGTGACCACAAAAGCTCCCCACGTGACCGTTAAAAAATTGAAGTATAATTATAGATCACGGCACAGTGTTTTACGGGCCCAAAACACAACTCACCCCATTGCCATCCGGCGCCAGCGTGGGCAGGCGAATCGATCTCCACGAGCACCCTGACGCCCCTGATCCTAGCGTAATCCGCGAGATCCTTGACGTCGTCGGGCGTGTAGATCTGATTCCCGCTGTACGCGCCCCATCTGGCCATCTCGGGGAACTGGGCAGAGTCGAAAGGGAAGCTCTGCGAGTCCGTCAGGTGCCAATGGAAGGTGTTCAACTTCGAGGCTGCCATACCGTCGATGACCCTCTTCAGCCGTTCGATCGGGAAGAATTGTCTTCCGGTGTCGACCAGCAGACCCCGGTAAGGAAACGTTGGTTTGTCCTCGACAGTGGCACGCGTCAACACCCTCAAAGCACCCTCCCTTCCTGCGGTCTCGTCCCACCAGATCATCTGTCCAAGAGTCTCCAGACCATGTCTAGCGCCGAAGTAGCTTTTCGCGGTGATACGAGCCTCCAGAACCTTTCCTTTTGGTATCAGCTCGAGGGTATAGGATTCATCCGTCTCCAGATTGGGTCCGATTGGTCGGCCATATCCGGCGCTGAGGTATATTACGAAACTATCCACGCCCGATCGACTTTTTGCGTTCGCGACTTTCACTAGACTCCTGACGTTTCCTGGAATCGACCATGAATTTTGTTTTGGGAACTTATTCTCATGGTTTATAGTTTTTTTTTTCAGGAAATTTGTATACTAGGTTCGTGCAGAAAACAGGTCCTGTTTATGTGAGACAAATTAAAGGCGATTACCGATGAAGACATCCTTGGCGTGTTCCAAGAGGTTCTTGGTTTCCTGATCGCTGGTGTTCACGGTAACGAACTCAATCTGCTGATAGTGTATTACAACGCTGTCCTCGCCCAGAAGGACGTTTCCAGTTGGTCTGGGCCAAAGCAGACGACTGTTGCCACCGCAAAGTGCGATGCAACTCGCCAGAGAGGTACGCGACGATCTCACTGCTCGCCTCTCACATCGGCCGGCCACGCATGCCCAGGACCAGGGGCTCTGAAATGTCCTGTATCCGGCAGCAAAATTCAAAAAAATTTCGAGATTGTCAATGGACACATTTATGTATCATGCTGTTAATATTATTTCCGGTTTTGAGGACAGGTGTGCTTGAGAAAAAGTTTCGGCAAGCTTATTAGACACACGTGAGGATGCAGATTGTTAAGATACAGACACGTCCACTACCACTTATCCTATCTACGGTGAAAAAATTGAATTTCAATTAGACAGATGATGTCTGATGTCGAAGCAAATGGCGGTGGTGAACGTATCGTGTGCAATTATGTAGAATGAATTAAGGAACTATGGTATTATTGAAACGTCTTAGCCTGGTGCAAAATGATGACTAAAGAAAGGAGAAAAGCATACTACGCAAAGTTCCTGTATCTATACTAGAATAAGGAAAGAAAATAATTTTGGAGTCTGAAGGATCCATACTTTTATTTAAAATCTTTCATAACTCTCACAAAGTCCCCCTTGTCTACCAATAATTTTTATAATAGTTGAGTTTATTGCGGTTTCTATTGTGCCTATTGTGCGATAATAGATCAATACCATTTAGTTACTGGAGACCAGAACGGAAAAATCCTAAAGTGGAGAGAGACTAGACACACCGAGCCGGACTCGCGGAGTGATCGAAACGGTTCTCGGAAGACGGGAAATAGAACTCGAAGAGAAAATAGAAGAGCTCCGTCGTCGGTGGCTGGTGAACCAGTCGCTCGTGCAAAACAGCCGACGGTTTGCTGCTGTTGCACAGATAAAATCGCAGCGATAAATATTCATGGGACGGCTATCCTCAACTAGCGTTTAATTTACAAGGATTAACAAGCATGCGCTTCATTCCTCTGCGCGGAAGCGTATTTCCCTCCGATTATTATTTAAGTTTCACTTGAAAAGACTGAACGAATCACAAGGCAGTACTTTTGAAATTTATATTAATATTACTTAAGTAAAATTATGTTCAAAGACCAACAGAAACCTTTCGAATCCTCTATACTGTGTACGATGGACAAAATTGTGTATCATCTAGAGACACTACCGTACCAGTGAATTATTCAGTTACACCACGGAACGATCGACTAACAGGGACCGGGCAATTCCAGAAAGACAAAAAGAAGGGATGAGAGAGTAGCGCTGTTACATGCAGGGGATGGACCATGAAGGGAAGCAGACGAGGGGGGGGGGCTGGCAGGAGTCGAAAAGCGAACGAGATCTCTCCGTTTCCGGGGAGGGGTGGAAGTCACGGATGAGGGGTCGGTCGTGGAGATTTCAGGGACAAAAGGAAGCTTTAGCAAGTACGGGGGCGACTGTGTCACCCCTCGGACAGGGGGGGCTGTTACCTAGGCTCTTCCAGATACTCGTAGAGCCGTTCCTCGGGTCTCTTCGTGCTTTCATTACCGACCAGGAATGTAACCAAGCCTCGTTGCAACTCCTTCAGTCTTTGATGCGCACACCCGAGTCGCCGGAAGTGCGAGGTAATTAACGAAAAAATAAACAAAACGAGAAAAAACAGAGAGTAGCGGTAAAAAAAAGTTTAAAACTGTGGTGGTGGTTTGAATTGATTGTGAATGAATCGCTGTGGGAGGGACCACGAGACGAGAAAAGGGGGATGGATAGGAGGCCTTCTTGAATCTTCCAAGTCTTTGACTTTTCATGATTGTCTTTTTTTTGTTCTTTGACTGATAGAGACGAGTGATAATCCAACGATGGAGGAGAGGAGTTGTATGAGCGACTGTATAAGAACGAGGATCGAGTTGTAGGATCGATAGCACGAATGGGATGCTTACCGGCGAGACGAGAACGGCTGGAGAGAGACAAGGGGTGGCGCGTGTGCGTACATGGCGATGAGCAGGACCCCAGTCATCAGGACCAGGAAGAGGAGAATCTTCCTCATCCATCCGCTGGGAACGCTACCCATCATCCTGGCGAGTCTGGAACAAAAACCAAAGATGAGTGTTCTGCGAGGTATCGCCTTCGTGACGTAGAAATGAGTGTGGTCGCGGTTTAAATTGGTTTAGACACTTTGGAATTGATTAAATGAACATCATACATACGATGTGCCTACTGGAATAACTTTTCGTGGTTGTTTCAAATGGCCTGATACGAGCATTGCGTCCAAATGCAAAAGAGATGGATATTTCGTGTCGTATAATGACGTATTTTATGATACAGACACTGATAAAAAACCAGAATAATCTATATTATCGAGACACTCGATAAGAATACAAAGACCGTTCGCGCGAGCAGAAGGATCCACGATTTTTATCAACTATGGTCACTTTCGAAGTCGCAGTCATGATTATCACCAACGAGAAGCCATATATGTATATTGTGAATCCTCTTAAATTTACTTAGGTTTCGAGCAGTCTAAACTCAACCCTGAATCGAGCTTGATCTCCTCTTTAGTCATCAAACAGAATTAACGCGCTAACAACAAATCGTAAGTACGACGTGCTTAAACTGTGATGCTCGATGCTCCCTGGAAAGAGGCTTACGAAGGCCTGTGTCACGTGGGTCAACGGTGACCCTCGACATACAATCATTACAACACTTAGTTCGAATGAGGAAAACGTAATGGTTCGTAAAACTGATATATTTCAGGCCCACATTTATTACTCCATGGTGTCATAAACGTTATCCATCGAGCTTTAATATCCCCCAAACAATACTTATTTCTGTCTTCTATAACATTTATTGCATACTCGATAAGTGTTCTAATACTCGATAAGTGACTGAATAATGTACGATAATAAGATAATAAGATCATAAAGCTAAAATTCAGACTCTTTAAAGTATCAAGTGTAATGATAAGTAATCCACTAGTTTGTTTTAATACACTTAACATTGTTTGGAGTCAAAATATATCTTAACTCTTTTTTTTTTTCTTTTGAAATGATTATGAACATTGACGATCTAGCGCAAAATATCACCTTCTGATTTCCTCGAAAATAAGTATCGAATTTGGCAAAATATAGTGGATGATTTATCGGTGCACCTAATACAATTCAAATTCCTTTTTGAATGGCACTAGTGGTCGATGCAGGAATATCGTACGATAAATTACCTTTGGGCATAATTCGGGAGGCTGACGTCGAATTCGATGGGACCGTTCGATCGGTACGGAAACAGGGTGCCATGTCGCGAGGCTACAGGCATCGACCACGAGCGAGGGACGAGTTGTTCCGTAGTTCGGCTCAAACCAACCGAGACTAACCCGCCGACGCCGCCGCCGACGCCACGATTGCATATCGGAAGACTAAAGTTTTCGTGTTAACAAACAAACCGCCGGCTGTGAATCGATTCGGACAACCCGTACGATAAATCGACTCGAAGGACAAGCGGAAGTTTCGCGGTAATTTTATGCAGGCCGTCGCGACGCTTATACACCATTTCACTCGTGTCTGAGAGAGGGTGGAGTACCAAACTCAGTGTATACATATACTCTATAAGCTCATTATCAAACCATACGTTCCGCGATTCGACGAAACGTTTCGAATTTCATTAAATAAAGGTTTCTTGAATCCTGTAGCTATGACGTCAATATCGATCGACCGGTTAAAAGACAGATGAATAATTTATGCTTCCGAGGCATGGCATATGAAAAATGGAAATACATACATTATCGGCTACGGTGGATCGGTCCGAATTCAAGAGGATCATTCAAGTCCTTGATTTTCAAATCGTGACAAATCTACGATCATGATGTATTTAAAGGGTTTCTTTGCATTCTTAGAATTACTTTAATTTCACAGTATTTGGAATCGCTAAGTAACCCCGAAAATTCCAATTTTTTTTGTACTCCGCAGGTTTGTAGGGGTACCTCAATCGTAGGTTGACATTTCCGCTGATATTCAGTTATTCGGGATGAAACCTCCCCTTGAAGGTTAATTTGGACATCTCGAAAATTATAGTAGATATTAATAAAATTGTTAGAATGAAAATTTAATGGCTTCCTATGCTCTATAAAAGTATGTAATGAAATTTTTAAAAATTGGAATGTTTATTTATTTAGTTATTTCAAAGAAATAAATTTTTACCCCTTTCATTGCACAATTTTATAGAGCATAAAAGCCATTACATTTGTGTTCTGTTTTTTTTTAGTCATTAAGGCCTTTGTTACTACATAGGAGGAATTATATTCGAGTCACAGAACGTTCGTATATTAGGGTGTTTGGATACAAGAGGCTTTAATATACTTCCTTTAATACTTTGTAAGAGATACGAATGGTTTCTTTAGTCGCTGTTCGGCTTTGTGCGTGGTCAACCGACGAGCGAAAAATAAAAAAAAACCCACGAATTATTTTCGCGAGCACGATATTGTGCGAGACACACGCCTCAGGGGGGTCGCGAGGCCTAATTGCACAAAAGAGTCGTTCCCGGCCGTGAGTCACGTAATATGCGTGGTGGTCTCAACGAGCCTCCGTGTATCGCGATAACAGTCCGTCTGCCTGAAACAAAAAGCTTCGGCGCGACGCCGAGAATTTTTCCGTTCTTTCGAGCTTTCTTTTTCTTCTGTTGTTGCCGCGACGATTCGAGACAATTCCACGTAAACACCTCCCCCCTCATCACTCTTCCTCTGTCCTTTGTGATCCAAGTTACCGTAGCACTTTACTCCGACCCACGAAAAATTGACTTATCCTTCGGAGGATGTATTTGGACATTGGATCGTCACTGTTTGTAGAAGCCAAAAATTCTGGAGTTTGTTCAACGAATCGCACAAGGCCGCACCTTTCTTTATTGAAAGGAACGAAAAACTTCAAATGATAAGATACTGCTCCACGATCCTTATCGCGACCAGGTTCTGGCTTGAACAAATTTGGGCGGAACGCTTTAAATAAACAAGGAATAGAATTGCCTTATTATATAGCCGTCACACGAGCATAGCCCCTTAAACTTTTAATCAGGGGGAGAGAACTGGGAGGGCTAAGCTGACTGGATCAGGGTGTGTGTATACACACCTTGGCCCTGTTCGTCCCGCTTCGTCCTAGTTCCACGTCAGTGGTCGGCGTCCCGTTTCGTCCTGGTCGTCGTCGTCGCGACGCCGCGCGTCGTGCGCGCCGGGTAACCGTGGTCACGTCGGGGTTGGAATCGCGTGGTGGCGTAGCCAGGCAACCGCGCATAATATGACCAGCCATATAATAGTTTGAAACGAAACGGTTGCCGGTGCGGATCGGGGGAAATATTCGGAGGGATATATTCTTGTTTTTCCCCCCCGTCGATCGTCGTCTGTCCACCGGATTACCCTGGGTGGTGTTGACCGATGGAGAACGCCGGAAACGAAGGAGGATAGAGCGGAAATCACGACAAAACAGAGGGACTACGCGTACGTACCCCAGTCTATGCAATTGAAGCCATTCTCGGGGGAAAATTCGACGAATAAATCGCGAAGAGAATTCGATGAATGAATCGACAGAGATGTGAATGGATCGGAATGACATCCTCTGTGTACAACGATCGTTGTCGGGACAGAGTAAACGAAACAGAAAAGATCGAAGAATGTTGGAGAATCGAGAACACTGACTGTCATGTTATCTAAATATGGGTAATACGTACATTGCAAAGGGGGCTGAATTATTTAAATGGCGTTACAGAATTATTGCGTAACATTGATATCCCAGTAGAATATACAACGAGACCAACAGCTTTTATTGACTAAACATATGTATTTTGGACGATTTATGACTTGGAGAACGAAAGTGTGTCTGACGACGTATGGCCTTTTTCACTGTAGCAGTCGGCGTAAACGGTTGATTGAGGTGCAATTTAATGTTGCGGTGAAAAATAAGTAGGGTGATAGACAAAAGTGTTTGGAGGGTATAATAAACACGGGAAAGGTATGAAATCACGATTTTCTGTTTAAACGATCGAGCAACTTCGAAGTTGTCGGTCCCGTTTGAATCACCCTGTACAAAATGCGTGCTACATGAAGACTGTTATGGAGGTTTGATGAATGGTGTATTGATTGAATTGTGTCCACGGAACACCAAGGGCGAAAAAAATAGAATGTACAGGAGTGTAAATAATTGAGGGTCAACCGCGCAGGTGATTTTGTAGTTTGATAAAGTGTCCATAGCTTTCGAAGGTTCAATATATATCATATTAGGATTATTGTAAACGATTCGATGGTCAGAAATATTGTAGATTTATGAAATGTCCATTTAATATTTTGTTTAACATTAATAGCGTAAAATCACGAACTTGCCCAATGTTTTTGTATTAGGCTAAAAGTTTCGTCAATTGAGTAGGCTCCGCATAAATCGATCGTATACTCGTGAAGGCCGAAACAAATGACGCAATAACTATAGATAGGCTCTTTTTAGCTCGAATATTCAGCTCGCGCGGCGTGTAGGTACGTAGAAAAATATTTTCGCTCTATCCTACGTCAATGTTTTGAAAATACGCGTATCCTGTCGATGAAAATTATTATCGGGGCACGAAGATCGACCTTTCGAAAACATACAATTTCCCCACCACAAGAACTCGAGCCACGAAGGAAATAAAATTATAAAACGAAACCGCAATTATTAGAAAGTTAAATTTATGTTTTATGTTGAAGTTGTTTAGAAAAAAAAACCGGTGTAATAATTAGGTAGTAGTTTGCAATTCAACCGGATAATATCGAAATCTTGATAGAATATCGTCGTAGCTATTTCAATACTATGCCAAGGAGTTAATTATGCATGCTAGAATGCAAGATCATTTCCCACTGAAGACACGCGAATGAAACTAGGACGTGCAACGTGTTTTAATAATCCATGAAATTCTTCGCCGGTCTCCATTCACTCGATAGAAATTTCTTCTGTATCTCACGACCGTGTCAAGCCTTTCTCTCCGCCAATATGCATTCGCTCTACGCTGCACTCCATTTAAATGTTTCTATCGCCACAATTTTCAGAGAATAAAATTTCTGACAAAAAACGGGTAAAAATAAAACTAAATATTATTAGGATAAAATAATATTTATATTATTACGATAAATAAATATTATTAAAATAAAGTAATATTTATTATTACTTGGATTTTAAATTCTCACAGGTAGAGGTATGCGAAAGAGACGAGCGTTTCGATCGAGGAAACCCTGGGGGGGACTGAATGTCGAATAATTCGATGCAAATTCACCGGGGACACGTCGAGGATAGCGCAGAAATAGAACACGGCGGTGTTACACTTTTGCGGAACGTTTGGAAATGTCCCAGGACTCGGTACCACGAACGAAAAGGTAAGGGGGTGGCTCGCGCGCGGGCTTTAAGGGTGACTTCCGTGCAAAGGACGTAATCGATGAACGTAAGGCAAGTCGAAAAGGTCCCTGCCTGGTCTGCTTCTTTTCGAGCTTCCTCCTGTCCGTAAAAACAAACCGTTTCCTCTAACCCAACGAATGATCTAACAAACTTAACCATCGACGAATAAAACATCTGATTATTCCGTACATAGACGTAATGATTCGTAGCGTCAGGTTGTTCCAGAGAATATGTTTCAGCTCGAGACATCAACTAACCGTGTGTTGTCTTTATTATGCGAGCAAAATCGTGTGCTCTATTCTGCCTGAAACGGGTGAATAATGAATAAAAACGGAAACTTATCCAGAGATGCGATTTCTATGCAAATGACGAATTGACGACAGTTAAAGGGTACGTATAGTTCGCCTTACAAGGAGAGGTCCTCAGGTGTAACGCTGACTTTTTAATGAGTTTCAACATAATGATAAAGCTGGGAAGTTTAAAACCAATGATATTTGTTTCAGCCGCAAATGGCCATAAGTTTATGAAATATTTAATGGTAAATTTCTAGCGTATATATAGGGTACTTCCGAACAGTGTTACAACCCGAAAGGTTGTGATGTCACATGCAAAAATAATCCAAAAATCTAGACTATAATTTTTGTCGCATTTTGCTTCATTTTCGAGACAATCGAAGTTGAAAACCTACAGGATGCGCGTGAATGGAATAGGTCAACGTTGACGCGTCTGACCATTATATTCCATTTCTACTTATAGCCAACACTAAACATTTGGTTGAATTTCGAAAATGAATTATTTTGAAAACGAAGCATTATACAAAATAATGTTCTCCTATATTTTCGACATATTCTTGCATATAGAATCACATCCATTCGGGTTGTACCAACAGTTTGGAAACACCCTGTATACAGGCTACAACTATAACATTAAATATCTCATGAACTAATGATCATATGCGGCTGAAACAAATATCATTGGCTTCAGAATTCCAAGCTCTCTCACTAGGTTACACATCTTATTGAGAAGCCAACGTTACACCTGGTGGCCATTCCTTGTTAGATATATCGCCAACGAGGAATGGAAAACGGTGAACAGGGGGAAAAAACGGTGAAAATCATAATTGCAGGATGACGTTCCGGCGAACGATGACGGTGCTGACCGCAGTGGAGGTTGCTTCCGCGAACAAACGGAACGCGACGAACGTTAACGAGGACGTGGCCATTCTGCCGGGATACAACGTTACCACCACGGCGAGCGGCGCATCGAGCAAGACCAACCACTACGAGACCGATTTGCACGGGAACGTTAACATTCTTCTCGGTGGGTGAGTAACGAGATAAATTCACATTTCCGTGGACGTTCCACGGAAGCTTCCAGACCTAAGGATCACGAGCCTATCGGAACAGGTTTCGGTTTTCTTTCCGTAATCGCGAATTTTCTCGCCGACCTTTCCCCCGCGAAAGTAAAGACACGAGGATAAGGTAAGGTGGTTCTGGCCTCTCTTCGCCATAGGAACGTGTTTACAGAGCAGAGACACGCTGCTTCTCGAACTCGATTAGCGAAAGAGAGGGAGAGAGCCTTAGTGGCTGGAAGTTTTGCTCGAACTTCTGAAGTCTAAGGCTTACCACCAACTGTACAAGACACATACACAGAATATAAATAAAAGTTTCACGACAGATGAGGAAGTTCACAGAGTTGACAATCGAAAAAATTGATGTTCGAATAAGACAAATAAGGAGACGATTCTAAAGACAGTCCGATAACGCTAGAGGAATATACATATACATACACACACTGGGGAAATCGAAAAATTTCTGTGATTCTTAGTTCGTTAAGTAAAGAGATGTTTGATTAAGCGATTGGACAAGAGTGATCTACGATAACGTAAGCAGTGGAAAAACGAACAGGAAACTCGCCGCACCGCGTACTCTGATCGCAGAAACGAGACGACGGCGTTACGGTAAACGTAATCCGTTAATGCGCACAAAGTCGTAAATAACGACTACAAATCACCGGCTCGCCTGACTACCCGGTGCTAATCTAGAGACGCAAGAGAATTACCTGGGCAAACTATAGATCCGCAGGCATGTTCTGTCATTCCCGTGAAGCATCTCGGTGCCAGCGATCGTTCTACCTGGGAGCTTCGAAGTACGGGATGATATTTCTCTTGAGGCTTGTACGATAATAACCCTTTAACGCCTAAACCCTTAAATCGTTATTTCAAAATTATGAGACTGATATATATGTTGTATCTCAACGGAAGAAGGGTCGGTCAGAGGGAATTTCCAACGATTCCACGGATGTAACACTGAAAAACCGTCACGAATCGCGGGTTTTACGGGCCGATATCACGACAGACTGGTGGACTTAATATTACGCGCAGGGCGCGTCGATTTAGTCCTAGGCGGTCCGGTTAACGCGCGCTAAATATACGCCCGGTCTCTCACCTATGCTCTAGATCGGCGTCCGCGCTCGGCGTTGTTTTTCAGAGCGATGCTCAGCGGCGTGATTATGGTCGTGGTGCTCATGTGTTATTGCTGTCACAAGAGCATCAAGAAGAATCGATCCCAGGAGTACCCGCAATACTGGCGAACGGAACCGGATGTCCATAGTCTGGAGATTTTCACCACGGAAGCGCACGCCACAGTGAGTGACCTTCCTTCCAGCTATACATAGATTATACATACATGCTTCCGAATGGATCGATCGTTTTTTTTTTCTATTTTTTAATCCACCCCACGATCGAGTCTGTGTCTTGTAGTAGGTATTGTTTGCTAGAGTAGAGGGTTATGACGGTACAGTGTTGACTAGGGTCAACTAGTTTTTATAATTTTAAAGCCAATTGAAGAATCCAGGGGAAAAACGATCGTATCGAAATTGAGGTTTTAGTTGATGTGCCTGGGTTAGGGAAAGCTATTGAAGTATAGTGTAATAAAGGGACAAAAATGGACACATATCAGAGAAATTGAAGGCTACAGAATATTGAGTTCAATGAGACAGTTTTCCGATGGAACGATCAGAGTTCAACTCTGTAGCTCAAAGTCTGGACTAAAAGAAAAAATTTTACTATTGTAGAATTTATGAATGTTTAATGTTCTTAAAGAGATTCAGAAACGGATTATAAAAACGATGATATTCAATTTTGAATCGTGTATAGTTTGAAAAAGTTCACAAAGTTTCTTCTTGAAATGAAAATGTTACTTTTTGTAACTATAATCGTATTTCTCCTTGGACTGTATAATTATGTAATCGTTTTTTAATGGTCCGACGGTAGTTGTATATTTTCTTCGAGAAGAAAAAAGGGTTCGTTACCATGTGTAGCATCGACGAGACGAAACCAGTTTGCGAACGGTTCCGGTGTATATCAATTTCTCTGGTTCATCGCGTATCGAATGCAAAATACTCGCGGTGCATTAATGCGTTGACTTGTACCGGGTAACTGGGCTCGCCTATTTGTACGTACACTGCTATCAATTGCGGTGCAATCATTTGCGGTTTCAAGAAGAATTAGTACCACTAATCGCGTTGCTTCCTTTCACGCTTTACTCGGGTCACTTGCGTATTTCTTGCTGATCCCGAGGAGTGCCGTTCTAATTCCGTCCTTAGAGCGTGATAACACGCGGAGATCGAGATTCCAGGTTCCTGGTAACTACAGAACCAGGTCTCCTTGAACAACCTTTAATATTTAGGTAGCCGATGTTTAGCAAGCGGTATCCGCGTGATCAGCGCCTGGATAATTAAATTTATCACCTGCACCGACGATCTTGTTAGATTGGAAGTGAATGGCCATTCCACGTACCCAAGCTGCTCTTAGCCTGGTTATCCATACGGAAATTTTGTATTTCTTTCCACACTGCTGGAAACAATTAGAGGGTGTTACAGTACAAGTAGAGTACAAGTGTACATACAGTAACAAAGTTAGTTTTCTCAGAACTTTCGTAGCATCATCAGAACACCAAACAAAACGAGAAACGTCCATATCTGAATTGATTTGTCCTGTACTATAAGACCTGACACAAGCATACAGTAAATCTTCGATGAGTGTTCGAAGGTTCCTCGGCACTGAACATTAAATATTACATTCATTAAGAAGTTAGCATTGCAATCGAGGACGTCTCCTTGCCAATGCCGAGGAGTCTTCGAATACTAATCGAGGATTGACTGCATTGGGCAACCTAATAATACAATAAGGTCTGTCACCAGTGCTGCGAGAGACAATCAACAACGGATGTGATCCAGGAGGAAGGATCCATATACGGTGCCCCATCCTGTCCAGTGACCCCGAATTCGGGTCCAGGACCACCGCCGACCTACGACAGCCTCATCTTCGATCCGCGTAGTCTACCGGCCAGCATCGAGAAGAAATCAGACGTTGGTCACACACCCGGCGTCATAATCCCGTCCATGGTGTCCACGCTTCTTGGGCTGACGGCTACACCCGTGAGATCCGTGGAATGCGACGTGTCCACGTTGGAACAAGAAACCACGGGCGTCGACGAGGGTCTACCTTCGTACGAGACGGCTTTGAAGCTGGACGCGAACGGTTACGTGTAACTGGCCCCCTCCCACTCTCCCCCTAAGCCTCTACCTTTTCTCTAATCGGGGCTGACCAGGAGAATTTTACGATTCCCCGAATCGATTTGCTGGTCGTCGATTCCCTTTGGTGGGTTTTCTTACGGTCCAGTGGACGGGAAACGGAGCCGTTGTTTGTTCCAATCCGTGGCTTCGGTGCTTCGAAGAACCCTGGTGGAAGTGATCCAGTGTGCTCGTAAAGCAAAACTCTCTGGAAGGTGAGGCCAAACGGTGATTTTTGCGACTGTATATTCTTGTGCTGGTAGGGAAACTATAGAGTCTATACTCTAAATGATCATTGATCCTTAATGTCTTGAAGACACGGTTCATATGTTTGTCCATTTCTGCATTCCACTGCCGGAGATGCGAATATTTTGGCCACCTTCGGATCTTAGGATCACCCTGTGTCTCTTCCACCAGGTATACTCATTGAGATGAAAGGAGGATTTTGGTATTGAGAAGCACATCGAAATTTATTAACCATTTTCTAGACTCTCTTCGAGTTACGAAGTGGTGTGTTTGAAACTGTTGCGATGGAATGGTTGATACTGTTTCAAGGGATAAGTGTTCTTTTTAAAACTGTCATTGAGGTTGAAAATGGTCTTGGAAATTTCAGCGAAAGAGGAATCATGAAACAGAAACGGACTCTGTGGGATCGTAGAAGGAAACTTCTAGCTGCAATAGAGATTGTCTAACATCTTTAGAACTCTGAAGGTACCAGGCACTTGAACAACATGATTCTCTGTTCATATTGGCCACTGTAATACTGTATTCGGAAGACAATCTCCGATTTACAAGTACTTAATCGATAATGTACGAGTTCGTTCGTCTTGCCTGTGTGTTTTAGGGACACTGAGTTTCGTGAAGAAACTCTTGAATACATGAACTTTTTGAAAGTGACGAACTCGTGCTTCATAATATCGAGGATTAAGTGTTTCGTCGAGCATTTTCACCGATCGCATTGTAAATTTGTGTAAATAAAGAGTCATACGTAGCGACTTGAACGTGAAGAATCTGTAGAATCTTTGTTGATCGTACGAATCCATAGTCTGAGCGAATAAAAATCGGGGATCTTAATCTTCGGGAGGGCAGCCGAAGGCCATTTTAGCGGTCCTCGACTACGTCGTTGATCAGGTTAAAGACCACTTTAGGAAGGCCCTGAATCACTGCTTCGTTTAGAGCCGCTCGCGAAACTAATCGAGTGTCGCAAACTCGTCTACTGTCCTGCAAACGGGTTGCAATTATTCAACCGAACGACACGAGGGAGAACGTAACGGAAAAGGAAACCGAGATGTAATTTCTAAAAGAAACGACGAAAAGAGTACAGCTAATTGTACACGGTATTTCCATTGTCTAATCTATTTGAAGTCTTTAATTCAAAAAGGCATCGGTCGCGATACGTCAATCATTTTAATGGCTCATAATAATTACGGGAACGAGCATGTAAATTGCCTCTTTAATGTCCACTGATTACTAATCGACCGGTCAATTGGAAATTTTTACCCTCGCTTCGTGATATTCGCTGGTTATCTCTACTTGGCTCGCATACAACTATGAACTCTTGTGCATAAAGACACTGTGATATCGCGTGAAATTAGTGTAAGACAAATGAACAGGTTTCCTTATCATTGTTTAACGACACCACCAATCGTTACGCGAAAAATATATTTATCTGTGCATACACGACACGAATGTACATACATATGAGGACGATAACGCTGAATTTGTTTTCTTAACCGATTCGACAGGCGTACAAGCCACTGAATAATACGAAAAGTCGTTTAAAGACAAAAGGATATGACTCGAAAGCTTACAAAATTTTACATAACTTATCTTGTATTTCACACGTCAGTATCTCGTAGTCTGAACTAAAAAAATATTTTCATTATTTAAGTTTCTGCCTGGAAGAACTGTACAATGTTTGTAAAATATCGCTTACACACGAAAGGTGACGCTATTCTGCCTGAATAGCTCGTCAGAACTTCCTAATCGAAAGTAGAAAAGTTCCCGTGCGGCGTATAATAATTTTCCACCTCCTCTACTGGAAAAAATAAGGGGGTCGAAAGTTTTCGAACACGACCCTCGTAAATGGTTTAACGATCCGCGCGCAACTTCGACGAAAGTGGATCACGAGCGAATCCAATGAGCGAAATATTTCGTGGCGCTCTCGTAATCGAAACTACGAAACAACGTGCGATTAACGTGCACCAGTAAAGGTGCAACGTTCATTTATCAATTCCTGTTATAAAAGAGTTTAAAAAATTGCGATAAAGAAGAAAAAAATGGGCGACTTGTCACAAAAACCTGATAATTGTCGCTATAAAAAGTTACATTATGTATGCATGTCGTGAATTGGGGTCGCAATTTTTGCACGAATCCAACATTTGTAGATCGTCCCATAGATGCAAGATGATTGAAGTCAGTCCATTTGGATCAGCCAGTACATATGTACAGGGTGTATGTTTTACGTGGAACCAGTGGAATGTCTCCTAAGGCACTGAAGATATGAAAGTATATGTATATGTTCTTACAAATACTTTGGTATGGAGGGGAACATTAAATGGAATAAACAATTTTTTTGTGATCACATTGATCTGACTCCTTCAAATATGATCACATGATGATTCACAGGATCCTTTGAATTCTTGAAAAAATTAACCTTGAAATCTCCCCCACTAAAACACCTGCCAAAATATTATTTATGCCACCTATAATGTTTCCCTCCATACCAGACAACTTTTGTCAGAACCTATTTTTTCACATCTTCGGTGCCTCAGGAGATATTCCACTGTGTCCATTTACAAAGGACACCCTGTATACGGAGGCGTACGCGTTAAAAAAAAGGAGGACGATGCAAGATAAACACGTAATACACGAACAACCGTTAATCGAGGTCCACATCGTCGTCGTCGTGCCGCCTTCGCTCGTGTTAATTTAGCTGGTCGACGTCATGATAAACAGGAGCCGTGTAACGTGTTTCGATTAATTGGCCTTGCATTTAATGGTGCCACCGGCCGAGTTATTATCCATGTTGATGCGCCCGTCGACAGGATAATCGTATGTTTTTACAACGTCATCGGATTTAAGGCTTACCCAACCGGGAAGAAGACCCCGTCGTCGTCGTTTGGGTGCTTCAAAGACTTCCGTCCCGTTACTCCGGTTTCGCCACCCCCTTAAACCACCCCTTACCCTTAATGGGATGTATTTTCGATTCAAGCCGGCTTCCACGCGCGGCCTACAACTTGCACTTTGGCACTTGTTTGTGCTCGTACGAGAACGCAACAACCAAATCGGGCGGAGGCTTTGCATGAATCGCTCCGAAACGACTTTGGCGCGTCCCATATAAAGATTCGAATCTCGACACCTATTTTGAACGTGTAATAATGTATTTAGAATATATTTTATGCAGGATAATTCATGAGGCAACTATCGAACTGTGGAGTTCCATGGGAATTTTACATTTTTATAGACAAATTCCGAAACTTTCCTTCGTCAACACTATAAACTCGATCTCCACGTCAACAATTTACGTCATTAAGGAAGAATTTACTGGAAAATTTGTTTTGTCACCTACTTGTGCTCGGTTATCATGCTCGCAACAGTTTTCGTAGTGTGTTGCGATTTCTGAACACGCGACGTGGTAATGAGTTTTCTAGTCGTTGCGGTCCGATTTCGATGTAGGTACATATATACAGCGTTAGTAGCATCAACAATTGAAAACATTTTATGCTACTATGATCCCCTTTTTAACTTTTCTTAACTCCCTTTTTAAATTCTTTAATATTCGTATCTAAAATTGAGAATTTGCATAAATTTCACCAATCTAATAATGAGGTATAGTTTCTTTACGGTGTTTCGTTTTATTATACATACATAATCTTTGTTATTGGTCAATTCTTCTGGTTTTACAAATATTTATATTTTTCTTCAAAATTAAGTATAAGATGCGGAATGAAGTTTCCCAGAGATACAGCGTAGAAGAAGATGCAGTGATTAAACTTTTATCTTGATCTACGTAAGGTTCTAATTAAACGAAGCCAGCAGCACATGTACGTTTTATTCTCGCGATAAAGGGTAGACGAGTAGCAGCAAACGGAAACGCGCGTTCAGATACGCGAGTTATTTCAGTTTTCACCGAAGAAACGACCGATCCGCTACGAGTATACGTGTATGTCCGTTTGCAGGGACATTCAACGATATCATGGAAGACAATGGTATTGTACGTTCGAAGATTCTAAACTCCAGTACGCGTTCTCGAAACGGGAAACGGTGAAAATGACTGACAGAAAGATGGCGGCGTAATTATTTTAATATCACGAATCGTGTAAAATTATAGAAATAAAGGTGACGATGTACGAGGGACTTTTACACAGATGACAATCGACTGTGCGACTCTACAGATCCGATGCATCAGAATCTCGTGGAATTCTCAGAAATTTAGAAATGAGCTGTAAGTTTCCTCCACGTACGAAGCTAAAGTGGGAAATTGTAAAATGTTGTAACAGAGATAAACTTATTTAAAGGAGTGTTTTTTACGTCTTTATCTTTGCACGCACACTTACAATCGTTTTAACTTTGTACATCTTTGCGGTAAATTGATAAGTACTGCAAAATTTACGTCTTCGCCGTTGAAACTATTTAGAAGTAACAAATTCGGGAGGAGTAAGCAAGGAAGCCTGCAAAGAATGACCCAATTAAGCTATAGAAGATCGCAGTGATTCCAATATGAAACTGAGCCAATCAAAACGATAGTCCGTTGTAAAAGCTTCTAAACGACGTCGACTAATCAAGCATCGATCAAAAGTTTCACAATTCGCGACCGAAGTAAAAGTACTCGAAACGATGCACCGTCGCGATAAACTTATCACCCCCGCTCTGTGACAGACAACATTTCCCCGTTTTCGAGAACGATAAATCAAGCATCAATCAAGAGCTATTAAAACTTCATCGGAATGGATCCACCGTTTCTCTCGCAGACCCATCCTTTCGTTCGCAGAGCCACGCGTAACGGATTCATCCTCGAGGAACATAATATATTATATCCAGAACGAAATGAAAGAGTTTCTCGTTTAAAAGAACGTCGATCATCCAGTTGGACTCATTACAACGATAAATCAATCATCGAGCAAAAGGTTATATGTATGCACACGATTTACACAGCTATTAAAGCCTCGCCCAGAATGAAATATACCGCCACGAGATGATAGACTCATATGCTTTTGCGTGTGTTCTTTTCCTTCTTTTTTTTATTTTTATTTTCGTTGTTTCTTCGTGCAAAGCACACATCGATCCAGACGAGCGCTACTGAATTTATCGTGTTTGCGTAATTGCGATAACAAACAACGGAACGCCGTCGTTCCACACAACGAGAGTTCTCTCCGGGACGGAGAGCCTTTATTATTCACGGACACACAGCTATTCAATGGCTCCCGGGGCAAGTACGTTCTTCCGATACGGTGCTCTATTTCATTGCCCCCGAAACCTTGAACGACGACACGTAAGGTCTGGTTAATTGCGCGCAGACACGTCGTGTGGCAGCTTCCTTCTGCAGAACGGTGTGGCCCGCTCGTGCGGGCCATTTTTACTGCGGTGGGGCCTTTTGTTCTTGCGTGCAGAAACGTTTCAGAACCGTGTGTCCACGGTAGGAACGGAAATGAATTTGCAGAGAGCCATTATGTCCGAATAATTGCATGGATTCTTGGATTAAATGAACGATATGTTTCTGATCATTTTATGCATTCTCTTTAGTTTAATATATAAGGATTAAGTACAAGCAATGTGGAATTTATCCAATTACAGTAAATCCTCGATGATGGTTTGAACGCTCCTTGGCACTGACAAGAAGAGATCCCCAGGTGTAATGTTGAATTTTTAATGAAGTTTAGCACGGCGATAGAGCTTGGAATTTTGAAGTCAATGATATTCGTTTCAGTCGCATATGGCAATTAATTTATGAAATATTTAATGTTCAGTGCCGAGGGGCCTTCGAACACTCATCGAGGATTTACTGTAACTATTTATGAAAGGAACAGTTAACTATGGAGCAATGACATTTAACGTTTGAAAGGGTCGTTAAGCGGAAAAAGGTTTGAAGTACATATAAGCTCTTCAAGGCTCCTATAAAACTCTATTTTTATGGAGTTCTTGACATACTCCAGACACTGGACGAATAATTCATACATATCGGTGAATTATCACTGTTGATCTAAACTGTTCCGGAACTATAGGCACTAACTTAACTCATTAACCGGACGTCATAAAAAGTACCGAGGAACAACGGGCTCGTAAACTTTAGATAGTTCACGAGAACGTTGGTAGAGATGGAAATAGGTTTAATAAAATATTTACGACGAATTTGTCTCAATTCCGTGCAACTAGCGCTGTCTATACCTAATGAAACACCTGGTTCGTTAATCCGATGTCGAATGGAATCGAATGGTCGAAAATTATGACCACTGATAAAGGACTGTTTTAGAATCATGAGTGTTATCTTAACCGGTTGCTAGAGCTCGTAAAAAAGAAGTGGATGTCGTAAAGTTCCAACAGTTTGAAAAAGAAAAAAAAAGCTTCACGAGTGAGTTTGGGAGCGCATAATTCCACGGAAATGGATTGACAGAAGTACATATGAGCTGATTTTTCTTCGAGTCACATGTATAGCCTACTGATTCAAATATGTTATACGTTATGAACACTATCTGCAAAAAATGGATACTTCAGCAAAAGTGATCGTTATAGATATTTTCGAAGGAAAAAGATCCATTCGCTGGTGGCGTGGGGGCAGCCTTTAATTTTAATCCGATTCTAATCTCGAACTAACCTAGATTTCACCCAGGTCTAAATTAAATTAACGACGATTTCCTGCTGGCGGCTTAGAGCCCTGTGCGTTCATTGATCAGATAATGAAAAAACGTTGACGTGGCGTCGACAACGAGTCGACGAAAATGAAAAAAAAAAAAGGAAATGGTTACCGGATACCTTTTAAGTTTTTTTTTCTTTTTTATTACTCAACCGGCGAGGAACGTAATGGTCATCGTGAATTGACGATTACGCAACGAGATTCGGTTTTCATCGGCCCCTGAGAGGAATATAACGTATGTATGTATGTATGTATGCATGCACATATGTATATGTATGTGATTCGTTTCGTTCGAGAAAAATTACACAGTGGGAGAGATGGAACCTGGAATGCTGACAAAGGGAGACCCGGAATTTCAATCCCCGCGAAATGAAAAATGGGATTCGTTGTCGTACCGCATAATCGCTTTCCGTGTTTCATAAAACAGGAAATTGAAAATTTTATATGTATTAAGTATACAATCGATCGGGATTGTTTCTTGAATCGAATGAATTCGATTAAACCGGCTATTGAAATTGGTATGTATTATAATTTTGAGGAAACGAACAATTTAACTGGAATGGAATTGAATCTGGAATTCAAGCATATTCGTGATTTCCATTTTAATCAGTAACACCCGTTGTGGAAGAAAATTGGAAAAGAATAATAGCAGCTATATCTAGGTCTTCAGGACTCCAGTTTCTATCCTTTTTTTCCAGGATTGATTTCAAAATTATACCACGGGTCACCGGTGCACCACGTGGTACAGAACGACTAGATTTCTACGTTATGCCCAAAAGAAGTTAAAGCACGGGATGGATAATAGTAGGACAATAGTACAATGGAGTACCAGGTCCATTTGTATTTGGTCGCACTGTGTCACAAGACTTCGAAGAGATGAATATGGTACTCAGTCCGTAGTTAAACGTCAATTTGTGTCAGTCGGATTTTTAAACCTTTAAATGGTCCGCGTATTTGTTACGCTGTCTGGCCCAGCAGACGGTCTACGGGTCCTCTGTCGCACATTTACGCAAACCGATCAATTCCTGGAAAGCAATCGTCCTAGTGAACTGGCTACGGTTCTTCGAGTTTCACAACACAACTTCCCATTCACCTGTGCTCCACAAAGATATGAACGTAGGCGGTGGGTGCACCGTGTACACACACCGTATACGCATATACACAAATAGGTTACGCCTTTGTTCGTTGTACGTACGTACGATGACTTTCAATCATTCGTGTTCGCGGTTTCTGAGTTTCATTTATTACGATATCGCGAATTTTATGCACTTACGGAATAGGAGATTGTCAAGAACACAAATGAAATAAGAAACTGTACTGAAGTTTTGTGCAACTTTCGTAATCATTCATAGCATAATTGAACCTAGAACGAAAGAGATAAACTTCTGTTTAATGTATAAAAGTACGGATTTACATAACAATTGTCAATCATGACACTGATACAGTTTTCGCAACATTTGTTGGGTGACGATTCATGACACGATTGCAGCTATTCGATTAAACAATTAAACATGTCCTATTGTCATCGATAACGTAGTTCGTCTCTATTGTAACTCGTCAAGGATGTATCATACGCTCTTATCCGGAACATACGTGACATGACTTAATAGTGTTTCTTTGTCAGTACATAAAACTTGGAGAACCTTCGCGAGCATTTTTACACCGTCCTGTATTCTAACTCTGCGTGATTGAAACTATGCTCACCCAACACGCTCTTCTGTCATTAGTACTGTCGCTAGTTATTCTTATTGTAGATTATAAATCACGCTTCTGTCAGTACACTACACGTAAGTAAGGGGCCTTCACTCTAAATCTAGTAAATGAACGAATAAATACAAACAACAAATTCGAATAACGCATCATCCTTAGGCTATTCAGTCTCAAGCTGATTCTCGTCGTCCCCCGTAGCTTAGCGGTGGGATGCCACGACAGGACAACAAACGGATAGAATCGGAGCAATGTCGTTAAAAGAACGGGGCTCGTAACCGTGCGGAAAATGCGGTCGGAAATCAATGGAGCCGCTCGAACGCGTTCGACGCGGTTATACAAAAGGGAAAATAGTAAACGTAGCCGGGGCGGGAGAGGGATCGGCTGCAGAAAACTTACCTAACCTTGCAGCAGGACCGCTCGTTCGCTAGCTAGTTCCGCGTAGCCCTGTGTGCCCGAGGAAAGTTCCATGTACCCGTCCGGCGATTGATTCGATCCGCGCCCGCGGAATCACCCCCTCAACTGAGCCCTCGAGGGAGACATCTCTCGAAACCAAGCGAACGAACGAGCAAGAAGAAAAAGAGAGAAAAAAAGAAGAAAGAATCGGACGGGGGAGAGAAAAAAAAACGTTCACGGATAACGGTATATCCCAGCCATGTCGAAAACACGAAACCAGGCACGATTTGCCGCGGGCTGGCGCGCGCGCGCGCTCTCCAACGCCGTTGTCCTCTTCTCACTGGCACCACTGAGACCCGGCCCGGTAACGCATAGCTGACCGCATACGCATCTGTCTGTCACGACGAGATCTCACGGAATCGAAGGCGTCCATACGCATTTACCTCTCCCGCGCCTCTACATCACGCTCTCATCCAGTGAAGATTTCGCGGACGCGGACAAGCACCAACAAGGAACACACACTCGCGACACTCGTTCGCCGACTGAACGTGTTGCTTGTAGCACGGCATTGATAGAATGGATGGGGTAACTGGGGACACCTGGCGGTAAATGCGGGAACTACGGGGAGACGTGTCAGGCCGGTGGGCGCGAATTTTTCAAATTGAACCACGGACGAGATTGTACATCTGATTTTGCGATTAAAATAAATCGTAGGAAGGCTGAATTGAAAGGCTGATTTTATGAATGTAATTGTTGTAGAACGTACGTATACGTCCAATGAATGACAAAAATATTCGGATTTGTTTTAGGGGACGAATTGAAGGCTAAATTCTTAATTATTAAATAACGATTTCTCACAGATAATTTTTTAATATTGTATAAAATTCTTCTTAACGGTTTATACGTGTATTTATAATGTGATGTTAATATATTTTTTTGTAAATTATATTTACCGAAAATTGTGAAATTATTTATTATTAATAATTATGAAATTAATTATAAAAATGCTACATTCATGTGTGGGACTTTAAGATATATTCTTGATATCGCGTGGTCAAAATAGATCTTTCCAAATAGAATAAATATGATTTCAAAATTTCCTATTTCTACACTCTTCGTTTCCCGACAAGTGTATCACTTTGGTTGTAACATAGTTATTAATTTAAGTGTAAAGTAGTTATATTATAATTTTAAAATGACGTGTTTAGCGGTTTGTGATTACAAACTGCGTGATATGAATCGTACGATTCGTCGTAGGAGTTGTTGCGCCGATAGTCCGTCAGCTTCGTCGAATCTTACTAGACCAATAGACGGACTTAGACCATTAACACATGTACACATGCTACTATAAAAGGAGTCACGCGAAAGAATACATTCTTTCTAGTATAGCTTCATCTTCACAGTAATTTTGGAAATGTTTCAATTACTTGATGGACGAAGGTTAAGGCATTTGTAGCGGCAGTAATTGACGTGTCAGTGCAATTGCAAATGGCGGGCACCAATGGTGACATTTCCTCAGTGGAGAGGAAAATCGAAAAATTAGGAATATCTGCGAGTGAATCAACAAAAAATGAGGATGATACAGAAAGAGAGAAATGGGCCGAACGTCGTCTTTGGGGTTTTGAAACCAGAGAACTGTATAAAATGGCAGTTAATTTCTACAAAGGTGAGTCACTCATATTGACAGTTTGCTAGAATAATCTCGGTGTTGAATTCTTTATGTTATGTCGAGAAACACGACGTGTCCGTATAAATTCGCATTTCTAAACTACGCTATCATATTTTCTTAACACTTTGGAAAGTTGAAGTATAGAATTCAATGAGAACTTCATTTGTGATTGCTGTGTTGATTTTGATGTTGTTCAACTTTCTTGATTCGAATAGTTTTATAGAACGGATATTACTGATATGGTGACATTAAAAGTATGTATAATTATTTTAGAAAAAGAAGGAAAAGCAGTTCACCTGTCTTATGAAGATAAATTAAAATTGGTTGCTTTTACACAACAAGTAACACATGGAAAATGCACAGCAGAGAATGCACCGCCTTTAGGGGTATTGGATGTGATAGGAAGAGATAGACGTTTGGCATGGCAGAATTTGGGAGATATATCCAAGGAGCAAGCTATGGAGGGATTTATAGTTTTATTAGACAAATTATGCCCTTTGTTTGGAACAGTTGTAGAAGCACAGAGAAGGGATATCGAAGAAAAATTACGACTGAAAAAAGAAGAAGAGGCAAGAAAATTGGAAGAGGAGAGAAGGTTAAAGGAGTTAGATGAACAAAAAAAGAAAGAAGAAGAAGCTAGATTAAAGGAAGAGTTACAGAGGAGACAAATTCAAGATGCCTTAAATCAACAAACATATTATCAGTTTAAAATGTATGCGGAACAACAGTATCCTGGAAATCCAGAGCAACAAGGTGTTTTAATAAGGCAATTACAGGAACAACATTATCATCAATATATGCAGCAATTGCGTCAGAACCAATCAGTTGTAGAAAGTCAGGCTTCAGATGCAAACAATACCACAACAGAAGATCCTCAAAAGGAAGAGAAGAATAAAGAGACTGATGAAACAGCACCATTAAATGAAGAAGACTCAGATGAACAGCAAGAAGATTGGCCACAAATAGCTCCTGCAGAAATGTGGACCATCAAAGGTGTTGAAGAATTTAAGGAAACCATCAGGAGGGAAGCTGGTGATGCAGTTATTAAAGTTGGACATGGGGAGACAGTGACTGTTAGGGTACCGACACATCAAGATGGCTCGTGTCTGTTTTGGGAGTTTGCAACAGATGGCTATGATATTGGTTTTGGGGTATATTTTGAGTGGTCGAAGCCAGAAACAAGTCAGGTGTCAGTACATATTAGTGAGTCGGAGGATGAAGATGAAGAAGATGAGGATTATGTCTTGAGGGAAGATTTGGAGAGTGGTGTAACGAATGGTAGTGTTCAGTCTGATTATAAACCATCGTCACCACCTATAAGTGTGATAGTACCTGTAAGTTTATGGATAAAATATAAAGATATATATCATATATATATATAAGAAATTCAAATGTCATTAGTCATCTTATGTTTATCAATTATTATCAACAGGTATATAGGAGAGATTCTCAAGAAGAAATCTATGCTGGAAGTCATAGATACCCAGGGCAGGTAAGAAAAATTAAAAATTCAACATTTATCCAAACAATCGCATACATACATGTTTGTATACAATCATCTCTTATGAATTCCTTTGTTGCAGGGAGTGTATCTTCTTAAATTTGATAATTCATATTCACTCTGGCGAAGCAAGACGCTTTATTATAGGGTCTATTACACTCAAAATTGCTACGAAAATTAGTTTTATGGAAAGCCACTGCAATTCACTGAACGTACAACCGTTGAGAACTAGCGAAACACGATGGTCTGTCAATATTGCTAGTCCAACTAAATGAAGAGTCCTATATCATATTTCTGTTCATATAAAGCGAAATGTTCACAAAAAAAATAATATACCTATTATTATTATGTAAAGACACTTTATTGTTTAATACGACAAGAAAGTGGGCACAAGTAAAGAAAAGGTTCCTATTGTTCCCTTTCCCGTGGATGTTTATAAAGTGATCAACAAACGAAGTGTATAAACGTTAGCAACAACAGTATATGCACAGTAAACGAACTTCTTTGTACCCGATATATTAGTGTCGTATTCAAATTGTACATTGTACCAATACGTATTGGTAAACCTATGCATTATATTGTTTTTTGTGGTCAGAATTTTAGTCTGTCTGTGTTATTATTTCACTTGTGGCTGTATCTTATACTTTTATTAATAATATTTCACGTTTTAGAAAAATATATTGAAATCAAAGTACTAGTTGGGTTTGATTTGTTGATCGTGATTCCATATACACAAAAGAATATTTAAATATACAGTTCCCTTTGTCCTGTCAACGTTTATTGTATTATAACCACATCGTTTTCAGTTTTTATTTCTTACAGGAATGTATATCGTCGTTAATAATAATAATAATTAGTTATATACGCAGCGGTATACAGTTACAGGCTTTTTTATGCGAATGCGTATCCAGTTAACGCATAATTATAGACAATTCGCCCTATATAACAATTTTACTTAGAAGAGCACTTTTTTGAGACGGCATTGTTGTTTTTCTTTGTTGTTATTTATGTTGCACGACAACGAGGATTCCGTTGCAGGCAATAAATACATTGCGTGAATTACTTTGCAAAGACATTAAGCGATAACAGCGAAATTCCTGTTGGCGTGCACTTTCTTTTACAGTAGCCGAATTCTCATATCGTTTAGTCAATTTTAATTAATCGATCGAAAATTCGTTATAAAGTAGAATTCAAATCGACATCAACATTATATTAATTTAGAGCTATACCCGTTTCTTTATCGATGAACATTGTTATTCAAATTTAAATTCAAATTGTGGATGGTTTACTCACCATTTCTCGTTAAAATTCTTGATAAATCCTTAAAGCCTAGATCTGCCAACATGTACCTCTGGTTTGATTAATTTTCGAACGTTAAAGAGACACTTTTGAAATTAACGTACGGTACAAAGCTAGTCAATGAGTATCTAGTTTAACAAAGCTGTCAGTATTCACAATACTTAGTGACTGTTTACATCATACTAAATTAGTCAATTCTTCAGATTAAAATTTTCAATTCCATACCATTTTTGTAAATTTCACGAAGAAGCCATTTATAGTATGGATATTCAAAATTAATGGCTAACTTGTTTACAGTAGTACATCCGCCATTATGGAAAGTGTCTCTTTGCAACCGGCGGACGTTCGTTTTTCTCTATCAAAAAGTTTTGCTTCACTGGGAGTAAAAAGTTGTTATACATTACTTGTTTTACGGGTAAACTTAAACGATAATTGCGCGCGTTATCCTGAGATGCCTTAATAATTAATCGGTTACCGTGAATATCGAATTTCTGTTATCACATGTCTCGTCGCTCGTCGTTCAAGAATTTGCAAAGTCTACGTCTATGCGGTGGCTCGGCTAGTGGCTTACATCGCGTTTGAATTTCGCGCTAAAATTACTATCGAATTGCTTGCGATTCTCGATGAAACTATGTTACAGTTATAAAATCGCGGCTTGTGGTGCGAATGTGCGTATGTTGGAAAGCGTTTTCACCTTAAAAAATCCGATTCAAAACGTCTAATAAACGAAATTTGGTGAGTGGTTTGGAAATGCAGCGTGTCCAAGAAAAAATTTGCTGTCTGATGAGTAATTTTGTGACTGCCCGATGAGTTTCAACACTTTCTTCAGATGGTGAGTACGTCCTCAACACTTAGCCATTCGTCTACGTTTTTTATGTGTTTTCCTGTTTACCATTTATTACAAAACCGTGTGATTAATTCTAAGAACTTCAGAAAATTAGATTGCGTGGTCGCATAATTTTAAACTTGAAATTGTGAGAATGATTGATTGGCATCACGTACACACATATGCACGCATTAAGGACATCAGAATCTTAATTTTTTACTTATAGGTAATTATCGTGGTACAATTAAGATTCGAATTTTGAAGTGTTTAATTATTCATGCAACAAACTTTCTAAATTATATTCAGCTATCTAAATTGTCTAAGCTGAATTTGGTCTAATATCCAATTAAATAATCTTGTAATTATTTAGGAATTTGCAAATAGGAATGATGAAATTTTCGAGTCTTAATTATACCACGGTTGCAACGATCGTCGATTTAATCTTCTCTATCAATGATTATCACGATCAGCAATTGGCATCAATACACATTCGTCGAGTATATGAAAAATATTTCCCTAAAAGCATAACGGTGCGTTCCCTTACTCTGCGGTAATATGTAATAGTAGTATATATTTATATATATATATATATATATATATATATATATATATATATATATATATATCGTCTAATAATACAAAGTTCTCGATGAAAATTTCGAGAGACCAGTAAAAACGATCCGAATACGATAGCCTCTTTTGTCTTTGGTAGAGCAGACGCGTAGACAAAAATATATATTGTATAAATATATTATACAATGTACAGGCTGTCCTCTAATTGATCGCCAACCAGTTGAGAATGTTTTTATGGGGAAAAAATAAATCGGAAATACAGAATAAACTTTCTGTATAACTGACTTCGTTGTCGAGAAAGTTGCATTTGAATTCCATACGTGTACGCATGCGCGGAGATGCGTCGTTCATGGCGCGCAAAGTGCTCGTTCGAAATTCAAACTCAATTTATTTGAAAACGGAGCCAATTAAGGAAAACTTTTATTGTACATTTTCGACCTACTTTTTTACTACCACCTTTTCGATTGGTCCATTGAATATGAAACACTCTGTATATAAATATACATTAACGTTCAAACGCCTTAGGGTCGTGATTTTATTTTCCATTTCATTATAAATTTCCGTAACGTAAGAAGAAAATCATTTTTATGAAATTTTTGAAACTTTATAATAATCTTTCCTTGCATTTTTAAGTATATAATAATTGTTTTCTCGATTACAAGTATTACTTTCGTTTCAATTGATTCGTGACCCCACGTTTTCAGACGCTAATACATATAAATACACATTGTATAATATATTTTTCGTATTTATGCACGGAGAAGCGAAGACTTTCAATCGTTTTCGGCACTGATTTCTTGATTCCTGTCGCTAGAATCTAAAATTGTCTGCTACTGGTTGAGCGAACGATTTCCGTCAAGTTCCACTTAATTCGTGTGAATTGACACCGCGATTATTCGATGCTTCGAGTTTTTGTAATTGTTAGTTACCAGTTATCGTTTGTTGTAAATTGAATCCGATCGGTTATAGCGGTAGTGTTTACTTTTTCGAGACGATGCATCTATTATACGTGGATCATGTTACATATGCACAAGCATAAAATTGTACGAAAGCTCGCGATCACGGCTATGTGTATGTAAGATGTCACATGAAATCGTATATAAACTAATGAAAAGGGTTTTGACACGCAATACCAACACGATTGGACTATGAAAAATGGAAGGATTCACCTTAATATCAGCTCCGGGGACTCGAGTAGAATCTTTCTACAAAAAGCTGTCATTCACCACAACGTTTTTCCCAGTGATAAAACCCAAATCATTAGTCGATGAAGCTTATCTGCTACGAAGTGTGCGCATAATTGACGCCGAATCAATTGCTCGTAAGGAATCGGATTCGCGATCGTGACGCGAGGAACAATCTCACTTACGGGAATTTCGTTCCCCTCGACGAAATTTACTTTCCTGGGTGGATGTGTGGTTAGTGGGGGGCACTTAATAATTTTTCCATTGGCAACATCGACAGCGTTTCTCGCGTTCGTATCCAGGATCCGATTGCGCAAAATCGATCTAAGCGACGATCTACCGTCGAGACTCGCGTTACGCTTCAAGCAAAAGGCGGTGTTCCAGCTGGGCAATAGCCCATCTCGACACTAGTCACTGGTATTTACGGCGTATGTACAGATTTTTTTAACCGTGAAAATCGGTAGGACGGATATTTACAATTCGATTAACCTGACACGACAGCGTCCCTTCGTTATAACGAAGTCTCCATATTCAGATTCGGCCATTTGTTGTTCTCCGTTCGATAATCCTCTACGCGGCCTGTGAAGCTTCGACGTATGTTCGCCTCGTATCGAATGGGTTTCGTTCTTCTCTCGGTCAACGATCGAGTAAGCTCCCTGTTGGGTGATTTCGAACTGGTGTCTGTAGGAACTCGATCCGTAGAGCGATCGACCATCTTCCCATTGCGTTTCGAACCTTCGTAAGGCGGGAAAGAAGTTCCCTGCTGGTAAACCCTAGCAGATGCTTGGTCCTGGTCGATGTTAGTGGCATCTACCGCGTCCGTGGACGCAGAGAAAGCGTAAGGATAAGGATGTTGACGATCAGGGGGGCAGGAGAAAGTGGATGGATGAGAAGTGTCTGAGTATCTTTGCCTCTTGGAGTCTTGGAACCGACGTCGAGACATTTTCCGGTCGCAGGCTAGGGATCTTCCCAGTTGGGTCAGAACTGTGTGACTTGGTGATTCCTCTGTAGGAGTGGAATCGACCTCTTGCCTGGTACGGATCACGTCTTTGCCTCCGAAGGGATCACCAGGGCAGAATTCTTGAATGGGACTCGCAAAGATTAGAGTCCTAGAAAAGAAATTCACGTTTTTTATGGATTAAGCTCAAAAACCAATGACTACAATTAGAACATCTTGAATGAATAGTTTAGAGTTTTCAAAGTGTCTCTTACCTAGTGTTCTCGCGTTTAGAGCTTCCAGGAGCATCCTCGCTTTTATCTACAGGCAAACTCTCCAACAGCTTCTTCTTTCTACCCAACACACTGTCCAAACTCTCCCTCGATCTCGAAAATAAATTATTGAACCTTCCTCCTGCGTTGCTCGTTGACGCGACCACAGGTGTACAACCTTCGTGATATGAGGATCGTGCCTCATTACGGCCTTCTGGATTTCCTTCTTCTCTGTTGGACATGTTTTCAAGCTCTTTCGCCGTAATCAACGTGTACCTCCTTTTATTCTGCTTGAGAATCGACTTTAAACAGAAGTACGTCTTCGAATCCGGCAGAGTACATGTTTCATTCGACATAGGATTCGTTATAACCCTACTTCGCCCAGCCGTTCTCTTCGGTATGGCGCCTCTGCTAACATCTACAGGTACTCCAGACCTGGAGGTCGCTTCATCCAGCGAGCACAGAGAGAATCGGAATTTCCTTCTATCCCCTGGCACGTTCAATCTGCCCTGACATGATTCCCCTATCCTCTCCTCGCTACCGAACTCCTCTTCCTGATCGTTCTCCAAAATATTCCTCAAACTTTGTCCATTCATCCGAAGGAACCTTGTATCGGTATCTATCATCTCTGATCGACACCTCAGGTTTGGCTCGGACATGTCTCTCGGTATCACACCGATCGTCAGATCTCTTCTGATCCTTCGAGTCACCTCCCATGAGCTAGTGTCAGGGTTTCTGACGGATTCGTTCTCCAGTTGTGCCTCGACCAAGAATTTCCCGCAGCTTCCACACCTTCCGGTCTCTGTTTGGGTGGTGTATGTACACGGTGGAGGATTAATATCGATCGTAGTCTCCATCAGGGGCTGTCTGCTGGCGTCGTTCAGTTGTCCATCTTCTTCCTGTCTGGAAGTTTCATCCAGGACCCTCGTTTCGGTAGCAGCGTGACAGGGACAGGTGCAATCGCGTGGTGGTAGGTCGTAACGACCACCAGGATCCTCGTTGATCTCTTCGTTCACGATACAGGCTTGCTCGGCTCGTTGGTAGAGCAAAGCTTCCGAGTAGCTCGGCACCATCTCTGTTATACTCGCCTCTTGAGATTCGGTTCTTCTCGAATCTGGTACCGGGTCCATTAGCAGCGCTTCGCTGTAGCTCGGTGCCAGCATGTAGGAACCTGGCTGGCTAATCGTTTGTTGGCTCATGGACGCGTGTATTGGTTCGCTTCCGCTTGGAGTATCGTAGTTGATCCCGAAGAGCTTGGTTATCTGGAGACGACGATTTATTCTTAGCAGGCAATGGGCGATAAGAGTGACATACACTACGCACTAAGAATAATAAAAAAAGGGATATTTTCACCTGGTAGTCCGCGTACTGTGTCTTGTACTCTATGATAACTCTGAGAGGCCAGCTGAGCAACAGAGCACTTAGAGACCAGTAGACGTAGCGATTCGTGAACCACGGGTTGCCAAGAACAGCCACCAGTGTCGTGGGATTGGGATTGTATCCAAGATCAAGCCCTTCTCGCATCTCCATGTAGTCGTCCCTTAACTCCTTGGAGCAGGAATAATTTCATCGTTCGATAAGACCACCGATCGATCACAGAGATTAGAACGGCATTTCGAAACGTACTTGTTCGGCGAAGAATCTAGACCTGGCCTCCTCGAACTCTGTTGCCGATCTCATGTTCGAGAAAGCGAAACCTTTGCTGAGATTAATCTTCGTGATCGGCACTTCCGGGTCCAGGATCAGCTCCTTGCTGATGTCCTTCACGCCGCAGTAGTCGTAATAGTAGAATGATGTTGCAGCGTGGGTGTTTATCCTCTCGTAGTAGACCTGGAAGAAGGTGGACCGTCAGAACGGGAGATCGATCGAGGATAGATGGGCCATTGAGAGGAGCAGATATTCATGACACCGTTCTCTACAAGCACGTTTATCAATCCCAAGCGATGTAGCTATAGGGAGGGAGTGTATTCTTCAAAGGTCAGTCAGAAATAGTCGCAAAAGGGGAAGACTTGTCATTATGTTGTTGGAGAATAAATAGTCTGACATATAATAACATTTTCTGAAGTCCAAGATTTAAAGATAGATAATAAGATAAAATGGAATGGCCCATCTGTCCTCGCAGCAAAGTTCCGTTGAAGCTCGCGGAGAAGCGTATCGACGATTTACCATCCCGCGATCTCCCATCGTCTGGACAACGAGATATGCGTTGCACGTTGCGCGCTATGCGTTACCTGCGTCGTAGTGTAATTGTCTCCGTTTCTGTACCGGGTAATTTGTCGTTTCCGGCGTACGTAATGGTAAGAAACGGCCTTCCACCAGATCGTCGGCTGGGCGGACTTTAGCTGCAGCAGCTTCGACAACACGCTGTCCTGGCTCTCCGAGTGTAACAGATCGATTCTGATCGGGGAATGATAACACTCGACCAGGTAGACGAGGTACAACATTCCCATGAACGCCACCTTTTGTATGGGTAGAATAATTTTTTCAAGGGAAATCGTCGTGACATGTAATTCTGGATAAATCAAGAGCTTACAGGAATGTATATGTAACCATCGTCACACGGGGACACGTGTCTCGTGCTTCTGATTGGGTACCTCGAAAAATTTATTACGACCTGGAACAGATTCTATTTTCAAGGACATTGTTTTCCAGTGATATCAATTTACTAACGTCTTCAGTCTAACGTGGGCCACATATGCATTTACATTTACCATTCAAGAGTAATTAGGCTTTATACTGGGATAAGCCTCCTGGTACTTGTGAATGGGAGCGTATAAAAATGGAAATTTAATAAAGGATAACACGGGTTTAATCTTATTTTAGACCTCGTAATATTTTTTATGGCGGCTACATAAAAGTCTGCTAAATTTCCGTTGCTGGGTGTGAGGTTCGTAAAAATGTTTGAATTTGCATAGAACGATGTGCTGCTGGGTAACGGTGCCTCGTGTTTGGGTAGTCTTTTTCAAGGATTGTAAAAGGGGTAACTAACTGGAAACTCGTAGGACGATTGTACAACAGAAATCGATTTTTTTCACGTCTCATGAATGAAATGGACACGGTCTCGATAGTATACTACCAGCCGACGAATCCCGTGATGCAAAGGAAGTGACGTACCTTGGTGACATTCGCGCATCTACACCACGTCACTGCGGCAAGGCATCCGTATATTAACACGGACAATACCAGGCACTTGCAATTCGGCTCCTTTTGCAATGCCCCGCAAAGGGTTTGGGACTCTGGTCGTTGCTGCGTCACGCAAAACATTTTGAAACATTATTATGATATTTTTCACATGCTCGAACTATAGATTCTAGTGTCGTTATACAATTGCTTGTGAATAAATATCATGACTGAACAGACATTTATTAAGCAGAGGTTCTAAAAGACTTCGGATGTTATTTATAAATTAAGAGGTCGTTTTTGATATTCCTCGGTAATTATTGTCAAAAAAAATGAAGTGTGTATTAATTTGTTATATAGAGAGAGTATGAGTACATTGAAGAATTTTTTTAATAATCATTTCCTAACCCGGAATAGTAGCGAGAACTCGTAAGAAAACTTATGATTGCGTACTTCTTCGTTTTCTCGATTCATCGTTGAGCTTATTGGGTCACTTCTGGGAACGTACGAATGTTGTCCTGGGTCAGAAAGCGAGCTTTTCCATTTCACTGATTCCCCTTGGTCTCCTTTACTTCACGGGCATCAGCTTTTCTGCTGGGATCGTGACAATTCAATTAACTTCCTCCGTTTGTAATAAGAAAAAAAATAAATCAAGAAGACACAAACAAACTGCTGAACGCAATCATTGCATAATAATTGGAAAAAATTACATCAGGATGATGAACTAATGAGAATGCAATCGTAGATAATCCATAAATAACGCAACATTCTATTTACAAAAAAAAAATAATAAAGGATGTTATGATAGAATCTTCGTTAAAAATCAATCGAGTGTTCACAAAGGCCGGATTAACATCTTTCGTAAGACTCTGGAGTTCACAATATATTCAAGTTTGAGTTCTCCTAGCCGCGACGAATTTCCTTCTCGACGTTTTTTCACGGTCCACCAGTCTGAAGCATCGTCGTCTCCGGCTTTTTAAACTCGGAAGCTCGGTAAACACTCGCGCGAGCACTCGATTACCCCGATTCGAATCGATTGACGTTGTATAAATTCCAACCGCGATGCTTTCGATCGTCATGCTTTCACGTTCCTCGTGGAAACGGATTCGACTCATCAGTTTCTGAAAAAAGAAACGTCTGAAACACGATAGGTATGTGTCCACGAGCTAACGATGTTTGCCAAGCTGTCGGTTGTCCGTTCAAAGGTTAACCTTCGCGCGCCGCGGCGGCTTTGTTCGCGTGTGCTCGTACGCGGCGAATCATCCCCGTGGTGTGGGAATAAAATCGATCGGTGAGGGGAGCCCACGAAGGGACGAGAGCCTGATCATTGTCGAACCGTGGCGACCTGTGTGCCTCGCGGGCCTTTTGCTTGGAACACCACAGACATACGTAAATTACTAGATTCAAGACAATGTTCAACATGTTTCTGCTGCATTTTTCTTTTGCATGTTTAGGAATTATTGCGATTAAAATCTAACTTATGAATTCGTTAGTCGAAGGTTAGGTGATGTAGATTAGTCCTAATCACGGGAAAATCTGTTTGTTCATTCGATATGAAAATTCTTAAAGGAAAGTGCTTTTTATTACGAAGTGTTTCGATTGTTAAGGTATTACAAAGATGAAATTACGGTTAGGAAAGACCTGTTCGTTTTCTTTTAATAATTTGAGTCTAATAATCTGTGATTATTAATGTTTTGATTCTTAGGGACACTCGCGGGGGATCTAGAATTGTTGATTCGATCGATAATCCTTTTGAGCAAAGCTAAGGGAGAGACATTAGGTGTATCAATAAGTAATTCACTGTTACTTTTTAATAAAATAAGAATAGAGTGTACATATAAAACTTTTACCCTATTGTTCTGGCGAAACGACGGCAAATATTTAAGAATTGAGACAAACATCGCTGAAACAGCATAGGCTTCAGATTTCCTGGAAACTAAGTCTGGAATTTGAAAATAAGGCGAATTACTTATTCGTACACTTAATAATAACCGTTTGGGACACGTTGACTGCTGATGTCCATAAGCATTCTCACTTCACTGAGTTTTCTTTTTGAAAGAAAATTCATTCAACTTTGTGAATCTTGTTTATATCTCTGTAAGTATCGAACAAGTTGACAGATTAAGCAAAGAACTTGTGTCCTTTTGCCTTACAAAGCCAAATTCACTATCGAATCCTTTACGTTCTGTGTATACTCCAAACATACAATTGAACGAAGCACTCGAATACATTAAACATTACAAAACATATACCATTACCCTCTACAATTCGATTCCTGACAAATAAAACCGGAGCTATTCTACTATAGGTCTTCGTGATGGTCGACACAAGGGGGTATCGTACCCCCAAGAAACACAATTATTTCAATTTCAAAATCAAAACTTCAATCACTGTTGCCTCAATGACTCGGTGGTCAACTCGTTAAATGTATTCCGAAGATAATAATTCGACGAAGGAAACAAAGAGACGATCGAAGAAAGGTGGGATATAAACGGTGATTCGAAAGGGTTAAGCGGAAGTTGTGGACGCACCGTCGTTCGCGCGAGCGTCCCCCGCGTCCTGACGCGCCCCTCTTTCACCGTACTTTCGGGTGGATCCACCTCGAAGCTACCCTACGGGCTAACTGGCACCGTCGAAACACCGTACTCGCGGACGCGGCATCTCTACTGACGTCCGTCGAGCATCGGCGACGACGACGACGAGCGTCGAGCGTCGCCACCCTCGGCGTCGGCGCCCTTCCAGGCATCGCATCCCGCGGCTGCGCCCCGTTTCCGCGTTCCTGCGTCCCCGAGTGGCCCGCCTTTTGTCTTCGTTAACCTATTCACCTTCCACCCCATGGGGCCAGGACGACGATCGAGCCGAAGGGGATTCTTGTAATCAGGCCTCGAAAATATTTTTTATCGTCGATGGTTAAAATTATTTTTCTCATGGAGTTTCATGCTGCTCTTCCTGGAAATTTGTGTTTTTTCATGGGGGTGCAAAATACGCGTTTTCGATGAGAAAAAGACTGAGGGGATTCTGATTTCTTAACCATTGTAACAAGAGATTACGAAAAACGACCATCATTGAATCTGACGTTAATTTCCAACTATCATATGTTTCTTCTGTGATAACTACAGTTGTTATATTTTATATAATTTATATAAATAATGCGGTTTTAGTTTAAATTAGGTAACAAAAATCTCGCAATAGTGAACGTCAGGCTTCTGAGTGGTTCGCATAACAATAAGGGTTGCGACCCGAGGCAGGTGGGCGATGAGTCGCAGCGGTCGTTGCGACTTGGGTTGTCAATACGGTCAGCAAACCGTCATAAACGGGGACTACCTGGACAGCTGCGCATCACGTCAAAAACATTCATTGCCCTGAGACCATTTATTTATCGTATTACGGCGCTGACTTCCAGGAATCCCAATAACAATATTTACACCAAACCCCGCCTCTTTGACGTCATACTACCGCTTTTTCCACCAATATACACTAACCAAAATCCTGAAGTTTCTACCAATCATAAGTCGATTCGCTACAACAAGCGACTACTCATACGAACATCAGACAGAACACATTCAACCGTTAACAAGAACACATCTTTCAGGACAAACACAGTTAGTACACATATACACATACATCACATTGCTACATTTACGTTCATACGAAAGTTAAGTGTATTACAAAGTAGTCTTAAATTATTCAAATCACATCATATCAGCATACACCATCAAATCATCTCTTCCAACAAGCTCCGCGGAATTAATTTACCAACGTGCAGTGGCAAATCGCGAGCTTATAGTGAGTACATCAGATCACTATGTGTTAAGGGGGATGAAATGTACATACAACGATCAGGAATAATTCAATTAATTATTACGTAAGTGTTTGTTAAACTAGAAGTGTGTGAATTCAGAAGTTCAAATTGATCGTGAACAGTGAACAAAAAAGTTGATGCGTATAGTTAAGTTCGTTTCAGTTTTTAATGAATTTCATTCCGCTTGTTAGTTCTGGTATTTTACCAAACTAAATTATGCCATAGAAGGGGACGATTTCCAGACGAAATTGTAGGGTACTTAAACTGTCTTCACGAGTGTCGCATTATTCACGCGCGTGATAATTATTCGATCGTAGGGAACTGTTGTTTATCGTAATAATTAATGGGGCGTCGCGAGGCGAGAACTACAGAGCAGTTAACGATGAAAATTACCGTCCACGGAAACGTTTCCATCCCCTTTCAGAAGAACATAAAAGCTGCTGAGATTTAATTTCAGTGGCCACGTTCTCGTTTTGTTATCCGTTGGAAAATCTGTTCCAAGAATGAATTCACGAAATGGACTGCGACGTAATTTGTCGGTTATTAATTCCATCCCCCCGCTAGCTTATAACTTCCGTTTATTGAATCAACGTCGAGAAAAAATGACAGAGTCGAAGTTCACGGTGCTCGAGAAAAAGTTTCGATCGTGATTATTTATCTTACCAATTATCCGGTGTTGTTATAGGATTGTTTTTCCAATGTCAGGAATAGCGAGTACGTTACGGAGGGCAAATTGGAAACGGAAATAGAGGAAATTGTTCCGCGAACAGGATAATGGTATCTGATAACGATCTATCAACGATTCCCGTTTTCACGCAGACAGTGGAGATCGAGTCGAGTCGATAAGAATTATTTATCTCGATGGAAACAATTTGTGTATACGTTGGTAAATGAATTATTGGCAATTTTGCATTAATATTTGACAATGGATAATGATCTGCGACTTGTGGAGTAATTAAACGAGAATAAGAATGTTCTTATTCATACATAGATCGTGGGTGTTTATACAAGGTTCCATTTTTATAGATTTTTTTACATAATTCAGACTTAACTCATTAACAGTTTATCCCGGGTGTGTTTCTGGCACATCGCATTTATCATACACGACGTAATTATTAAAACGATAAGTGAAAAAATATGTTTTTTTTATTTTTTATTATGGATAGAAGTAGTTCAGTTTTATTGTAGTAAAGAAATATATATTATTATATATTAAAATATACATTTTTTTACCACAAGTCGTAATTTTATTCGACTGTTATTGGGTTAAAGAAACGTGATACACAACACACAAGATCGAGGAATGTACCATTAGGATAATATTGATACATTCTTACCGATATACTGTTCCATTTTAATCAAGACCAGTCTTCAGCTCCTAAACAAACATCCCAGCAATTTCCCTTTCACCCTTACGAGTTTATGTCCCAAACAATACACCCGTCTGCTTTGTACATTCTGATTTACGATCTTGACATTGGGATGTTGCTCGGTCAGATGGCGCCGATAATATAAGCTTACTTTTGTAATCCAGGATTCCGTTGGCGCCCCTATTGGTCCCACCAACCGGGTGCCTCGAATCGAACCTAAAACAAAGCCGAGATAATTTAAACGATTTTACAAACCTAAGTAAACACAGGATAGAATATTATGAATCAGGAGCATTTCGAGCCACTGGCAAGCTCGATGAAACTGGTTGCCTTAACTACGACAGAAGTGTGGATGTGACTTGTTCATCGCTTCTTGTAGATCAAAATAATTTAAAAACTGAATCATAGCAAATTATTACATCATATTCTTGATTGATAAAAAACAATCAATATTAAATCATTTGCTAATTTTAATAATTTAATTTATTCCTTTTTATATATAATGCTCATTCACTGGTACACACCCACCCTATAACTAAAGAATGAACTTATATTCTAGATTAATTTCCATTTAAAAATTTTTTCCAAGAATCCAATATAAGCTGTTCTATAAAAATAGTAAGCAGTAGCGTTTATCAATTTCAAGTGGAATAACGGTGTATCTACAATGTTCTCATAGAAACAGGATCGCCAAGAACGAAGGAAACACTAATTTTTGCGTGGCTTTCGCGACACCCTCTATTTGTATTGTGCCCAACGCCGGATAAAGTAACGTTTTGGCGCCGTCTCGTCGGGTATCTATTGATTCCAATTTGAGATGACGACAGACGGGCGAGCGCGCATGTATCTCAAAGCGTCCGGTTGTCGGGAGTTTGTGAGTGTTTAAACGCGCGAAATGCCTTTTCTTGAGAAGGTGTATGCAATACACGAGGATGCAATGTATATACATACGTATGTATATACCTGAAATCCTTAAATACCCTGTGAATCGATCGGAATAGAACGAATCGAGGGGCTGGCCGAAGCCCCGAAACAGTGGACTCCCGTGGCTCCTCTTTAATGTCCAGGGTATCCTTGAACATTCGAGAAAACTAGGTCTTCAGGCGCCGTTGATCCGCTGTAAGAAATACACTCCACACCCCTCGGGGGGGCTGTTTGACCGGGGGAAAACAGGATCAGACGTTGTTGGTTGAAGCGTTCCGTTGCCTCTGACACGGTTTCACATGGGACGACGGGGATACGATTACTCTGGAGATCATTTTGAAAATGGATTTAACGTTCATGAGGCACTCTATAAGCGTCCATGTGTGTATAACATACTTGAAATAACGTGAATGTATCGAAGATTCGTGTCGAGGGAACTTCGATCTTGAATTATAAAGGGTCGAATGACGTAAAGGTGTAAAATAACGAGATTAGAAATTGGTTATTAACTGGGGAAGGTCGTACCCACTATAATCACTGTTCCTAGTCCATTTCAGAATAATTCATAGGGGGGATACTGACCTTGAACCGCCATTTGATTTCGTTCCGCTTATAATTGGGAACTTTCACCTGGAACTTTGACGAGACTATTTATTCCCGTGGAAGTTCAATTGAAGTTTATCATTAGACGAAAACTTATTTAGTATCCTTTTTCTTTTTGTAACTCTGGTAGATTGTATTTAAAGTTGTATGAAATGAGACGGGAGCTTCTCAGCGACTTTCAATGATACACGAGCCATTGTTTGATGTTTTCATTGTAGGATGTATCGAGTACGTGAGGAGGGTAACGAAAGGATGGAATTTTTTAGGAATTTAAATGTTAGGATAAACACCGTTGACGTCGAAGTTTCCCGACTTCCAGTCGATTTTCCGGTTCTATTCGAATAGACAACGCGTATTAACGGGACTCAACGCGATACAATCCCATTTTTTGGACCAATGCCAAAACCGCATTTTCTCTATAGTTCGAATCCCTTCGTCCACGCGTATATAGCGATGGGTATCAAGGATTCTGAATGTATATCGCAGGACTGTCGAGATTCTGTCGCGTTGCCCGATTAAAAATAACTCGATTCAAAGTGATTGCATCTGGCACGGAATATTCTAACTCGTACGAATCATTAAATGTAACTAATCGTTATCACTATTAGCACTTTGACTGTCATGTCACCCAAATGTGGCCCCCATTGCAAAAAGGCTGAATTATTTAAATACCGTTACCAAAAAAAATTAATATCGCAGTGTAATTTAAAACAAGCCTTTATTAAACTAAACTAACGAACTTCTATTAACTGAACGTATACATATATTTTCGACGATTTATGACTTAAGAAACGAAATAAAGTGTGTCTGGCTACGTGGGCCTTTTTCACTGTGGAAGTCAGCGTGTTAATACATAATAAATAATCACGAATAATTAAACATCATTGAACATATATATTCTTACTAGAAATTCAAGTTTAAGTAAAAGCACCCATCAACCAGATAAGTATCCCCTCTTCTAGTTTCAGCTTCTATAGAGATCGAAGATCATTCATTCCAATTCTAAATAACTGACGTCGATAAAAAAACAGTTTATATTCCTTATTCGTCTCGAAGAAGAAAAAAACATTTCTAATTACCTGGTGACGGGCCGATGTATTTGGGCCACCCCTTTATTCACCCGACATTGTTTAAACTGCTTGGGTACGTCGGACGTACTGATTAAAATCAAGCAAGACTTAATTAGGACGGGTATCATTAGGGGAGAAGACGTCCTACTCGATCCCGATAACGCGTCTCCGCTTGGTCAAGAGACTCATTTACCTAACAAATTTTTGCATCCCCCTTGTACAGGAGATAACTAGGCTTCTCGGGGATTCATTCTCGTGGAAACTTTTTTTTTCCCTTCGAACTCTATACACAGTGTCGGAGAATTCCCCCCACGAGCGGAAAACCTTTTTTTTTTTATGGAAAACCTTTTTTTTGGAAAAAATCTGCAAGGACCCATTACTGGTCTATTTATTTTCCCTGTTATACGGCGGATATTCTGTCGATCAAACCGCCGTAACTCGTGACTCTCTTGGTGGCAATTAACGTTATTGCTTGTCGAATGGGACCACCGGTCGGCAGGTAAATATTTCACGGATAATTCGAAGGTTATCGATCGGACGCCGTGAATTATTGAAGTTCGTCGTCGTCGCCGAACCGCGGGAAGTAAATTCGCTACAACGCGGGGGGTGGCTGAATTTGCGTCTGAATTTTGCAGATTTAACATTACATTCTTCCTTATTGTTATCCCTTGAATTCTGTCTGGACTGGAAGTTATTTCCGAATACTTCATTAAATTCGTCTACTATACACTGCGTGGCGTAACTATAAAACCACCGTCAAATTTTCAATCCTTATTGTGGTTAAAATGAAAACGAACCACTTATTTCCTAGGGAATACAATCTATCCTTTTCTGAAGAAACATTTTCCAACACGATTTCAGACATTACATACTTGGTTTGTTCTTATTTCAACCACAATACGTAAGAATTGAATATTTTCGAGTGGTTTTATAGTTATGCCACGCAGTGTATCTAAATTTTAAGCGAGGACACTATCGAGAATATTTCTCGTATAATTGGAAAAACGTGTTTTTTCAAATAATTCAAGGGAGCCGTTCGTTTGAAAAAGTATTTGAAAACAACTCGAGAGCTCGGTTTCGTAAACAGCTCGATCGAGGGGAGTTGATGCACTCTTTTTCTCGCCCGGTCACGCAAAAACCTCGCTCCGATATTGTGCAATGAGATCCAGTTGAATGGAAAGACCGAGTGATCGGTGTGCCGTGAGTAATTGTTGCACCGGCAGCCTTGTCCATGAAAAGGTGCTGCAAGTTGGAGCGCGAATAACGCGCATGCATGCACTTTGTATTTATAGAACGACGGCTGCGGCCCTATCAGAGTGCAAATTTAAAGTGCATCGAATCTATCTCCCGGCCAGCCGTTTTCAGGATATTTTCGGTGCACTACGTCCTGATGAAAGTCTCCGTTAGAATTATACGAAACAGCTTCTGACATTTCAACCCCTTTTTTTTCGATTAAAATTCTTGTTTGATCTCATCTCGATTAAAAGTTCTACAATTTCGCGATTAAACCTTTAACTTCTGTTTGTTTTACCTTTAATGTTTAAATTGAAAAGAATAAAACACAAGATATCGATATAACTACTTGAAGTTGAAGCTATTATGAATTCTACTCAACAGACGGTATCGATATCGCAACCAAAGCTGCAGTTGCTCTTTATTGACTGTACTCTGTTCCTTTCGCTAAAGATAGCAGTAGGGATGATAGACAGAGGCTTTGGTTCCCCGGTAAAGACAATATTGTTATCGATTTGCCCTATGCTCTTCTACTGTCCCTCCTATGGTCAACGTACGGTCGGTGTTTTTTATTCAATTAAACCGGAAAGGATATCGAGGTCTACTTAAAAAGGAATGAACGTGTGACAAATTTTACAAAAATAGAGACGGTCGAAAGGCTCGAGTGAAATGTAATTTTATTCTCATTAAATATATAATCGTGTTACGCGTATTGCCATTTTTCTTTTTTTTACTTATCCTCGCCTGGCAATTACAAAAGAGGATCACATTGCCAGGAAGTTACAGATATAATCAGCCTGTAGAGTACAAGTACGAGTGACTCGAAGTGACTTTAAACCAACCCGCGCAATTGACAGTGGGGGCTCGTTGCGTGTCGCCCGACGAAATTCATTTTTCTTTTTCATTTACGTATTTACAAAATCCGATCGGATTGGACCGCTAAAAAATATTTACGATCGTATTAATATCGATACCCCTTTCCCTTTCCCCTGATCGTCAAAAACCTGTCTTTCCATTGAAGCCAGGTTTCGACGAGAATTTTGCTCCTTTCAGGAAAAACAGATACAAATCGTAGAAAAATCAGACGTGTAACGAGGATTTAAACGAATCTGAATGCTTCCAAGGATGATACGGTACTCCACGGATTAGTGAACACTTTGGACTGTTTTCTTTCGGTGGAACGTCTATTCCATGGCTCAGTGCTGGCCAGATGGTCTCTTTTCAAGATTCGACGATCTGTGGAACACTTATACCTTCGTTCTGGGGCACGTAAAGGTGTCGATTGACTCTGTTAACAATTTTCATATTAATAGAAATACTCCATGGATTAGTGAACGCCTTCTATCTCGAGTTACAGTTTTATCTTCACCTTTCCTATTACTCTATATTTGCTCTAATAGATATTACGATATCTGATGATGTCACATGATGAATAGGTTTTTAAGGAAGTCACTGGAAATCTTTGATTCCACTTTACTTATGTCTTAGAGAAACAGAAAACTCGATTTTTTCCATTGTTTCTACCCAAAAGAAGTCACTAATCCGTGGAATATTGTACATTAGTGCGAAACACCCTCGGAGTGTCGTCTAGATCACCGCGATGATCGCCTCCCGTTTACCGCCGCTTTCTCGTTAATTCGTTATGTATCAAATTGAAAACAGGCGGACGTGGTGCCATTTGCCCGCGGACCATCCGTCCGCCCTGCTCCGCCTCGAGCTAGCTCAATACAAGTACGGACATATAATATCGATAAATATAATGTATATATTAGTATATAAATAACACGATCCTTTACACTAGAGTACAGGGTGTATATACATATACGATGGATGGAGTCTTCGTAAATTAGTTAGCGGACCATCGAAGATTAGGTTCCCCACTTAATTTCTAAATTATGTTTTTCGATCCTCGCGGCACGATCCTCAACGACTCCTATTGTCCATGCGTCGTTCCAGCGATTCCTTAATTGCAAAAGTAGGAAAATAGCGAGGGGATTTTCGGCGCTTTGCATGTGTGGTCTGTATGTATGTAATGTGTCTTTGTGTGTGAAGCGACCCGCGGCAGTTGGCGGGTCTCTTTGGTGAAGAGGACGGAGAAAACGATAAGCAAGTTTCCCGAAGTCAATTCATGACGTCTGTGATGGAAAATGTTAGGTGTTCCGTGGATGAAACTGGCTAGATGCTCTATCAGGTCGCATACCTTATTGTTCTATGGAATTTTGTTAAAGAGACAAAGAGCTGGGGTTCCTCTTGTTACAGGAATAAGAAATCCAGGATAGCACAGTCAATGGTGGCCATCTAGAGAAAGTAGTATACGATCTTTCCGGTTTAGGATGATCCATTACGTAGCCTGATTGAAAGTCTGTTGAGTTCCATCCCGGAACATCCTGCACAAGATAACGTTAGCAGCCAGTTGATCAATGCAATTCAAATGTCGACGTGGTATCCTTCCAAAAAATTCTGATCCAGATCACTCCGTAGAGAAGATTCTCTAATTTAAGTACCAAGACACGGTCTTCTAGCGGTGAACTAAGATCGAACATTATTCCACGGTCTCTTCTATCGTTGACATTCTTTCGATAGCTTCGTTAAAAGATGCCTTTCTATCACAATGAAATCAAAAATATTTCTTCGATGTTATTGCCCTAAAAGATTCGAGAGCGACTAGATTCTTCCCATGATATCTCGTACACCAAATGGTTTTCCTTCCAAGCTGCTCGTGACGTTGGAACACCTTGTTCAGTGTGTGGATTGCACTCTTTCAGGAAATGAGACTTGATCGTTGGACGACTGGTGAATCCGATAATTTGTTCTTCTAAATGCCTCTGTTTTTTTTTCTTCGGCGAAGCGGAGGTTCATTGCTGGTAACCGTTCGCCTGGGTCTGGCCCTCTTGGCTGTCTATACTGTAACCGGTTATGCTATCCGGGCTTTGCAGAGACGCTGCGTAGAGTGGATTCACCGGCGTCGAGTTTGTGTCGAACTGGGTGGAATCGTAAACGCTGTGGTTCTGTGAACAGAAGAATAGTTCGTGTTGCACTTGTTCGAGAGAAAGCTGTTTGATTCTCGGTTTCTTGGTCATACCGACGACACGCATGTCTCTTGAAAATCAGTCGGGTTTGTAAAGCGTCCCTGAGCCTCTAAAAAAAACCTTATATCTACTGAAAAAACGGACAAAGCTTGTGTATTGTTTAAAGGCAATGTATACAGTCTTTGCAAAAGCCCCGAGCGATGTAATTTATTCTATATATTAATTCTTCCACTTTTTAAAGATATTTCTGTCAAGACTTTTGCAATGACTCTACATACGAACACGTTGACTCCCATATCAGTATCCACTAGAATTAGAAGATCAGAACTGGTTATTTTATTCCTCGGCGAAATAAGATTTAAAAATGCAATTGTGTTGTCAGAGAATTAGTGTTTTGTTGTTAGTGGCTTCGACCCGTGCTAACGTAAATTCTGTCTTCTGTACAAGTATGATATGGTAGTCAATTTGTTAAAGAAACAATGAAATCGCACACACAACAAACGTGATATCATAAATATCTTCCAATTCGAGTGCATAAAACTGCCAAACAGTAAGGCGCGGTGCAATTGATTCGTGGTAAAATGAAAGAAAGCAGACTGTATTCGCCTCGAGTACCGTATCAACGCAACAGAAAATTAAATGATTGGTGTTAATACACTGTGTGCCAAGTTAGTGTTATAAATAAATAAAACCATGTACGTTTGGCTACATTAATAAGTTTAATTAAGTCTAAACATGCCATATATACAGATATAATAAAGCATTTGTGCGCTTCTCTATTATATTACACTATGATACATCTAATCGTTAACATACGTGACTTCGTTCCGATTGTTAAAAACAACTCTCAAGTAATTAAAACGTCCCTTGTATACAGGTTGTTCCATCTAACTTGATCACCTTGGAATGGTTCCTTCATCCTCGATATTTCATTGTTACATAAAAATCAAAGTGATTTCCATTTCTATCTACTTGCCTCGTCGACGTTACAAAATAGTAATAACAAAAAAAATCGTATCGAACTATCGAGGACAGAGGAAATAGCTTAGTCGATGAAATTAAATGGGACACCCTGTACAGGTACTAATGACTTAGACTTTACATCAATGACTCCAAACGAATATTTACAACGATTCAGTCTGTGTATAGGTTTTTTGATCAGAAGGGGATGGATTGGGATCAGTTTCACCGCCTCTCGGAGACTTGTGGTTACGCGATACCGTTAAAGACAATAAATAATCACTCAGACCGCCCGACTCTTTCTTCTTCGGCTCTTTTTTTCGTTTTCTGAACGCGTCTTTGGTCACGAAAACGGGCTTGGAAAGCAACTTCTCGGAAACACCCGAGACATCGGTAGAGTCTAATGTTTCGTCTACATCAATTTCCGAAGTTTTAGTGTCAGTGAACGGCTTCAAAGGTGTCGATTCTTTGCTGTCGGAAATATACTGCGAAGTTTGAGCTAGGTCTACAGACTCCTGGCCGAGAGCACTATCTTTCACGTTAGGGTCGTGATGACCACTGTCCAAAATGGACTGCAAAGTATTCTCAAGCGGTGGAATTTCAACGAACTGATTGACATTTCCATCAGAGCCTTTCCTCTCGCGTTCCAGACTACTTTTTCTGATAATGGAGAACAAATTCGTGTTACTGTTGTTAGCGCCCGGCTTGTAAAGAAAGTTACTGGCGGTGTGCGCCGGGAATAGCAGGTTGGAGACACTACTGGGCCCGCCGTACTTGATCTGTGATATGGAGCTGCTTTTCCAAGCGGTGTTAGGGAATCTCAGATCGGGTGAGCTCTTCTTCGAGTCAATGAAATTGTCTGATCTCGCGAGGGGATAGTTTTTCATGACCGCGCCACCTTTGTCTGCGCCGAGCCGGTTGAAGCTCTTAATGCCGGACGTGGAACGGTACAAAGCGGCTGAGGATTCGTAGGTGTGTCCACTAGCACTTTTCGAATCTCTTGGGGATGCTAGAGAGTGAAAGGAGGCCTTGTGTTTCAGGGGGGATGATTTTAATATCTGAGAATCGTATAAGGGCTTGTGAATAGACGGTGTATGGACCTGGTATATGTAATCGCTGTCTGTTCTTAGCGAGGAGAAACTCTGCTGGTGCGGTAGAGACACTGTGTCCTCATCCATGGCATCGTCCACTTGTGCCTTGTAGGAGAACATGATTGATGGTTGCGAAATCCTGAAATGGAACTAGTTAGATAGACACTGTGTACATATATGTCCCTCATGTGTTTATGTAGATAGACTTACCCGAAAAATTCTGATAGGAATGTGTGATAAACCAATGGTGTAAAGAGTGTCAGATAGAGGGCTGCTGTGAAATCCACGATACATAATCCCACGGGATTCTGTGTGTAATTTAAGAAGCCTGCACCGACGGATTGTACTAAGTCTAGCATGGCTAATGTACCAGCGTAAATGTAAAAACTTTTTCTTGCTGTAATAGAAAAGAGTTTGTAAAAGATTTATTGTTCTTATGAGGTATAGTTTGATTCACTGCATATATTGACGTACTTGGGAGGGTTAAACGGTCTCTTAACCGAGTCCATGGCAGTATTAATATAAAAAGATATATCTGCAATAAGATTATGGTCAGCGTTAGAATAATTTATAATCGTTGGTGTTAGTATTTTCTAGATATACTCTTACCACTGTGAAAACAAGACTGCTGCAAAACCAGAACATCATACCCCCATGACCGAACACGTAAAAATTTTTACTGGGAATGCGGAATGTATCGTCGGGTAAAATTAGCTCCAATGTTCCTTGAGTTATGGTAAAAGCGAGTGCTATGAACGATGTTGCTAGTAGTACTCTACGAATGCTTGAACGACTATCCAAGTGTCCTTTGAAAGGGATGTAAAAATGTACACGAAATCTTCGGTAATCGATTCGAAACGATAAAAATAAACTTACCGAAAGCCAAACAAAAGATCACCACGCTCATTTCCGTGGATAATAAGAAAAATCGAACTGTAACCCATAGTACTTTGTCGACTTTACCACCGACCGTAGCTGCTGCATTCACAGTCATTGAAACAACGCATCGTATCACTGAGATAACTACATTACAAATGACAAGTCCATAAAATGCTAAAAATATTGGACTACTCGTTGCTCTTAATTTAAGCCTTGCTCTGTTAAATCTCACTGCTATGAATAAGAGAAACAAGAGATTCGGCATCAATATGACTACATCCCATATTCGTACTCTGAAAAACAGGAATAAGTTAGTGCAATGATGCTGAGTTACTTGTGTTATTTTAGATCTGGTGATTTAACAGACAAAATCACCACCCTTAACTGACAACATACATTCTAATTGAACAGCTTTCAAGGCATTACATACCTTGAATCCTTAATTTCCTTGTATAAGATAAACTTGCAAAAATGCTCCTCATCGTTCATCGGTGAACTGACATTAGGTATCATTGTACTGCTTAAATCATATGTATGTAACCAGCTTTCAGAGACTTGTTCACGCACAGCACCATACATAATTTCAGCTTTCTTTTTTAAGTTACTCTCGAACCATCCCTCGAGCTTTCACTATCAAATAAATACACAATATACACATTCTAATACCTTAGGAGCAATATTCATCACTCTACTAAACTGCAAACACTATACATTCACAGCCTATACAATAAACAAAAACACAATAAAACAAATACGACAGCAAAGCTTCAGAAAACCCCTCTTATCTTATATTCACATTCAACGAACTTCTCAAGTAGGAGGACAAGTCTGTCCTCAGTTCCCGACACCCTGAACCGCACACCGAAAACCTAAACGCGCATAAACATCTATAATCCCTGTTCAGTGACATAATAAACATAACCTAAATCGTTTGGCAGTATTCCCGAGTCTCGACCTTCAGTCCCGATGGAAAGTGACAAGGGACAATCATAAGCAGACACACGGAAATTAACAGGGGAACCGGTCACGCGCGAATAAATCCGAATCTTTCGCATAACAGGTAGAAAATCGATAAGTGTGGGCTATTGTGTGTAGCTGTCAGATCGGCAACGTAAACGATGAATCAGCCCGAGAGCAACGGTAACCCGAATTGATATTATATCGGGATCACGAGCATACCGTGGACGAAATCTCCATTCTCATCCTCCCGCGGATAATCGTTTGTCTTTCACGTCTTTCCGTTGTCTTCTCCGCCGTGTACCGTGGCTGTACCACATACACCGCGCGCAGTTTTTTTCCACTGTCTTAGCACTGTTTGTCTCTTTGTCTTGCCCGTGCTGGTTCTCGCGGCCCGATTGGCATTTTGCTGCACTACGAGATACCCAGTGTCCATTTACGCAGGGCCATCCGCTGTCTTCTCGCGTATCACTTCGGGCTCCTTCTTCGCGCGGTTCTGCTTCTGTTCCCAGTAACGACGGAACGTGTAGCCGAGTATACCGTACTTGATCACAACCAACAGAAACGCGTAACGAAGTGCGCGTGACTGGGTACCTGGGGTACCGAGCTTGAATTTCTCGATGGCTGGTCCGTGGCTCGCGGAGAAAAACAATTGACAATCCGACGGTGTTTCCAGGTGACGCCACGACTTAATGGCTAACATTTAAGCCTACCGATGTAAATTACACGGGTTTCTTTGTCCGTTTGTCCTCCCCGAGATAAAGAGACGCGCACAAAGGTGATGCCCGCGAAAGATGAGACCGAATAGAAAGCGAGCGAGAGAGCTTTCACTGAATCGTTACCAGACACGATAATGCTCGAGCGTTCGCTGGACAGGTTAGGTGGTTAGAAAAATACTGGAATGGCCGCGAATATACTCACTCGTGAACCGGGAAATACGAAGGGAAATCGCTCCAATTACCATCTGGCGCGTCGCGCGGACTGATTAGCGGTTTTTGAACCGATTTACACAGAACCTTGTAGCACTCGTTGTTCTGTGATCGTAACAAATCGTTCAACACTTGGCTTTAAACCTCAAAAGGCTCATAAATATCTTCCTTTCGTCTGTGAAACGTTGCACAGTCGATGAAGTAATATAAGTTACCATTGCTAGTGAACGTGGATAGATTATTCGTAGAACTTATCGTTACAATGAGTACAGTAAGGAAAGGAGATGTTATTCTTTGTTGAATGAATGTATAGGTTTCGACGTTGCTGACCGTACGATCGCATAATGTTCGCTGATTATACGAGTAGCTTGCTGAAAAACGTTCATCGGGAACTTTTGCCACCAGAACCAGGTCAATCCTTCTTGATCAGGGGCGATTATGAATACTGGCATTACGGTTGTGATGGCTTTAATGATAAGGTCTGTAATGATCTTTTTTTTCTTTTATTAAATCAAGAGCACAGTTGGTAGCTCGATGTTTAGAATCTACATCGTTAAGATAGGAGTTCTTCCTCTGGAACGACGAATTGTTTGGTGTACAGGGTTGGGGGTGCGGATACAGAACGCTGCAAACGATCTGCTCGTGGATCATAAAGAACCGGAGGTTGGAGCAATCTGTTCCGAGCATCAGATGTATACAGGAAATACTTGTCGCGTTGGAGGACAAGGAGGGATGCTTTATCGGATCGAGAGAATGGATAGGTAGTTTCGAAGTAAGCTGGACACTTACCATCCCCCCCATTGATTGTTCCGCAAATCCCTCGTCATTTCTTCTCGTGTGAAAGAAAAAAGAAACGAAGTCACGTTTCGCTTCTTCAATTTGCTATTCCACTGAAAAATTATATTAAAAAGAATGGAATTTCATTGAAACGATAAGATGTTTGCGATACGATTGATGATTAACTCCTAAAAGAAACTAAATCGTCCGCTGATGACTCATAGGTATGCCTCACGTTGAATCATTTGTACGAGGTACTCAGCAAGATTATTCATGTACCAAGCGGCAGGGAGTTATCGGGCCAGATACCGATTATCAAAACGCACTTCGAGGAATTCGGTAGTCCGATAATGATGGGCGGGGACCGAGATTGCTCTAGTAAATGCATAATGGGGATTCACGAGGGGACGAAGAACACGTACATGCTGATCCTAGATCCACATTTTGTCGGTCAGGCGAAGAGCAACGAGCAACTGGAGTCTTACTGGTGGGTGAAATGGCAGGATCTCAGGAACTTCGTCGATAGTTCCTTTTACAACCTATGTCTACCTCAAGTGAAATGTTTAGAGACGTGATGGACCGCTAATAAATCAATCTGAATACAAGACTTGTAAATACTGGAACCTCCCTCTATCTAGTGTGTATTAATATTTTGTAAATATAACAGGCAAACATACAAAGTTCATTTGTACATTTAATATAATTTTAATACTTACATTATTCACTGTACAATATTCGATTAGATTTCACTGATTCAGTCGGTGTTTAATATTAAACAAACTCCCTGCAACACCCAGTGAGAAATGTCCTCGCTCGTGGCAAGGTTCGCTTCGAAGACCAAACCCACCCCCATCGCGTTCCGCCGATTGGACGTCGTGTACACGGGGGTTTTGAAAGTGTTCTGCGATTCAACCGTGCAGTTACCGAGATATATGTACGATTATCATTAAATATTGCTTCATACCTGAAGTCGAAGTCTGTGAGCCTCGATAGGAATGATAATTAGAATTGGTAGTTCCTCGACAAGGACCTTAGGTCGCGACCTCTTGAGACATTGATCCACCATGTCCCATCTTGCACCCTCTAGGTATAGTCCACTTACGTAGCAACCCTGAAAAAATTTTTTGAAAAGTTGAGTTCATGAAACTTTTGTCGACTGTATTATTCTTTGCTTTATCCTTCGATTATTATCAATCTCTTAGAGTATATGTATAGTATATGAATGTCTTCTAGTTTTTCACCTGGTCTGGTCTCTCCTCCACTTGTTCCGGCCTGGTGAATCTTGACACAGCCGTGTAGGTGAGAGAACGATCGAGGGACCAACTGTTTCGACGGCAGGACATCTGCACAAGGGCTGCTAAATAAGTCTCTGGGATGTGCAGACCAGCCAACCAGAGAACCACTGGCTCGCTTCCGCTAGCCTGGAAAAGTTTCAGAAACCTACTGCTCGTACATACTAATGAACTATCGGGAAATTCTCAATATTTGTTGGGGAAAATTGTCTTCCAGACTGTACTATCTGGTTGTATCAGGCATGATTATTTTCTGTCTCACCCAATTAGCATACTGATGTATCCTCTTTTCAAAGTGTTCCATCCACCCAGCAAGGCTTTTTCTCGTGTCTGGCGCTAATCTGGCCCATTCTGTTGGTAATACACCATTGTACAAAGCCGTGGAAATGTTCTCCAGCATGTTGTCCATTCCAATTTCACCAGCGATGGCCTGATACCGTTCGATAATTTCTTTAGCTACCGTTCACTATCGTGAAAAGGATTAAATAAGTTGAGAACCTTCCTCAACTGCGACAAAGTCCTCTTCATTGTGCGAATTAGCTTGTTGAACCTCTCCAGCTCTTGGAAAAGTACGATCGCGATCGGTGTTACAGCCACGCCGAAAGTTTTCTTCACTTTAATTAGATCGAACTCGGCTGGAACTTTGTCCAACACCTCCTTCGCGATGTGCTCGATGAATTCGTCTTTGCTTATCCCCGTGCTGCTCACCTCTGTTATAGGAATAGAATTTTGCACTCGTAACTTAAATGATATTATATTTTAGTTATTTGTAACACCGTTGGTATTTCACTTACTAGTTTTCCTTAAGTTTACTAAAATTACCATTAGAGAGGATTACGAATGTTACCGAAAATCACAAGAGTGTGCCAATACAACGTTAATATTAAACTAACCAAAATAAGTCTTGTCAGTTCTTACCAGTTTGCGGCTGTAACTCTATAAGATTGTTCCACACTTCCTTTACAGCCTGTGTGAAGTACCCAATCTCGGCATTTGGATGGAGTCCAAAGACTTCTGGGGTGTTCACCAACGGAAGTTCCTCGATGAACTTTAGGTAATCGTCACGTTCTCCTTCCTCTGGTATCACGTAATCAACGTGCTGGTTGTGATAGAAATGGAAGGGTTGGAACACGTCGAACAGAAAGTCCCCGAAATACTCGTCCATATAAGTATGAGAAACTCTACGATCGTAGTTGTCTATCACTCTTCCGCCATACATGACCTGATTTTTCGTAAAAATGAAAATACCAATTTTAGAAAATAATCAATTATTCAGCAACTCTTAAAACGCTGAATCGAGGGTCGTACTTCGCCTATGAGATACTTTAAACTGTTCCAAGGTATCCTGGTATCGTTGGCTTGAAGTGCTTTGGTCAGATAGGTGTCCAGAATGGTGGTGCAAACGTTAAAATCCGACTCGTTGAAGTCGTAATTTATGTTCCAGCCGATTTTGTCGTATCTCCTTCTCTCCTATTGTTTTAATTTCATTTCCAGTCAGTCGATACCATATAAATCAATTGATTTACTTTGAACTTACTTGAACGACCGCGTGGTAGAAGGCTAAAACGTAGATTAAATGCTTGTACACAGGGTGGTTACAGGATTCCAAGGTTTGAAGGCTCATTTTGAAGTAGGTGTTCTCGAGATTCAGCTTTAAACCACTTGGTGGCTCCGTCACCACTGTAATAAATTATTAAATTATACCGTTAAGTAGGTTTGAAGCAAGAAGTAATTAATACCTTTCAAAGACTGTTGCAATATCCCAATTGGGAAATTGGGAGTTGGGTCAGTTGTGAGCCATAATCGGAAGTCAGGATGAGGCTTTCCCAAATTTTCCAGTAGTTTCTCTAATTCTTTGGAAAAGCTTAAAAGCAGGTGGCAATTTTGCAGCATTAGCCACTGTCCTCTTGTCACTGCAATCTCCAATAACTCTATCGCAGTCTATGGAATGACGATTGGGGTATATGTATTTTCAAGTTTCAACTATCACAAGCAAAGCTTTAAAGGGCATTAAAAGACCTCAGGTATAATATTCTTACACTCTCCTGTCCCTGTCCTAAAGACAAATACTTGAATTTTCCGCCAGATCCATATCCATCCGCCAGTTTCATCAGTTCCGAAGTCGGATCAGACCCAGGACTCAAGATAAACACCACGGGCATCGTCGGGGTACTTTGCTCAAAGATCATATCGAAACTGACATGAGGAGGGGTGATGTATTGTTCGCCCATGATTTCGCTGATGTAGTTGACAATACCCCGATAGACCCGATCGACGCGGAAACACCGAATCAGCATCAGTTTTTCAAAAGGTTTCAGTTTTGTTGAATAATCCAGCGGAAATTCTACTGACTCCGGAGCATCAAGGTCGTACCACTGACAAAACATACCACAATCTCATTAACGTACAAAATGAAATACCAATTAATCATAATTATTAGATTAGTGACGTAATTTGAGAGAAAAAACCCTTAACGAAGTCTGTAAATCACAACTCACTTTCTCCCATTCTTCATCATACTCCTCTAGCTCACTTGGAAGTAACCCAAAGGTTTCCGGGAAATCCTTGCTCAGCTTCAGCATGTCCACCCACCCGGTAGTGGGCAGCCACTCGGTAGGATTCGCCATGGTCGCCTTTTCCAGGGCGATGCTACCCTTGATGAAGAAGTCCAGTTCTTTCTGACTAACGTTCTCCATGCTCTGCTCTAGTCTGGTGCAAATTTGGAAAGAGAAGAGCAGCTTGTGCCTCTCGAAAATGCCCGTGCAACCGTAATCGTACACGTTCTTGGTCAGTGTCAGAATGATATTTTGCAGACGTTTCTGAAGCGTTGGATCGGGTAGGGCTTTCTTCAGGGAATAACCGAACACCTCCACGTAGCTGATCAGGGAGTACTGGTACATCGAATTCACCGTCGCCATGTCAGCCAGAACGAAGAATAAAATGGCTCCTCGTTTGGCGACTGGTCGATAGCCATCTCGTAGCTTGTTCACGTCCGCAGCTGTGACTTCGCCCAGATACAGCTTCCTCATCACGTCGTCCGCACTGGACTTCGTGCTCTCCAGGGTCTCCACCAGATCTAGGTTGTCCAGCATATTACCCTGATTACTGGCGATCTCACGTAATAGACTGTCCTCGAGCTGCTTCAGGAGATTCTTGTTCTCGCTGGTCTCGACGATCAGTCTCTCACGTTGCTCCTCCACGTCTGGCCTCTCCGTTCTGACCACCACAGAGAGGAGTTGGTCTTCTAGACCCTAGAAGTACATCAAGAATGTTCTTTGATAAGTGAACCTTTTTGATTTTTCGTCTTTAATAATTGATATGGAATGTGAGATATTAACCCCTAGAGTCACCATGTAATTAATCACAGTAGCTTTGGCGTACAGAGCAGGATCGAATATAGGATTCGACATCTTTGTCGTCAAGTACATTCGGAATTTCGGATCGTAATCCACTTCCTTGTCGCCAAGAAGAACGAACATCCGACCACTGACATCTGTCAAATTAGTTTTATCATTTTCAAGTGATACTTCGTTTATGAATATAGTGTCTTACTTTGAATATTCTTGGACAGAACGTTGTCCAGGACCGGGTCCACTTCATCCACGTCTTGGAACAGAATTGGAAGCCCGTATTTAATCGCCAGCTCTACCTGTTTGAGGAAATCCGGGTCTGTGAACGAAAGGACCTTCAGATTCTTCTTCTGCTCCTTCTTTTTTATCCAGTTCAGAGCTTGTTGCTGGGGATCGATGCACACGGGGAATCTCGACGCTCTCGTGGTCAGAATACCGTTTTGCACGGACAGCTCGTCCGGTGGGAGACCTTCCGAGCTCCACCTTAGACGAAAATGATCGTTTCGTTCGCGATCTTTAGTGAACAATTGAAAAATTACTCACGTGCTGATCTCGACGTCGTTGCTCAGCTGCGTGTCTATCTTGAAATTCTCGATCAACGGGATACGCTTCTCCACAATACTGTTCTTCCACTCTTCGTACAACATCTGGTTTCGATACTCATAAGAGAATGGGCCGGAATAGGCGAGAAATCCAGCGGAGAGGACACAGTTTCCAACGATCATCTCGATCTCTCCGTGCAAGCTCTCCAATTCCTTTTTCCATCGTTCGTTCTCCGAGGACAGACCGTTGATCAATTTGTCCGCAGCTATCAATCGTCTCTGAAGAATGTCAGTTTCCTCTTGCAGCTTCTGCCTTTCCCCCATCGCATTCTCATACTTGATATTCAGTTCCCCTATGGCCTTTTCGATTCTCCTCAATTCTCGTTCCTCTCTCTCTAATGCTTTTCTAGCTCGTTCCGATTCTGCTTCTAGCTCTGTGACTCGATCGATTTTCGGTTTCACCTGAGAAGAATCGTTGATGTTATTATAATTTTAGAATAATTTTAGAATGTATCACTTACCTCTCTAAAGACAGCGCAGTAGTCCAACACAGCGAGCACGAACTTGTACAGACCAAAACCGGCTTTGCTGATATTTTGCATCTGGTCCAGTTTCGTAGTCTTCCTCAAATGTGCCTTGACCGCTTGCTGCGTTTTCAGGGTGATCTTATCGCAGTTCATCTCCTGCAACGTTCTCAGGAACGCAGGATCGCTCATCATTCCTTTCGCACTTTTCCACGAGATCTCTTTGATGCCCCTCAACATGGCCACACATTCGCTGACTATTTGCACGGGCTCTGGAGGTGTTGCGAACGATCTGAGAAAGGTTGATTTCAGTGTAAACAATATCAACTTGAAGCTTGTTCGAAAGAAAGGAATTGTGAATAAACCTAGATATAAATTGAATTCGCTGCATTTAACTTCCAGAAGGATCGACTTTTTATTAGATTTTCTATTAAGCAAGGGGTGCAAGAACTACCTGATTTCAGTAATATCCGCTTTCTCCAGTTCCGACAGAGCCATCCGAGCAGCTTCTAGGGCGGGTTGCGCCTCGGCCAACGCCTGTCTGGCTTCCGTTTGTTCTTTATTAATAATTTTCCTCTGAGTCTCGATCTCCTGACGTTTCTCCACGCTCAATTGCTTCTTCTCCATCGCAATATCCGTGCTCTCACCTATAGAAGCGAGCAATTGCTCGCAGTTCCTCGTCTGATCCGCCACCTTCACCCTCTGCACCGCCAGAATCTCATTTAACTCGCCCAGAGTCACCGATGCCTCGGCGATCTTCTTCAAACCTATCGAGTATAATATTTACAATCGAGATTCAAAAGTTCCGATTCTCATGTTAGCATCCAAATTCGATTCTCGAGCGAATTTCAAATATTTCAATCCATAGAATACCTCCAGACAGTCGTTCGCATTGCGAATTTATGTAGTCTTTAGTCTCCAGCAAAAGATTCAGATAGGTGTCTATGAAGTCCAGATAATGTTTCGGTGTCACGTAGTTTCTTCTTCGCAGCTTCGTTTGGAACTCGATCGTGTGCTCGCAGACGGTTTTGTGCACGTACACCATGTGCTCGACTAACTTCTCCTTGTACTCTTGCGGTACATTTGGGTTCTAAAATAAACGAAAGTGTCGAATAATTTTGTAAATCATGGAAATATCAAAGCATGCCATTGTATTGTAGACCTACGTCTCTGAGAGTAGCATTAGCCACCGCTACCAGAGCCTGTTCAGGCCAGGGGAACATCCAGTCGATGGTGGTGCTGTTCACCAGGCCAGGATAATTTCGGCATCTAGTTCTTAACAGATCCCCGGATGGACTCATGCACAAAGCGATTCGCAAATTCGACATGCTGGTCTTCACAAAATACGACCATACGTTCTCTCTGTATAAAAAAAGATACCCTGATTAATTCTTCGATAGCTCGATACCCAATTGATTCTAGTTAAAGAAATGATATTTTTTAATTATCTAGCATGGAAAGTTGTGCAATTTTACTTGTTCACTCCGAAACCAGCTTCTTTAGCCTTATCCCTGCAAAGATTCACGATCTCATCCTTCTCCTCGTCGTTGAACAGGGACGGTACTACACCAGTCATCAGCATATTATTCACCAACTCTAAGAAACTCTCATCGACGATATGAGAGGACGTGAATACAAAAACGATCCTTTCCATGTTCACTCCGACCCTATTGTAGAGACTCTTCATATCCTCTCGGAAGGTGGTTTCGTTGTATCCACGACTCAGGCTGATTTCGTAGGTTTTGAACTGCGCCGCGAACGCAGCCAGGTTTATCACCGATTTCTTGCCACTACCGCCGATACCGATCACCAGAGCGTGACCTCGATGCATTCTTAATGTACGATGCACTCGGGTCAGGTGCTCGAGGGCATCGTTGAAGAGGACCATGTGGAGTTTCGTCGTGCTCCTCTCGTTATAGTCCTCGTATATCTGTCAACGTTAGTGTTTACGATGTGAAAAGTTGATCTGTGTTTTTTTATGGTACCTGTCAGCATTGATATAATAGAGTATATAACCTCTAGGAACAGACTATAGACGGCTTCGTAGTCCAACAGATCTTCGTAGAACCGAGGGTCGTCTTCGTTGATGGCGTTCCGGAAGTCGCCAAAGAGCAGAGGATCCCTTAAGGTGTAGGCGATCAGGTCTGTTCGGTCCTCCTCCCACTTCTCTTCAATCTTCTCCTTTATACGCGTGGCAACAAGATTTTGATCCTATAAGTTAACAAGCCACATATTATATTATTATATTTGTGTGACTTTATATTTCATTAAATTATCATTACTTCTTCGTTGATCAGACGGTCGCAGATCACTCTGGTGAACTCGTTCCTCCAGAGTCTGAGGATTTGCTTCGTCGTGGACAGGTATTCGGGATGGCTCTGTAGGAGACCAGCAACGATCCTCGACAGATCTCTCATGTTGAAGAGGTAATGGAATTTGCTCGGTGTTGGTAGCAGCTCTGTGGTAACTACCTAATAAATGAACAGAAAATAAATAGTGAAATGATAGATCGTAGTTGATGTAAGACACGTGGAAGAGTGGGGAGAACCTGATAGAGTTCCAGTGTAATCGGCACCAAGATGTCAGAGATAGTTTGTACATCTTCATCGAATATCTCCAGGTGTCCATTCAATATGCTCGTGTAAATGTAGTTCAGAGTTTCCTCGGATGGAATTGTGACGTTGTAGACAGAGAACATTGAGATGAATCTGGGATCCACTTCGTTTCTGCCTCCTCCAGGCTTTCCCATCGCTGCTAGGTAGCCTGGAAGGAATTTTTCACTGATAATTTTAGATCTGGTGAGATTAATAATCCACTACAGGCGGAGTACTATCTGTTCCAAGTATTTAGAGCTATGTTTAATGTTTCTCTTATTTAAACAATGATATCCAACTTACAGAGGTCTTTCATGTACTTCAGGTTAAGATCTTTCCCCCGATCGTAGAATCCTCCCTTTTCGAACAGAAACTTCAGCAAAGCTATCGGCTGCTGGGTACCATAAGTGTCCACCACTGGCATGTTCATATCGTCTACGAAGACTAATAAACGTTTGCCAGGTGGTGGTCCAAAAGTTTCTCTTGTTCTCTTTTCGACGACCGCCTCTATGTTCCTTTGCACGTCCATCGAGGTCGTTCTCGAAGAGAAGTTGATCAGTAATTGATTCTATACGCCGTCACAAAAGTAGAATCCTATTAAAAAGATCTTCGTACATTGTTGCATATATGTACAAAAACTCACGTATTTTTCTGAGCTCAAGTTTCGAAGAAATTCCTGGATAATGGCGGTCTTCGAGGTGCCCGTCTCGCCAACCAGAAGCGCCGGTCGGTCGAGTTTATTCATCGTCATAACGAACCACGTTGTTCTTAATGTGTCGACGGTGGGAACCAGAATATCTGAGAAATTTTTCTGTCTGTCGTGGATGTACCTGGGGACCAGGTACGCCCATGGTATCCAAACATTTTGTTCGATGTCCAAATGGTAGTCGTAGAGCATCTTGAAAGTTACGGGGAGATATCCTGGTGATGAATCGTTAAATATATTTTTTACACGGAAAGAAAGGTTTTTGTATTGCTGTATACCTAATAGAATTAAAACGAGTGGAACTTACGAACAGTAGCTAGTTTCTCAGGTGTGTCCTGAACGAGCATAAAACCTGCGGTCTTCTTCATATAATCGTCAAAGTCAGACTTGTTTTCGGCGATTAGAGTAGCTCCCAACGACCAATAACAGGCCTGTATATACATCGCCTCGAGAACTTCTTCTCTGGAGATGTTTTGTTCCACCAACCGGTCTTCGTCTTCCGTAACTTTGGTCGATACTTCGTTTAAAACCGACAGAAGACCATCGAAGACGTAGCAAAGTTGAGTTACCTGAAAATAAAAAAATTAAAATAATGTATCAGAGATACAATGGTACCTTGATAGTAGATACATCTGTATAATATCTACCGTTAAGGTACTATTGTAATACAATATTTAGTTCCACGAAAAAATCAAACAATTCGTATATAAAAACCCATCAATTTGCTTCTTCCCCGAGTCTAGAACGCCCATAGAAAGTCGAGTTAATTAGCCCATAAAGATCTAATTGTTACCATGTTTAGTCCGGTTTGTGGTATGATCATCCTGAGCGGCTTGACCGCTTGCAGGCCGAGCATGCCGTGTATAATGAGCTCGATTGCACCGTCCACGTATTTCTCGCACATTCCGTTCAGCTGCTCCTGATCGGTTTCGTTCTTGCTCCGTACCCATTTGTCCATGTAGGGCTGGTAGCCGAGGTTCTTCGGGTCCACGTACACCATCCCGGCTCGCGACACCGTCGCCGGTGAGGCGTACTGGAGATCGCCTACCTTTTGCAACGAACAAACGTGAAAATCAGGATTCACTTGGCTGAGTGATCACTTTCAGTCTTAAGTTTCCAATTTTTTTCATCGTGAAAGGATTGACGTGAACTTTCGAGTAACGAATAAAAAGATGAAGGATATAATTACTGATCATTAATTGAATAAACATTTACTCATTAAATTCAGAAATTACCTCGAACAATAAGCTACAATGGTTCAGCATTCTGATCCTCTCCTGGTTAGCCAGGGTCAGCAGTTTGTTGTCGTCCATAACGGAATTCATGTTCTCGATCCACAGAGCATCGACGTCACCGTCGAAGAGAATATATCGTAATTCGTTCGAATCTGCTTCCAGGGGTTTGTTCACTTCACGGAAGATGTTGCTCAATAGACCATCTGTCCAATCGCGAGTTGCTGGGTCCAGCACGCCGTAGAGTTCGACCACTGTGCACGCCTGTGTTAATTTCAACTATCACTATCTCATCTTTATTTTTTAAGTAATATTCATTATACCTTAGGATTCAAGGTGTAAAGTTTCGTTGGTCTGCCCAGTCGAGTTTGAGCTTTGCATAGAGTTTCAATCACGACAGTTTTGCCACCTCCTGTGGGTCCAACCACCATCGTCGAGTGTCTGGTCATCATTACTTCGTACAGCTGAACCACTTTGTCGATCTAGTTTAAAAAGAACCATAAATTACATCCCCGATCTATCTGTAAGGTCTTGATGTGTGAATTATTCACCTGTTCCTCCAAGACAGAGTACCCATGCTGTTCAAGGACTTGATTAATAGCCTCATTGAGATCTGGATAATGTACTCTGGGACAGGAAAGATCGGGAAATAGATCAGCGATGAGTCCCATGAACAGAGGAACATCGTCGTAAATAAATTTCGGTAGATTCATGTCTCTCAGGGCTCTCATAAGCACCACGTTCTCCTCAAGGTCGCCCGAGGTTCTCTTCAGCTGGCCCGCCATGTTGAGCACCGATTTGAGGGCTCTCAGACCGAAATCATAATGATTCTGTTTGCTCAGTTGCTCCCGTGCCAGGTTGTACAGTACAGTCATCTTCTTGGCAAGAACTTTGGCGGTCAAGAAGCCGGAACTGAAGAGTTTTATCTGGCAGATTAGCTCGTTGTCTGGAACTATGCAGACCACCGGCCTGAATAACGCTTTCACGGACTCTGGTAGTTCCGTGCGTCCAGCGTAACCGGGATTCATTGTGATGAATATGCCCACTTTCGTGTCGAGATTTATATCTTGACCTTCGAACTGAGAAGAGAGCAGAATTCACGGAAATTTCCAACGGACCTGTGTCTCGTTATAATGTTATCGAGGAAAGGAAACGAAGTGGATTACCCTGAACCTGTTCGCCTTCACCTGCAACGCGGATCGTATAGTTTGCAGTTGCGTAGAGATCACGGATAGCACAGAGATGTCGATACGATTGAACTCGTCGAAGCATCCCCACGCTCCGCATTGAGCCAGCCCGCTTAACGTCTTCCCTATAGCCACGTAATCCATCCCTTCTCCACAATTTGTCACGATACAGAGTAGCCCTAAAGCTTTGGCCAGGTCCTTGGTGGTCTCTGTCTTTCCAGTTCCAGCGGGGCCTTTTACGTAATGTACGAAATAATGTTACCTTCGAGTATATAGAGTGATGTACCTAAAACACGCCACCTGGATATCTCGGCTGTTACTGGTGATAGAAAAAAATGTAGGCCAAACTTGTATCTAAAAGATACGTAAAAAACACATGGCTTTCCATTTAAAAAAAAAACGAAGGTGACCTTTATATAACTTCTACGCGTCCACCTATCAAAAAACTATTCACATCAAATTATGTGCTTCTCGATATCATGCAAGTCTGGTCTGACACATTTTTTTCTGTCACCAGTAACAGTCGAGATATTCAGATGACTTGTTATAGGTGCCCTGTATAAGAAAGTCCATTCGTTGCATCAAGAATTATATGTGACACACGCTGACCTGCAGGTGCACCGCCCAGGTGCATAGAGAGGGCCTGGGTGATGGTCAGGTATATCCTATCGGTCAGTGGCGTGACTACAAGTCTGCCGTTCAAGCCCATGTACTCGTATCCGTATTCGAATGTTCCGGTGCATTGGTGCATCCAGACGTTGTCCAGATCATGGACCCAATAAAATCTTCATGGAAAATGATCGAATCGTCCATTATAGTCGAGATTCGATATTAGGGGTTTCAGGTACGGTAGTAATTCGTTGGAGCAAACCTTAACTGACTCTCCCATTCGAACTCCATAGGGTCTATGATACTGTCTCTGACGAAGCCCTCGATAATGTCTCTCATATGAACGTCGATCGTCAGTACCATGTCGAACTTCTTCCTGTCGTTGTTCGTCAGTGTTTCACCGCCCATCAAGGTCACAACTTCGTTCAATTGATCATTGAGTTGTTTCAAGTACTGGAAGGTATAATATCAACACCTTGAGATCCTTACGAAGTCTTCTATAGTCTCTGCAGCCCCATCGGTGTCTAATACAATTAGAGGTACCTCTTTCATCGCACGTTTCTCGCCATGGGATATTTTCACAAATACATTTTCCACTTCGGCCGTCCACCATATTTGATCCGCCGCGAGGATCATCATACCTTGGAAATCCAGCATCCATTCTGTTCTAGGTCTTCTCACCTAAAAAAACATCGTCTTCTTTCGGTTACCTTTGAAAATTGCTTCCTTGAAAATTGATTTATTGCGAAGAAATTTCTGTTATTCAACCTTTCCGTAATCGTACACCGCTTTCTTCGTCAGGTATCTATTCGACTTTTTCATTTCTTCGGTGGCAACCACCATCCATTCTTCGATCTTCCCCTCAGCGAGCACCGGGTTACGGAAGTCCATCACCTCGTTCTCGCAGGAAATCAACGCCGTGGCCATCACATTGTCGGTGGTGCTGTGCTCGAGCCGGAATTTATCCAGATTATCGAACATTTTGCCCACGTGCTCTTGGATCGCTGTGGGTACGCCGCTGCCAAGAATGTTCAGAAGTTCGTCGTCGCTGAGAAATGTGAATCTCGGGAACACAGCGCGTTTCGAGTTCAAATAATCGGTGAGAGACTTCTGACACTTGTCCAGGCCATGGATCATCGATTCGAATTCATCCTTACGACCTGAAGAGATGTTTACAGGTGATTCAAGTACAACAGAAAAGATAATAAGTTTGGCTGCTTTCTTTGAGAAGTCTGTGGTCAGAAACAAAATCCATTGTACCTGAGATCATGCAACAATCGAGAACGAACACCCTTTTCGAGGTGTCCGTCATGATCTTCCTGAACGATTTGTCGATCTCGTCGAACTTCTTTGCCTCGTCTGGCAATTGTAATCGTATGTCGCCACCCACGAAGATACCCTCAAGGTACAACCATTTCTTCTGAAGCTGAACCCAAAGCTCTAGAACCTCGGATATGGTGTGCATGATGTTCTCCCATTTCTGTACGGTGCTGAGGAAGGGACCGATGAACTGCGAGGCAGCCATGCCATTTACGTTCATCATATTGTCTTCTAGAACCTGGTTCAGCTCGTCAATTGGGCCGAGAATGAATCCACGGTCCTCGGTGCCTGAAGATCGATCGAAAAGGTGAAAGAAGAAATCTTTCATCGAACTTTAATACAATGTTGTTTGGATCGTTAGAAAAATGACGGTGTAATTAATTTTGGTATTCTCGAATAACCAAAACAAAGACCGAAGAATTGCGAGATGTCGTCGTAGTGTTCTCTTGAATTAAGAGGGTAAATAGTAGACAGTATGATTGGAAAATAGCCTATGGGAGTATAAGGTTACATAAATATCAGTGGAACGGCGATTAGTGTACCTTTATAGTGTTTCACGACAGTGAACTGCATGGTCTTCCAGACCTCGTTCAAATCTTTCAGACCTTTCTCTATGGAGAGCTCTTTCACGGCGTTCATTACAATCTCTTTGGCGATGTCTTGGTACTTTCCCAGCTCCATCGCGAACATGTTGTCCAGAGTGAACCTTCAAGCCGTAAATTTACAAAATTATCAGTATTAATTATTGCATTGTTACGTAAGCGTACGATCGACTCACCCCTTCAGTATTTTTATCTCGTTCTGTTCCATTATCTAAACACTCTTTATCTTATTTTTTTCCTTCGAATATACAGTATTTTAGAAATCGTTAACTTTAAGTACCCTCTAAAAAAAAGTGCACAGAAATGATCTGTTAGATCCTGAAAATTAGCCACGAAGGAATACCTGCTTCATTCTCTAATTACCAATACTGTATTTAAGCTACCGATACATTTTATCATAGAAAAAAATATGAATATAAACAGGGTCATAAATTAGAGTAATAATATTTAGAGAAACCTATAAAGAAAACAAAATTAGAAACTTGAATTTCTAATTTTGGATTTCCTAGATGCTCTTCAATCGGAAAAGAAGTTGTCTAGTCATCCACCAAAAAACTTCTCCTCAGATTTTCAGTAAAAATATAAAGAAGAGTGTCCAAAACACAGTTCCATAACACTGACACCAATCACATAAGTCGTCCCAGAACTTAAACTAATAGCCATCGTTCATTAGTCGTTCTCGCACCTGTCGGGGTTCATATCGAAATACTGTCCAGTCTTTCTCATCAGTTCCTTCCAGTGTCTCTCGCGCATAGCCTCGTTTTTCAGCTCGATGAATAATGGCACTGAGTTCTTGAAGCTCTTCATATCCGCATCCAGAGTCTGGCCTATGTTGAACTTCCGCACGTATTCGGGCAACTTTCGGAATTGCCTGATGAAATGATCCATGCCGTCGATCAGTTGCTGAGGATTCAGATTCACCCAGAGCGTCTGGGCCCACTGGTCTCTGGCTTTTTTCTGCTCTTTGTACATATCGTAAAGTCCTTCCATGCCCTCGTAGTCCTTCTTTACATTCAGGAACACCGAGTAATTGGTCGCTGGAAGATCGAACAGCAGCTCCGAGTTGATCATGCCCTGTCTTCTGTCCTCGAGCTTGGTGATCTTCTTGCCATATTCCTGTTAGGATTTTCGTATGGAAAATTCAGTGTTGCTACTTTGGACTCTATTAAATTAGTTAACACTTTTTGCAAACGTACGTCCATTTTCTTCAGTCCATGCTCAAGTTGTTCCCCAACGCTACCAGGACCATTCTCCTCGAAGTCTGTAGCGAATTGCTTGAGCTCGTCCACGAAATTGTCTATCTGTTCTTTGGTCATGTCCGAGAACCTATCGGAAGTGCTTTCAAGAGTTGAGGCTCTGTACAATGCACCCAAATAAAGAGATTCCCAATCACGTTGAAGATCATATGCCATTTGTTCTTCTTCCTCGGGGAAGGAGATACCGTGATGGCGACAGGTTTTGAACGTTTCCTGAAACATATTTCGAAATACTGGTCTACAACTGGGCTAGAAAGAAAAATTTCATTCGTCAGGAACGAAAAATGGATCTGGAGAAAATATACCTGATAAGTCTTGAATCGAACTTCAGCCTGGACAGCGGTCTTCTTAATGTCAGAGATCGCCTGCATGACAGACGTGAAGCGATCTAGACCAGTGATCACCAGCTCGACCTCGGTACGGAAGTTCTCGATGATCAGACGCAACTCGTTCATACCCTCGACGGTTTGGGCCAGCAAGAAGTTTCCCAGCACTTGTTTCCATTCTTTCGCGTGTTTCTCGATACCAGAGAGCAGAGATCGAAGATTGATGCTGATCGTGTGAATTTTAAAAAATCATACTTACGGGTGAAATGCAATCTGTGCTGTCTATATAATTAGAAATAAACAAGCGTGCTCTTCTCGAGAGTGGTATTTATAAATAATGACACTGGGTGAAGGACGATACAAGGGGCTTAGGAAGATGATGGTTATTATCGTCAGGGATTGACAAATTCACTATCTAGATAAAGAGTTTCGTATAACGAATGAAAGATAAAAAATGTACTTTGGCATTTCTGATTGATTGAACGTGGAAATTATTGTTGCGATAAAATGATATTTCTTCTTGAATGAGGAGACACTTGGCAAACAATTATTTATTTCATTAACTATTTAAACCGATTACCGTATGCAGTTCAAATCGTAGTGAGAGTCAATCTCATTCAGCTCCTCGAGAATATTCTCGTAGAACGTGAACTTCTCGTCGTACTGGAAAAGTGTCGGTGACGTGGCGTCGAACTTCTCGGCGGCCAAGGTCTTGTCGAACGTCCAGAGATTGCTGTACTTCTTCCATCTGAGCAGATAATGCCAGCAATCGGCCAACAATTTCTGCGCTGTCGTTTGGATTGCCAGTATACTGTCGTTGACCACCTGAAAACAAATTCACGATACGATACGCAATCGTTATTAAATTTCTTTCCTTTAAAAGCTCGACGTATAACGCTGGCCTCCTCATTGGCCAGCTTGGTTAGTCATTGTAATCTGATAAGTTTGACAAGGTTCTCCAGAACCTGGGACAACATAGACTTTGGCATCACTTCCAGAATTGAGGATTGTACAATAGAATTGTGTATTGTGCTAATTCTTATTGGATCACTCTGTATAGTCGCAGAATAAGATACTTAATTGTTTGAATTGTTTTTAGTTGTTTTACTTGAATGCTCATGACATCCTCGAAGAAACTGAACGTCACGTAATCGCCCGAGTCCATTCTTTTCTGAGGCTTGCACTCCAGGCAGGTCCCGTTCATCCACCTCGGGAAACCCTTCAGCTCCTCCACCATACCTTTCACGTTTTGAAGGATAATGTTGTACATTTCACTAGGCGAGGGTCTTAGAACCGCTTCGGACGCGATCAACACTGCTTCCACTTGGAAGATCGGCTTGGAACCTGTCAGCGTGTTGTTGAACACTTCGATGTTCTGCACCACAGACCTGAGTTTCAATCGATATGCCGAGTTCCATACGAAGTAATGTAGATTTGTGTGGACAAACCGTGTGTACCTTATGAATGCAGAGAACAATATCTTCTCGTATTTCTCGTAGAAGAGTTGCATGGCCGAGCTCTTCCCAGTGGCCGTTCCCAGCACCAAGCTTTCGAGTTTCATCAACAGCGGGCTGGTCGACTCGTAGAGCTTCCTCATCCAGGTGACCACTTCTTTTCTTCGACTGTGTATCTCTTGGAAGTAAACCTTGTAACGACAATTCAGAAATGGGCCCATTAAAATATACTTTTAGTAATATTTAGAAGCAGTTGGTAATTTGTTTAATTCTCAACTTGATAATGGCTTTGACCTGTACTTCATTCAAGCCAATAATTTTCTCTGAATGGTAACTTTGAAGAAACTGCTTATTAACCTTCCGTGACCTCTATGGGTGTTTTACGACACAAGTGAAATTTCCTGCTCAAATATATCCGAAACCAAAGAATTGTTATTAAAAAAAACCTTTTAGCATTCAACTTTAAAAATGATTGGATCATGTAGTAGAGTCCTTGGGAAGTACCTCTGAATTTTTTCAGATTTTTTCGGAAGCTGATAAGATAAAAAAAAATAGGTCTGGGTATAAAAGACCCAAGGTGGGGTGACAGAAGTAGTAGAAATAAGAGGGGTCACGGAGGGTTAATGATTCATGAATGTTAAAATTCTAAAAGGTGCGAATGTGAGTTAAACCTTGCAAGGTAGTATCACATCGCTCTCGAACTTCTCAGACGGTAAACAGAACAGATTGTATCTCTGTATATCGGCAGTGATTCTCTTGTCGAGATCGTTTTTCATATGGTTCACTTGGTCCATTATGGAGCTCAGATTCTTCAACAGTTTCTCGCAATTATGGGCTAAATCCAATATATTCAAGGAGTCCCAGTTGATGCGCATCACTCCTGGTTGAATGTGCTTCTCGATGTCCAGAAGAATGGTTTTCAATAATTGTATCTACCTCAATACGAAATAATTACAAAATGTTTTTCTTCCAATCTATTATGCGGTAAAGAAACGTACGTCAGCCTTCTCCATCTTGTCTATCATCGTGTTGTATTGATCTATGACTCTTTGAAGGGCATCGAGATCCTTTCTCAATCGATCCTTCTGAATGCTAACTTCTTTTATCGCCGGTGACAATTCGAAGCCCAGCTGTTCCATTAATTCAGCCTGTAGACGAATATAGATATAGGTGGAATATTTAAAAACCGGTTTGACTCGATTTTTATTCACATACCTCGTGAATAATCTCGAAAACTTCCCAATTGAAGTTCACTTGGAAACGAAGCTGGCATTCGATCAGAAGCGAGCCGCTCATAAATTCCGTCCAGGTCATCTTTATTGCTTGAGACGTTCCTTTGTCCATCGAGACTGATGCCATTGATACTTTTTCTTTATAAGCCGATGCTATCCCCTTTTGTTCTTGCTTCATCTCTCGAAGCTGTCCCTTTGAGCCAGCCATTGCCGAACTGGCAGCACGTGAGGTGTGCTCCCCTTTAGATGCTAGCAAATCATAAAATATATGGACTCAAATTCTGTATAAATTTTCGTTGTACAAAGTACTCTTCAAGCTCAAGTTCAAACTGAAGCTCGAACTTTAATTTCAACGCAACATCGATTAAGCTCCAGCCCAAACTAAAACCCAAATTCAGATCTACACTACGGCTATCAATTAAGTTCAATTTACAAATGCTAGGTTTCGATAACAAATGTTCGCCCTTGTGAACAGATCCCAGAGGCGTTGATCCAGGAGATCCAAAGTCCCTGGTCTTCGCCTTTCGCGACACGTGAATCGTCTGAACGTTCTTCATTCGCTTTTCACTATCCGGGAACGTTAATACACCTGTATTAATTATTATATTACTCTCTAATTTATCCTAATCTTAATTTTAACATTATTTCATCGAACAAGCATTAGATACGAACCTTTGTCCGGTTCAGACTGAACGATCCTCAGAATGCTTTTCTTCATGGTGTTCAAGACGACCACCTGAGCGTTATCCACCCACGTGTGGAACTTCGATTCCTCGAAAGCCTTCATCTGTTTGCCAACTTCGAGGTACTGGCTGAACGCGACGAGCTTCAATTGACTGTGCTTCAGTTCTGGGACCTTCTGCAGGGTCAGGACCGGTCTTCTCAGACGATGGAACAGCTGTCTGACCCAGAATATAGCGCCAGCCATTGGCGGATGGTAGGTTAACAAAGGTGGATTTCGTTTTCCTGCAACAATTTCGACTTTCATAATTTGATGACCACCCTTACTTTCGATAATTGAGGGGTTTAGTGGAAAAGGGGTAGATAACACAATACTATAAATTCACACAACTACTTTTAGGATATTTTATTTTTACTATTAAAATATTTTTGCACTAACCCCTCTAGTGTAGTTATTTTATTATTTAAGTCTACTGTCACACACTTGTGGATTTTTTTCACTCGAGGTTACATGAAGGTCTCACTGTTATCATTGGATTGGTCGTAATCTCAACTATTACTCAACGCTGATAAAAATATGTAGTTCCATTTAAAAAAAAACATCGACGACCTTGGAAAATTTTTGCATATCATAGTATTTACTCCTTCTTACGAAATAATACTTTCACCCTACATTTTTGTTGTATCCTCAGAAACAAGTGAGATATCGAAGGTAGCTCACGTTAGTTCGGACACCCTGTGGATCGTACCTCTGTTATATATGCCCTCTACAGCGCTGACTTCTTTATTGAACTGTTGCACAATGACGTCGAACTTCCTCGATAGTTGTTCTTGGATGCTCGCTCTGGTCTTCATATTCTTGAACATTAGCAACACCTCCAACGCTTGTTCCGCGCTTATCAGGACCATGAAGCACTCGTCGATGAAGAATCGGGCCTCGTTCTCCAGAAAACGAACCTCTTCGTAGAACAGGGATATGGTGGCCTCCCAGTTCTCTTTGTTGAACTCGTCGTAGACGTTAAAGTCCGCGTCCTGGATCGGCAGAATCAGTCGACTGACTCGCTTTATTATAGTGTCGATCTGGGCCGGATCGCTGATGATGGACTTCAGATACGGGCCGAAGATGTTGTAGAAATCCTGAAGAACACTTGCGACTTGGTTCAGATCCTTGCAGACGAACGCTATGTACTCGGTTCCCTTGAACAGCTTCTTCTGATCGAACTCCCAGCGTGACCCTTTGCCCGAGAGCTCGATCTCTTCCCTGACGTTCAAGTACGAGATTTTCCACCTCCTCAGCATCACGTGGGCGTTCTCTGTCTTCTGTAAAATCTCCTCGAGTGGTTTCCTGTGCAACATTTCGAATTCCATTATCGTCTTGTATCGTGCTACAATGTTATGTAATGTTTAACTGGTTTAACCAGTATTAATCGTGAAAAGAGAGAAATAATTTTTTCCCCCAGAAGAGGTGTTTGGGCGTTAAAGTGTTAAAAATGAACAATTGATTTTATATCGATATTTTCGACTTTAAAGTAACAAGATGCAACATATCAGTCTTATAGTTTTAGAATAATTATTTGAGAGTCTGGACGTTAAAGGGTTAAGACTGACAATGAGTACTTTTGAAATGTTGCAAATACTTTTGAAACATCCCTTAATGTTTTAGTGCTCACCAGAGAATTTGAACAATGTTTCAACTGTTTAGAAATAGCCAGAAGTTGTAATATGTTTATTGAACCAACTAACTTGAACAGATCTTTGACGCTCAGATTGTTGATAACCGTCTGACAGAGTTGCCAAGATATTCTCTCCATTAGACCCATCATTTTCTCTTCGGAAGAGTAATAGGGTGAGAGGACCCAAATCATTCTCAATCCTTCCGTCAGTGATTGAATTGATTGCATGGCGGACTTGAAATCGTCCGATTCTGCGATCAACTACAGACAAAATAGTTAAGTGAAATGATTTACTCTTAAGAACCAACGATTTGTCTGTGTTTTTTTGTTGATAAGGATATTTCTTTTTACTTTGAAGTATCTGTGCAGAGTCTGAAGGAATCGAACATTGTCCCTGGCCTCCATGTAATATTTCCACAGATCCGCGTAAAAGTACTCGAAATTCGAGGCGATCGGTGAAAGCACTTTGTTCAACAGTCCCAATATTCTTCGTGCCATGGGTGTCTTCAGCTGTTCGACCAGCATCAATAATCCTGTGTCTCGGTCCTGCCAGTAACTGTACTCAGCTAGCGGCCCTTTCCCTTGGACCACTTTCGTTTGAAACGATTCCAATACCTGAAACGTTCATATTTCTTGCCAGTCCATTACATTATCCGTCGTTTCACAAAGTTGTGTCCAAGTCTTTGTAGATATCCCTTTGCAGGTAACTCATGAATAAAGTTGTACTAACAAAAATGGAATACAAATAGAATTATCTGAATGATATCAGTACTTTCTGTATGTGCACTCCCCAGGACATTATCACGTCTTCGAGCTGCTTGATCACTTCCGTGTTGGTCTCTAACATCTCCTCTGTGACTTGTGAATCCTCCAGTTCCGGGATGTTCGGCATCGTCAGCAGAATGTCGCCCTCGATGTGTTCCAGAGTCCTGATTAGCAAAATTTCCGAATTAAAATTGCAAGATCGCGAAGTCACAAGTGAATACAATTTTTTTAGCTACCATTCGACACCGGTTATCAAATTATTCAAATACGTCAGGATATCTTTTTTGCTTTGATCGTGCATTCGGATCCTAACCGGATCCTCCTCAGTCTCGTCCTCTGCCATCTCGTTGAAACTGACGGCGGACAAATTCTTCGCGTACTTTTCCTCTCGTTTTTTAAAATTTTCCGCCCTAAGACTCCCTGGTTCCTTTGCACCTTGATGATATACACGTGCCGATTTATCGTCATCGTTCTCCTCAGTTTCATGTTGCATTTTCTTTACCGCTAGGGACACTCTGCGAAACTCCGAGGGTCTTCGGAACACTGAACTCTGCTCGTTCGATATCGTAAGACAGATTTTAACGAAACTACAAATTATTTTGTATAACTAAAACCGTTGGGTTAGTCAACGTACTCGAGACTGCATGATCTGCGTGGAATTCAATAATTCGTCGTCGTCGGATTCTTCTGGAACTTGAGAAACGTCCACGAATTGTGGACCTCGGAACTGGTTTTGCACCAGTGGTTTGAACACCTGTGGAAAGTACAGACTTGATCTCAACACTCTATGCTCTTCAAACAAGACAACTCTTTGGAACGTTTATAAAATTGTTTCTGAATGTTACAGAATTTAATTGACCAGGATAATATCTTGGTACCTGAGTGAACATTCGCTTCAGACTGACTAAAAACTTTCCGTGAAGGGATCCAACGACTAGATAACGGGTGATCTCCTCCAAACATTCTTTCTCAGAGTCGAACGACGGCACGCCTTCGTCGGTGGTCCTCAGGAAATAGAACAAGGTGACGTCCTGCAGATCAGCCCTTCCTCCGTCCACCTCGCCGCATATTATATGGATGACAGGTGTATACCTCACTCTCTCGATCATTTTCTGCAATCATTTTTCACTCGATCTGTACATTCGACGAAATCTTTTATTCCAACTTTCATCTTATACTTCATTAAACTGGTATTAAAGGGATCCTCGTACTTTTTTCGCCATGTATTTCTGCTCACTTTTAGGTGGCGGTGTAGTGCTTGAGGTATCTGAAAGAGTAATTACGGTTTCGAAACCGTTTAATTATTAGCTAAAGCAACCATATGTCTGAACGTGAAGATGTTTGGAATTCTTCAGGACAGTAGTGAGTGCTGTGGCTATTAAGTAATATTTTTATTGAGTTTTTTGAATCTATTTACTCGGGGTAAGAGGAACACTCTGGTTGGTTCTTTGCGACAGAATCAAAGTATCGCCGCTACCCCTTTCCAGAAATTCCTCTTCAGTTTCTTCTTCCTCTTCCTCCCCAGCACCCTCTTCCTCCTCCTCTTCCGTTTCATCGTCGCTGATCGTGCTGATTCTGGAAGGTTGATACGATTGCAAAGTCATGGTAGATTGTTCCAGTAGAGTGAAAACTTCGCTGGTATCCGATTTTGGTAATTTCGATTTGCTTTTCTTCACTTTTTTCTTGGACGGTTTCGGCTTGAGAACTTTCTTGCTGTCTTTCTTATTTTTCCCTGTTGCAAGTAAAGGTTGCTGGGAAAAATCTGTACTGATATGGTATTCCAATCACACTAATCTCTAACATTTCGAGCTACTTCCAAGCAGTCCAATTTCACAAGAAATTGGTCGTTTAAGAAAAATCCTGTAATGCGCATGCAACGTCCGAAGCAGAATTCTATGAAAAATTTTTTTAACAAGAAACCATCGAAATATTGCACGACAGAACGAACATTGCTTCTTTGAGATATAAGTTACAAGTACCGTCATTGAATCTACGCGATTTCCCTTTCATTGCCAATGCTGTCAGCGTGGCCAGTTTATTCGCGTGTACGCCTGTTATTCGTCAACATTAAAATCATTCATTTTTTCCAATTAATATTTTAAGAATGTATCAAATATTTTATACATCCAGTTTGTAGTACTTACTTTCCCAGACTGTGACTTCTTCTTGGACGACTTCTGTATGGTAAGTCTTGTAAAAGAATATTACCTTTCTCTCGAGGTCTGTCACGCCGTAAAGATCGAGTATTAAGAAATTTAGAAGCTTGTCCTCGTAGTATCGATTGTTCGCCTAGCGTAATAAAAATATCTTTGATTCTCTGAACATGAAGAATGGTAAGAAACTAAAGAAATTCCAAGAAGAAAATTAATCTATATTTTGAATTAAGTGTGACAATCTAATAGTTTCATATTCTGTCGAATCGAATATTAATTCTACACCATTTTTTTCACATTTATGTCGATTAATGAAATATAATTTACGTTGAGGAGCTTGTAGAAGAGAAGCTCGTGGCCAGCTATCCCCAAGAACTTCATCACCCTATCTCGTATCCACTGTAATCTACGAAAATCGAGTTCTTCCATTCATCTGAATCGATTGTCGTGTTTAATTAAGATTTATTTAATACCGATAATCCATGTGTATAATGGAATGTCTGCTTGATAGATCAACATCATCGTCCAATTCGTCTTTCTCTTCGTCTTCCGTGACGTCGACGTCGCTTTGCACGATGTTCATTTCCGAATCAAACATGTTTCATCGAATTAAATAATTCAAAAGAAGTTTCAAAGATTTTTGTGAAAAAATATGTTAACAACCTATTACTCTATACTCTCCTTAATGTATTGTTTAAGATCTAGAGAGAACCACTGCCTCTTTTTTTGTATTATTCTTTCACTTCACCAATTAGAAACCATAATTACTTAACTAGAATAACTCGAATTGTTTACTTATTAGGTATATATTAATTGCGTTACAGGTTTGCAGATTTTCTCGAGGGAACTCCGAGTAGCTTAACCTCGCGGTTTGCACTTTGAATCGATTAAACGAACTTTGTAAATTGCGAGTCTCGGAGTATCGATGTTGTCATGGCAATCAACAAAACTCCGCAGGAACATACAAAACTACTTAATATATGATTTAAGATGAGAATTTCTGTCTGAAAAAATTCGGGAGAGGAGATAAACGGGCATAAATCGTACAACGAATACATATATTTAAAAAAAAACTCATAGTGTATGGGGTTACATAAGGTACAATTTCGTAGTTACATGATCGCCATTCCCTCTGGCACACGTACGTACACGAACTACACACGTGTCTACAAAAAATCCATCGTTCTTTTCCTCGAAACCATGTTAAAAAGGATCTAGTACAAACTTCGTTCTATCACAAAATTTCTTAACATCATCTGTTATTTCAAAGCTGGGAACAGAATACATATATTCTAAATCCATTAATAGCCCTTCTAGTTCACTGACGAAATACGCAAAAATATAGAAGTAGTTAAATAAATGAACATTATTTCATAAGTGACAAATAATTCAACGTCAAAGATTTAAAAAGGATCTACTACGTAAGTATTGTGCCCCTCTTCTCAAACTCAACCAGCACATTTAACAAAAAGGAAACAAGACCAAGTATGGACGGTCGCAGGATTCTAAATCGTAAAACAGCGCATCACAGACTTCGTTCTAAAACTAAATTCGCATTCTCGTTACCATCGATACTCTAAACCTCTGTCCCCGAGGTTCGATCCTCTTTCACCAAGGTTTTATCGGAGGTTACATTCTTCGTGGACATTGTTTCTCCAGCCATCCCGACAACGATCTCCTTTTTCTCGCTCTCCGCAGGCTGTGGCTCGATCAGACCCCCTAAAACAGCCTCCACGTACTCCTCTCGTCCCTCGTCAGTGTCAAAGGAGAACCCAATCGATGGAACAAGTTCTGTCTTCACCACAGTCTTCGCAGACTCGGTCGTCAGAGTGATTCTTGGCGCAGCGGTTGTCGTGATGATCGCTTCAGTGCTATCTTTAGAGGATGCTTCAGCTGTTATGCTTAAGCTGGACCCTTCGTGTCTTTTTTGACTCTTGATAGGAAGCCCAGTCTGGAAGTCCAGAGACCTCTCTGGCTGTGGAAGATCGAAGTATCGATCAGTTCTATAGAGTGGCTCGCCAAAGTTCTCCGCCAACTGGCCCAGGATCTTGTCTTTCAAAGGGACAGGACTTTCCTCTGGAGAGTCTTCTTCAAACGATCTAGGATCTTCTTCTTCGGTCTGCATACTAGAGTTCACGTCTTTGGCGATCGATTGGCCTCTAAGAGACTGGTCCTGTGAATCTGATCTGTCATTCCCTAAGGAGAAAGGTCTGGGAGCTCGATCTAGTCTTAGCAACTCGGACATCAACTGAAGAAGACTCACGGTATTGAAGTTCTTCATTGAGTCAATGGACATATGGGTGAAGTTGGTTTCCATATCTTGTTGTTTATCGAGATCTAAAATACTACTCACTGTGGTAGCTTCTGGTTCTGTCGTAGCTTGGATTTCTGGTTCTACCGATTTGACTATCTCCAGCTTGTGGATCTTGTCACTGAAGGTCGCGTCTTTACCCTGTTGGGTGATGAGCTTGTTGATCAAGTCACCTTTAGGCACCAGTTCTTCGTCTTTATTCACTCTCACCGTTACCTGATACGGAGAATTATGTTTCTCGATGGTTTCCTCGATTTGTTTCAGGGTATCAATATTGATCGTTCTAAAGAGAGCGTTTGCTGTTGAGGATTCGATTGTTTGTTCTTTATCCTTGGTCTCCTCTAGCTTCTTACCCGATCTACCTAAGCTTCTCTGCGTAACTGGCTTCGACGCTGACTCCGAAGAATCAATATTGACCGATTTCGTAACCGAAGGTGACAAAGTCTCTTTGCTCAGCCTTCGCGTCGCAGTTTCGCCGAAACTGTCAATAACAGGGGAATCTGGAGGATACGAAGGTCTTAGGAACTCTGCGTTGGACTCATTAATTTTCCCAGAACTGGTCTGACCAGAGGATTGAGTAATAGAAACAGAACTAGAAGGTTCAATCTGTTTATGATTATTAACAATCTTCTCTTCAGTTCGATTGCTGGGAACCAAAGATGTCCCGAATTCAGGAATTTTGGATTCTAGCCGATCAGAGGGCAAAGAAAACCACTGACCAGTGGAGGAAATCAGAGGTCTAGCCTTAGTCGTAGTGTAACTCTGAAACCTAGAAACTGTAGACAATTCTACGTCCCCGTAGTTGCTGGTCACTCCCAAGTTTTCATCATAGAAAGTCGGTTGATCTATATAATCATCGGAGAAAGTGTTCTGGAGCCTCGGTAGCTCTGTGGTTCTAGTGCCAGGATAAGGACCGTCGTCCAAAGTTGAGTATCTTATCAGCAAACTGGACACTTGGGACAAATCGGGCACGTTGATCTGGAATTTACTGCGAGTTTCAGGTGGTTTCAAGAATTCCTCAGGCTTGTAGCCTGTATTTATTCTACCACTAATTTCCTTCTTCTTTGCGGACTCTTCAGAAGTATAATTGCCGGATATAGTGCTTGCCTTTATGGTACTTTCGACGTAAGACGGAGTAGTTGTAGGCTCGAAGCTCTCCGAGGCACTTAGATCGTCTCTTTGGTATTGTTCAGTGGTTTGTTCTTCTATTTCAGTGGTACTTGTTGGTACTGGCCTTGCCAAAGTATGATGATAGTCTGTCTGACGCAACGCGTGACCTAAACCAATGCTTCCTCTTGTCTCTATATCATCCATTTCGTCGTATCCTCTATAGTCTTCGCTATACAGAGGAGCTTCGTCTGGAATACTGGACCGATTAAACTGGAACTCTTCCGGGACTCTCACTTCAAATCTCTCTCTGGACCTACCACCCCTATCGTCCCCAGCTTCCACATTCCCATAGTCATCCTCGTAACTGTCCCTATGGTTATAATCATTCTCTGGTTTCCTCTGAACCGAATCATCGAACAACTTCGTCTTCCCTGAACCATCTGCTAAGATCCTCCTATCATCATTAGGAAAGAACCTCGTAGGGGGAGTGACATAGCTCTTGGTTCCACTGTGCGAGAAGAAGTAGTCTGTGCTGTCTATATCCTGGTCCAGCTTGTTATAAGCTACGGTGGACGGTCTGAAGGTAGTCGGAACGGTAGGAGAGTAGAATCTTCTAGTGGTGGTGGTGACAGTGGGTACAGTGGGTGCATAGGATGGTTGGAACTGATTATTGAACTCGTTAGGCCTTCGATAGCTCTCCTGGAAGTCTCTAGGTCTTTGCTCCCCAGGAGCTTTGATGTTCTGCACTCTGATAATCGGCGAGTCTTCGTACGGAGACCTGGACTTCTCATGAGGATAGAATCTTTCCTGGTAACTACGACTCGTTTCTGGCTTTCTAGGCTTCGTCTGATAAGGAGGAAGGAAATTACGGACGATGGGTCTTGGGTAGTCCTCGAAGTTGCTTCTCAGGTCGTTTCCGTTCGAATCGACCGGAGAATAATCGAAGAGCCTGCCCGTCACTCCCTGGTAGTCCATCACGCTTCCTGTTCTGTCAGGGTCCACTAGACCGTCCTTGGTCACGTCTGTTCCCGATTGGAGGCTGACCATCGCGTACGCGTTCCTGATCATCTCGTCGTCGTCTTGCTGGTAGCTGTTACGGTTCACGTCGATGTACTTGCCGCTGGACGAACAGTCCACCTTCGTCCACCAGTCGCAGGTCAGAAGCTTCTGGCTGAAGAGTGAGCCTATCGGGCAGAGGAACGAGGAGATCAACACGTCGTGGCAGACGTGGAACACTTGGCAGCCGGACACCTCGTCCGCGTAGTAACCTGTTGGGAAAAATTGAAATGTGTATAACATTATCTGTTCTACTTTCTCTTTGAAGAAATTTTCGATTCATTTTTGTTGGTGTTACACATTTTACTTTTTGTGTTTTCTGCTGGTGACGAATCCATTTGAGAGTTTTACTCTCGTTAATGACTCTAATGTGGATACGCAGCATTATATTAGTGTCTGTATTTAACTGAATTTAGTTCTATCCTTTTACCAAATTTGTTATATTAGAACGAACCGGATGCAGTCCGTTAAGCAAGTACTTTATATTCGTTAATTAAAGATCGTGGATGTTTGGTCACTGGCCATGGACCTCCGTCAAGGTATTCGTATCTTGGGGAATCAATTAAACAGTCATAAATGACCACGCATAAATATCGTAATCGTTTCTGGTCCCATAAAACCGACTTTCTCGAAGTTCTCGTGCCTAAGAATCGCGTGCTTCAAATATATGAAAATAGACTTTTATGCTTAATGAAACTCGAACGAATGTTTACGTAAAAATCAAAATCGCTCGTAAATCGAGGCAGACAGTCACTATCGGTTAGGAATTAAAACATTCGTGTTACAATCGAGCGGCAGAACGTCGAACCCCGCATTCCCGTGACTCGATTAACGCTCCTAATGATTGGACTTGTTTTTCTTTTTTTTCAACTTGAAATAATCGCTGAGGCGGGCAATGTTTACGTTCGACGTCTGTTACGTAATGATTATACCGTGCGCTGTCTCTATATTCGTACGGTATCTTTCTCCTTTCGGATTATCTAATACATCGCGGTTTCTTCCGCGAGGCCAATCGAGGGGCACAAAGGAGATCCTTACGGTTGTGTGTCTCTCACGGCGACACGATCGATCCGTGGTGTGTACTTGGAAATTTTAATTGAAATCGCTTTCTTCGCGTACGAAACGACGTTACACGAATACCTGACACGATTCCGTTCCATCGACGTCTCCTGCGTTGCACCATTCAATCTCGTCCCTACAGTTACAGATTTAGTTTTATATTTATGTAAGTCAAATTGATAGAATTTACTGTTTTCAGAAATTTTTCAGACAATGTATCGTTAATTTGAGAGGTCTGTGAAAATTGGGTGGAAATTTTTTTTTATTCGGTAAAATTATTTTACGATAGTAAATATTTGTTTAATTCTTCGTTTACTCGATATTTTAATATATTACGAGTAGCATAAGGAATAATAATAGATTTGCTTTGACTTTCCCTCGTCCTCACACAGAATTACAATTGTAAAAAGACGAATGTCTGGAAGTTCTTGCGGACTTCTGCAAAGTCCAGATTAATTGCATCTCATTTCTACAGACTGGTTCTCGGTAGAAACTTCTCGAATCTAAAAAAGATGTCCTACGATATTAGACGTTCTCTCGATGATCCTTTGCAGTTTCAATGTATATGCTTCGATACACTGTTGTGTATTCGACTCGGTATTGAAATTCGTTAGAAAATTATCGATTTATTTCATCCACTCGGTGTTCATCAATCCTCCATATGTCGCAAGCATGGTCAACCAGTTCGAACTTCTTCGTCGTTAATAGTTACAAGTTGTCTACATGTCAGTCTCGAATGAAAAATTTCAACGGTATACGTTTTAAAAATGTTCATACATATAGATTCAAGAAGTATTGATGTGTATGTGAGCCTTAAATTCAAAAATTTCACGTTAAAAGTTTTCTCTCTAATAGTGTTCGAATAACAATCGAACTGGATTCGTCAAGGAAGATCTATATAGTAGATCACCGTTCAATCATGCACTTTTTCACCTTTACTATTGGTGTCAAGGATGATTCTCACGCATACAGACGGCATATAGTAACCCACGTGTGCGGCCTGCGAACTCTACTTGTAGCATTTTCTTCGGTTTCGCAATAGGTCATCGTTCCAATCATTATGGGGCCTCCGTAGCAACGTGAAACTTCTTATGAAAATCCCCATGAAAATATTTAATTACATGGCTCCTCCCCCGTAAACAGGTATTTACGCGCCAGCAATTAGTAAACTCCGAATTAGTGCGACCAGATGGAAACCGCAACCTCTGATTTACTTTGCTATTATATTTTTGTCTCTCTTATTTTCTTCGTTGCGATAACATGAAGTTTCTCGTTTTGCACAATGGTTGCCATTTAGTCGGAATTAATTGTTGTCCCCCGAGTGGCGTGCTTCGTGGTGTTATTTAGTTGCAAGAATAAAGTGGCAGCCGGAGATTATATTCTCGTTGAAGAAAGTTCAGTCCTTCGGTGTATTTATCACGGTTCCTTCAATTGAGCAACGCCTCGGATAATGTTGTACGTTATGATGTTGCCTGAGAAGTAGCAGAATGTCGGCGAAAGCGGCCCAACAATCGGATAAAGGCCAAATCGATGGCTCGAACGGTTCTATCGACATTCTGGTGATTCGACCTGCTAGTCCAACTACTTTTCTTGCGCCGAAAGGAATGAATCTATGCGTCGCTTGAATACTCCGTAGCTCACAAGTTTGAGATTACTTACTGAATTTTATTACAATCAGATTGTACGACGTGTAATTATTTATTTCTCTAAATTTCCATGTTATGTATGGTTTTGTCGTAGGAAATTTTTCTATATCTCTGTACAAATGATGATATATTAGGTGAATTAATTGCCTTTGGCAGTTGTAGTCAAATATCAACTCGATTTTCAAATCTAGAAATCAAGGAATTCTTGTTCACTAAACCATAAACTGTTGCTCAAGAATGAAAAAAGAAACTCTTACTAAACGTTCATTACAGTAATCCGAGAATAAACGTTCCAAAATAAAGTGTACTTAAAGTAATGGTAATGTATTTAGTAGAAATATTGCCAGCCGTTAAAATCTCCAACACCGACGAAGCCCAGAAAAATTCTTCTTTCTCTTGCGGGATAGTTACAATATTACGAGCGAACGACCGATGATTTATTAACCGGCATGTCCAGAGGTTCTTCCCATTGCTTTCATTTTAAAATGCCTAATAGACGAACCGATCACCTCAAATCGTGTGAAAAGCAACTCGATGCGATTCCTAATCCCAAAGTCGTGGCATTAACGTCTCCATAGGCGTATCGATGGACGCTGGAATTCCGTTCTAAATACGATATACGATACCGTTGGTGAAATCAGGGATAAAGTGGACGGTGAATCGTTCGAGTCTCATTCACCTCGTGAACGTCCTTCGCACGTGAATCCTGTCTGGGGCAGTGTCGTGTACGCAGGATAATCGATGCCCGGCTCCCCTGGCACGTTCCTCCTGATGTCCGTGAAGTCTGAAACGGTGGGCGTTCGTTTGCGTTAATAGTCGAAGGGAATAGCTGATCGAGGTATCTCCAGTAGATAGAACGGTGTCATTGGGTATTTGAGGAATTCGGGGACTTTGGAATTTAAGACTTTGGTAGTTGTGAACTTGGAAGGGGGGACTTTGGGAATTGGGACTTTGGAACTTTGGAACTTCGGAACCTTAGGACTTTGGAATCTTGGGATTTTGGAACTTTGGCACTTTGGAACTTTGGAACTTTGGAACTTTGGAATGTTGGGATTTTAGAACCTTGGGACTTTGGAACCTTGAAACTGGAGAATTTAGACCTTGGAATATTGGAGTTCAGGACTTTGGAACCTTGAGGAAAATTGGAAGAATTTGAGTGTTTGTAGTCCTGAACATCGAGAAACTTCTCGTGATTTCAGGAGAGTGGAACCGAGAAATTCACAGTCCTGAGAAAATCACAAAATCATTCAGAAGCAGTGTAAAAACTTCTAAAGATACATGAATATCCTTTCAAGTGCCTTGGCCAATGCGATTCTTCGTAATGAATTCGAAATAAGTAACCAAGAAGTTGCGATGTGTGACGCTCCAAGGTCGCGAAAAGGACACACGAGGATGGCCCCGTGTCTCTGACATTTAAAATGGATGCCCAGTGTTTACAGTTCCCGGGACGATCCGCACGTGATGCCATGGTTCTGCCGCTGGTGATTTGCAAGAGTCTTCAGGCGACCTATGCCGCGGCATTTTTCCACGTGTGTTATAGTCGATTGCCTTTCACGCCGCTTAATAATGTCCTTCTCTTAACGATCGCATCTTCATCGGACGTACGTCCATCAATTCCATCCGAGATAAGTGCCTCTGCGCTTACGGTTTCTCGATGGAGAGAAACAAAAAGGAGTAGCAGAAAATCAATGACCAGACGCGATCGTTCCTTTCGACGTGAAAAGGATGGCAGAAAGATAAATGTTATCGACACCTTTTGACGTTGTTCCATCCACGTTGGGTAATGTCATCGATCGTCATAACTGTTAAGGGAACGAACAATGATCGTGAATGGTATGGACGAAGGATCGTGGACAGGAAACCGACGATAATAATCAGATGCGCGGGCATCTACGAATAATTAGGCGAGGAATAAACGAGGGAAATGAGAGACGCAAAGGTCAGGGAAATCGCGTTGATCGAAGAGGATGTTCCCCTCCAAATTAAAGTTCCTTTTGTTCCTTTGTTCTCTGTAATTGATAATGTGGTAAACAACGACGTGTTCGAAGGGGGGAAACATTGAATCTCATGTGTGCTTCTTGAAGACGTGGTTACGCTTGACCTCATTCATATCGGTTGACGCGATTGTCCACGGTGCATCTTCTTATCGTTCAGGTAACCGTGAACAGTGAATATGTAAACGATTATAAGGACTACTGGACAGGTCTGTGGATGAGTTACGCATTGACACCGTTTCTATCTGTTGACGAGATTCCTCGGGACGAAAATAGAAAGAGAAATATGATGATCCGTTGGTAACAATTGTCATTAATCATGGTCAGTGAAGTTTTTCTACGCTAATATTAATATGAGTAGATTCAGCAAACCGAAACTCTCTTTATCTTAAATGTTTATCCGTAACTTTTAGGAATAGATTAAAAACCCAGTGACACTAGAAAATTGACTCACGATGGAAATTCTTAAACTTCGATTCGACGTCAGGAGGATTTCCTGTGGTACAAGGAAAGAGGCTCTATTGAAAACTTCTCCGTTTACCTGTTTTCTCCTCGTAAGGATCGTACTGGCCACCGGCAGATCCATAACTGTCGAATGCTCCTTCTTCTTCCGGATCGAAGTACTTCCTGAAACCGACACATCGGACACGCGATTAGTGTTCCTGCCTGCGCCTTCCCTCCCCGCGATGCGCACACACGCGATAGAAATGACACGTAAATAGGTGTATATCTCTGTGAATAATACCTTCCTCTCGTGCCGTCGATCGCGCGTCGCGACAGGAAGCTCCTCCTTGGAATTTCATGTTCAAGACTGCCGTGAATGTTGCACAAGACCAGCGTCACGAGACCTGAACAAAAAGGAGTGCCTGAGCCGCGGTGGTATTACGAGTGAATACTTAAAGTCATAATCGCTGTCGGTTCACCCACGACATGCTGCTTCAACGAGATATGTTCGTCTCGTAGACACGAATCGTGTTCGTTTTGCTTTCCTAATTTCCTCGGCTGCCGTGTGGATGTCTTGGGTCTCGAACGTACAAAATATTTTGCAGTTCTGTAGCTTTCGAAATCTTGAATACCCAAATTCACTGACATTTCGAATCCCATATTCCTTTGGTATTTGACTCTCGGGTCAAGAAACTCCTGAGTTTTTCAGATTTCAAAGTTTGTAAGCTTTTAAATATTTTGATTTCGTGAGTTCTTTGCTACTTGGCTCCCAGATTTCTTAAATATTCTCACTTTTAAAACAGTGTCCTAGATTTCCTTGACAAGAAAGCTTCCGATTTTTTTCCAAGTTTTTAAATTCTAGAATTACCAAGATCACAATTTTTGTGACTCGCAGATCCTCAAGTCATTGAGTTCCAAAAATTTCCAATTCCCCAGATTCTAAATTCTGAAGTTCTCCGGTAAAGAATATTTCGAGTTCTCAAATATCCAAGTATTTCTAATTCTCCAACTCTCAAGCCATCAATCTTTCAACTTCCCAAATGAAATTCTCCGCGAAATTACCCCATTAAAACCAATGAGCCAATCTTCGCAGTCCACGTTCCCCTCCGACAAATAAACAAATTCGCCCGAGAGTTTCTAGTTCGCGGTTTAAGACTACCTGTCCGATTAGCACCGTTCAGTCCGACCGGCGAAAGCACGCTATTAACCAGGTGTTAATGAATCTTTCCCACTCTCCAAAAGACTTCCGGGAGTTCACGTTGAATTTCCCGACTGCCATCAATCGACGATTATTTTCGAGTTTATCTCGCAGTGGACCGCAACGTTTCTTCTCGAAATACGACGATCTCCGTTTCACCGGAGTCACGAATTCGCCTGCTTTCGAACGTGATTGATGCCTATATAACTGGATCGTGAGAGGAGCAATTGTTTAGCACACTTCGGCTTGTTTTACATGATTCCAAGCTGTTCGCCGCGATGATGAAACACTGTGGTGCGAAGATTCGGCCGATCGAAGGAGGCAGAAGTGTTAATGGGAGAGCCTCTGATTATACAAATTTATGATATAAAATATCTGATTATACAGATTACTCGCCGTCTTTTAATCGAACCTTCGTGAGAACCGGAGATTGAAAACGGTGGATGGGAAAGAGGGCTACCGAGTTGACTGCTTAACGTATAGAATTAAAATATTGTATTTGAAGGTGAGAACTAGAACAGCAAGAGATTAATCTGTTAACAAAGTGTTTGTGCAGTTTGAAGAAAAGTGACCTTATGTGCCAGATCTCACAGTAAACGGGAGCATGATATAATTTATAATGAAAATAATAATAATATTTATCCGTAGACGACACACCATGTATGTTTCGTTGTAATATTTTTTCGTAACACTTTTTGGTAAAGTAAATACAAATATAAAGAAAGATAAGTGCGTAAGAATACAGGAATAGATTATTTATGGTGCACAATTAATGTTGAGCTGTCTCCTACGATTTTCGCACGGTTCTTAAGTGAAAGAAAAGTCATGTGTATGGGCAAAGAAGTTAGTCTAATTACAAATACGGTCGGTACAGCTATTTGCGGTAATATTTTGTATAAATATAACTAATTTAGAAACTAAGTTCTCGAACGTATAGGTTCATTCGGTTGGAATTAAATTGACTGTTCAGATTTACTATCGGTAACGACGTAATCAAATTGAACGTGCAACGAACCTTGACTTAACGAGAAGAAACAATGTGGGCCCTGTAGAAATATTCGTAACGGTGACTTTTAACACGAAAACAGAATGTATGTATCTGCCGTGTGGTCTTTCACGAGGAGTAGCATTCAGTTCGGTCCGACCATGGAACGTTTCGTGACCTTTCTCTGTTGCATCCTTTTTAATACCACTTAACGAATGCCGTGGCGTAGGAGGGAGACAATCGCGCGCTAGATTATGCTCCATTCGAACGGACGGGATTGATCCCGTGGAATCCGTGGAACTCCGATCCGATGTACGATAAATCGCCCCTCCCACGCACGTGATCCCGTTATCTCGCATTCTCAATGACATCACGCGAGTGTTACAATTTTTTTTAATTGGGTCACACGTGAGAAAGCGATCCTCACCTACAGGCGATTTAAATGGATCTGATCGAATCGAGAATTCTTCGAACGGAACGATTTTTTTTTATTTAAATAATCATTCGATCGCAGGTATTATACACCTTTCTAGTACGAGTGAACTACAATGAGGTGAATTTACAATTGAAAATGGTGAATCAAGGTTGTCTTTTCTAAATTCTTTTCAACGTGATTCAACCAAGAGAGAGAAATGACGAAAGGAAACTTGTAAGCAGATTCTTGGCCTGTTAATTTCAACATCGAACAATTCTTTCCTCGGTGAACTCACTCAGTTGCCGCTTGCAGTAATTCCCGAATGCGTCAGAAGAAAACGCGTCACGATAGAAATTTAGTGTCTCCGGTTAGCGCAACCACCTAAGGTATGGCCTGTAAATATGAATTAGTTTTAATGGTACCGGATGTCGAAACGAAGGCGACGATTCTGTGAACTACGTGAATTGCGTAAAAAAAAAAGATTAATTTTTTAAGCACGGGAGCGACTTAGACGGTGAATTAGCGTTTTGAGTAATCGTCTAAACAGAAGACGTGAAATTACGCAACTCGTGAAGTAGTTTCGTGAAAGACTGCTTCAATTAATGGCAGGTCCTCGAGTTCTCAGGCGTGTGTTGTTTTAAATTCTCTAGATTTTCGGTTCTCCAACTCCAAAGATTCAAAATTCCTCAATTCTCAAGCTTTCTAAGCATTCAAGCAAGATCTTACAGATTCTGAATTTTTCAGAAATTTTTAATTTCCTAAGTTACGAATTATCAAATCCTGAAGCACCTAAGCCAACAACCTTCTAAACTACTCAGGTTCTGGAATTCTTAAGTTCTAAAGATTTCACATTTTCCAGATTTCCAAGCTTCCTACTTTCGAATTCTTTTAGCCGTCAGATTCCTGGTGTTCCGAATTTCCTAATTTTCAGATCGTTCGAAGAATCTCCGAACTTTCCCAGCGTTCAATTTCGCGCGTGGCCTGTGAGAAGATTGAACAGCAGAGACTTCTCGTTTTCTGTGCGTTATTCATTGTACGCCGCCTATCTCTCCGCGTTACTTCCGATCAATTGAATTACTCGTTCATTTGTACAATCGCGGCAGCAGCGATGCATTGTGCTCCGAACGCAGTCGTGAGAATATATACATACTTTGCATCTTCCTGCATTTTGTCCCGTGCATTTATGAATATCGTGGACGTTCTGTCGAGTGTACAACAGAATCAAGAGCGATCGATAACAGATGATAATGCTTCGTATGCAATAACAGTAATTTACTAACAGTTGTCATTAATAAATAAATTGCCCTGTCGTAATTGCAGTAATGAATCCGTGAACAATATATTTTACATCTGATACGCAAAAACGAATCGTTCAATTCAATTGAATTTTTCAAACATTTCTCCTTTTCGGGAGACACTTCACGCTTCATTATTATGCACAGCGAAGTCTACTACTTCAAATTTCGTCGCACGAAGACGTATCGATTACTCGACGTATCCATTTACAGAAATTTCCTGATACTTGGATACGACTGCTTCTGTATTCGGTGTACGAAACAGAAATAAATCACTCCTACGTTCCACCTCCGAAATGAATCGATTGTTTCCCAATTGACCCCTCGCAGAGAAATCTGCCGTGAAATCTTCCGGTGTGCACCTTTAAAGGATACCGATTAACCAACCTGCTACAACCAGATGAAATTGTTTCACTCGACAATGTACCGGACGCTAAATAGACAGAATATTTACAAACAATAACCGTGTAACTCAAGTCTGCATGGTACGACCAAACATTTGTTGCAATCTCAAGATGAGATTAAGATTGATCGTCATAAACGTAAAGGAAGATGAGGCAAATGGTGTGCAATAGGAATTGAATTAGCACTAAATTGTTATTTGTCAATGCAATGCATGGACATCTAAAAATATCGAGGGTTTCAAATCGATATATAGACCTGTACAATGTATCGCAATCAATTTTCAATATTTATCACTTATTGCAATAAATTCCTTTTACCATTGCCTGCAACGAACATAGTGTAACGGCTGTGAAGACTATATGCAAACATTAATTTCAAATTTCTTTACGTCTTCCTAAAATAATTATATTTAAAAATTGTCTACAAATTGTACGATCCCATGACCAATAATATTTGTGCGTATAAAAAATGAAAAACTTCGTTCTCGTAAATCATCCAGATAAACTATCGATACTCAACAAACACAAGATACACCTTATTGAATCTCGTTTCAATTGTATCATCTTACATACTCAATTGACCCTCCTCCAACCACTAATACAGACCATCGTCAGCAACTCCACGAAAATCCGATCTTCAATAACGATCTTCACAAACAGAGAAGAAACGTACATCTGAATGTACTCGATCTTCAAAGTTCATTATACTCTCCCCACCGAAAACAACTATATACAATAAAACACGAACAAGCATCGGACAAGACAGAGTAAATAAACGATCGTGTCAACGAGTCGCCGGTAATCCGATTCACGAAAGCTGGTCGGCCTCGAAACGATCGAGGTGGTCGTCGCGTGTTATCGAAATTCGATTCCCGTCGGAAAATCGAGGCACTTACACAGTGTACGGAGGCTGATCGGCATTCTGTTGTTGCACGTTGCATTAGTACACGTGAGGAGGTTGCTCGACGCCGAACCACCGGCCGATAGAGCAGCCGATGCACTGTCGAGCACCGAGCGATCTCCGCCGGCGAGTCTTCTTCTCCGCGGAGCAAACGTCGTCCCGTGGAAGGGATCACACGGCTCCCTCTTACCTTTCTTTCTCGCTTTCCACCTCTCACCTGCCTCCTGTGGAGAGTCATCCCTCCGTGGAGGAATTTCAAGATTTCGTCTGCCGCGCCTCCGTGAAAATTCTACGATCGGCCGTTGTCAGATGGATCCTTTCGCGGTCGTTGGTCATCTTCTTGCGGCATTCTTTTTCCGCTTATTGATCTGGTATCGGTCGATCCCCATTTTCCTTGAACTTTTACATTTCTCCCTTTAATTGAAAACCCAATTTTTTCCTAATGTGTTTATGTCCTATTAACATTTATATCTTCTGAGGAATCAACGTAAAAAATCGTGATTAACGAAAGTTATGCAGACTTAAATATAGTTCAACTTTTGTTTAACACAATTTTTTGTGAAGTTTATGGAAAGCCCTGAGATTTTGTGGCGACAGTTGCGTGGGAAACCCTGTATAATTGAGGTTTATTTCTTTGTTTAGTAGGTATGGAGTGTAGTATAGAATAAATGGTCTATTAGAATAGTCATAGAAGACTAAATGGTCTGTTCATTATTCACTGTTTCTACTTGTAATAAGGACCGACGATGGTACCGGTGCGATGATCTGTTCTCCATCGATCTCGTTATCCTCTGCCCACAAGTATGTATGGAACTATCGCTAAGGCACGGATGCCACTAGCACGTTCCATAAACGCATAAAATCTGCAACATGATGTCATAAAGTAAGAGTCGTTTCAGCACACAAGACACACTTTTGCCTCCTCCGTGGATACAGGATCTTCTTGTCTTTCGCGTGCTCACGCAATCATTGGAACAACAGTAAATATTGAATCTGTATACTTGTGTGCGGGTAATATTTCTCGCGCACACAGCCGTTCATACATGTATCGAAAGAGGTATATCCAATGAAAAGTCAACTTAAAAATAAATTTCGAAAATGTTAAATCTCCCGCACCATATGTTGTCTGGGGACAGCATTGACAGTTGAAAATAATTTTTAATTCTTATGAAATATTACGCAATTTCGTCGTAATATTGTTGCAACACCATGAAAAGTCCTGTGAAACCTGTTTTTTATTGAAAGGGTGAAACGACCTTTATGATCTAACTGAAGATGTGTAGACCGAAGCTGGCGTTTAATAGTTTGACAAGGGTGTTTCCTCTGGACAATCTTTGAGTGTGTAGGTTCTACACTTTTCTCGTGTCTCCTGTATTTAATTACTAATATAATTTTTGCAATAAGGTGTATAACGACGATAAAAGATTTATACAAAACAAAAAGAAAAGTACAACGATGTGTCTGTTATTAACTTAACAGGAGTAAAGAGACGAGGTGTCCGCGGACACTTCTCGTGTCTTTCCATTTATAGCCCGTGTCGCATCTGGTCCCGTGCTTCCAGGTATCAAATTCCATCGGAAAGGCCCCCACGATGCTCGCAATTAAAATGGAAAGTAGAGCGGTCCGATAAAACGCGAATCGTCCCCCTCCCCCTCGGAGCCACTCTCGTGTAAGACGTGTAAGCAACACATATATTCCGCCACGGTTAATGGAGCACCTATTGCGTGCGCGTCGACATCGATTTCCTTTCAATCTCCATCGGATCCTCTCGCGGCCACACGTGTTCCGACGGCGATCGGCGGGCTCTTGCAAAATAAAGATCTACACGCGGCCGAAACGGGCGTAACACACACGCCACGAACGCGTCCCACGATCGATTCGCGATCGAGCCTGACATTTTCTGTGTACGGCGCCAGCCGTGCAACCGCCTCGAGACTCGTAATTCTGCGCTGGGAAAACGTGGTGACCCGATGGTAACTTAATTTCGGGGACTTGGGGATGCTGGTGAATCGAGGAACTTGGATGATTAGGGACGTGAAAGAATTAGGAAGTTGGAGAAATTGAGACGCATTGGCGATTTGGGGAATTTGGAATGTTGTATTATAACTCGAGTTTAATAAATTAATTCTTGAAAAATCTTTGAATCTGTATAAAGATCCGTTGTCTACTTCTAATTTATAAGTATACGGTATAAAAATCGGAATATGAACGTAATTGAAATTCGTTCAAATATGGGATCGTTGAGAAGATGGAATAACTGGGGAAGTACAAATTTCGAATATTTACAGATCTAGGAAATCTGTAATCTGGTACTAGATAAAATTAAACGACTGAAAGGAAGAAAGAAATTCTAACTGGATTATATACTAAAGGGTTGTACACCCCTATATGAATAAATAAGTATGATCTGGCAGATCGTATCTAAATAATGAATTACCATTTTGCTTCTGTGTAAGAAGAGGCTCGAAATGGGCACGAGCGGACGAGACAATAAGAGCGAAAATAACTTTATCAAGGGGATTGCATCGAAAGCGAGCATCCTACATCCTCTTCTCGGGCAAACACGGTGGAACCGGTGTGTCCCCCGAGCGTCATTTCCATCTTCCATATCCGTCAGAGGAGCCAAAGGTCTCTCGGAATACCGGTATGCACGACCTAAATGTACGGCTGCATCGATACATCGGGTGCGTGTAATTGAAGAAAGAGGACACATTATGTAAGTTCGATGACATTGCCTCCGTTCTGCACATACACACACGTGCCTTACCTTTACCTTTCTCTTTTCTTCGACTTTCTTCCTTTCTTCTTGCTCTGTTTATATACCGATTCCTCCCTCCCGTTCCCTTTTCTCGTACCATCTTCTCGCGTTTTACTTTTTCCGCCGACTGTTTTTTTTACTTCCCTTTCCTCGATAAAAGAAACACTTTTTGGTTGCTCATATTTAGTGGGATCTCGATTGCATACTGTTTTCTCTTTTCACTAATTCACTAATTTTTAATCGCATAGAAGGCAAAATTAAAAGGATAGCTGAATATTTTCGTTAATAATAGTAATTGTTGTAACTTTACTTTCTTCGTTCAATGTTAAGTTATTAGTCGATTTGCTTAACGGGGTTCGTTTATAAGGTAAACGAGCATCGTCTTAAATGATCCGGATCGCCTGAACGGTAAAAGTTGCAGTCCCAGTCTACTTTTTGTCTTCTAATCAGCGTACTATTACTCATACTAAATATAATTATCGTAAATACACACATATATATCGAATAAATGTGGTACACGAAGAATTCGATTTATATTTAACTTTCTTTATTTCTACTCGTTGATGCAAAAGTAACTAGACTTTCTAGCGTATCACATGAACCGTGTCATAGTAGAAAATATAATTCCTGGCAATGAATTTTTCCACCTATAAAATTTGGAAGATGCAAAAATCGTTCCGCAAAAGTTCATAGACTTTCTCGTGAAAATTGAGTTACCATTCGTTGTCTCGATTTCAGTTGCAAGGAAGTCTAATCTCGACTGAAATACTACAATATAACCATTATAAATGAACAAGATTTAATACGAATATTTCGTCAATCTTCTATTAATCGTGACAAACATGTGCAACTTGTCGAATTCGTTAGTGAATGAACTTGCTTCGAATTAAAATCATTGGAGACAGAATACATTCTCATCGAGGTGTACCTCAACCGAATTGAACAGGTCTGTGATACGGTCAATTAGCATATTACAGCACAGATAAGTATGTATGTCCCGTTGTAGCTTACGATAGACGGTTGAATGTAGCGATCCAGCCCGTGGAGGATAATTCGATGATCGTCCGTGTCATTAGGAAAAAGACAGAGAGAGAGCAAAAACGTTCTTCTCGGGTCGGAGTATCGTTACGTAACCGGACTGGCCGCAAATGTCGTCAAAACTGAACCCTAATTAAGCTCGTGCAAAAGTGTTTTCATCGGTCTAATTAACGACCAACCGCTCTGTAATCTCCGTTACCTCCTGTCTTCCTCGTTGATTCGTCTCGCCGGTCAATTATTAGCAGGGAGACAATGATGGGAACACTTTTCAACACCACAGTGGATTTCAGTTTGTTTCTAAATCCACGAAAGATTTCAGCCTTGAGTTCCGTTCAACTGCTATAATTCAAATTCTCCGGTTAAAATTTTCGTAACACTTCTCTAAATTAGGGAGCGTGTCCCTCACGGGGGCCATAATTTTGAAACTGTGAGAGGGGCAGCGCTCGGTAGTCGACACCTGAGAAGTAATACAGTAAGAATATAGACTTAATCGAAGAAGTACACGTGTTAGCAAGTTCAGTAGATTCTCCTTCTGTTTTTTTTCTCCCTTTTTTCATGCAGTTACGTTATGCAGTGAATTTGGAGATGCATGCAAAATGTATGCAGACTAAATTTGATAAATATGCACTTGCGTGGGGACTAGAAAAAAAAATACCGAAGTCTAAATTGATCAAATTGAACCAGTTCTGACAATTACTCGAGCTAACTTGCAAACAAATTGTCTATATGCAAGAAATTCGATGAATATACAAAATAAAATAAAAAAAAAAATAAAAAATATGATTTTGAAATCCTCTAATGATAGAACATATTTCTGTCAGTCTCATTTTTAAAATCCACTTCTCTAAAATATGCATTTGCATAAACTTCCATACTCTACTTATCACTGTTGTTTTCTTTCCTTGTCGATCAGTCTTGCGTCTAGATCGTTTCTACTAAATTCTATCCCAATAAGTGCAATCCTTCATTGCTCATAGAGGATCCTGTTCGGTTGGCTCAGAGTTGAAGGAACTCCACGATCGCCCTAATAGATCACTTCCAAATCGTTGTCCACTCTGGCTGAACTTTTACTTTCATGCAGAACCACTGGAAAACGAGTGTATCAGCGACGGCGGCTGACGCAAGGATCATCAATAAACATTTCCCCCGTGCATTCCGCACGGTCGTGTCGTTCCACGGGGGAACGGTACCGTTTTCTGCGTGAAAGCAACAGCCGAGGCGAGGATCTCGTAAATCACACCGCGATACCCCGTTGCGAACCCGGCGAAAGGATGAGCCACGCAGCATCTAGTTACGTGAGAACTGCCCGATGATCGTCTCCCGTAACGTTCACCAAACCTGGAACTGAACGATAGGAATCGTGGATCCGTCGTTTCTATTAATTGTCCGCGGAGAATCACTTGAAACTATCAGTAGGGATTGGAAACGACGAGACTGATTACTAGAATGATGTACAAAGTTGTTAGGACTAATTATGTAAATCCAGTAGCATCTCAGAGGTTGCCAGAAAGATCAAGTATCATTTAAAGCCTATCACAGGTGAAAACTGACTATGTGGATCGTGGATATTGGTTTTAATTAGGTTTCAGTTGGGAGTTCTTTAAGATGGAATGGATAGTCGAGATAAAAAGAAATTCAGTGATTAAAATATCGATGTACAAAGTCGTTCGTAAGGTCCAAGAAAGTCTTAGAGTTCTTTTTAAAAGTTCGAAGGTAAGATGAAGTTTAGAAACCGTTTTAGTCAGTTGTTCGCAGCGAAGAATATAACGTAGTATATGGGCCAAGATCTTCAATGTTGAATAAAGAATTAGAGAGAACCGTTCTTGTTCAGCCGGTATTGTATTCTTATTGAGAAAGGTCGGTGACTAGTCTTTCTCGCGACGGTAACACGACCTCCAGGTTGGAACGAGGCCAAAACGAAAATCGACGTCGCTGGTACGAAGGGAGAAAGTTGTTTTTGTCATTTCGATGTTCCAGATCACAATGGCACTGGAGATTCCTCGTCGATTACTAAATAATCTATACTACGTTCGGACTAACGTCGACTTCCCTTCACCGTGTCCTCGACAAGAAAAAGAACCTAAATTGTGGTGAAAATTTCGAATAGAAGCTACATACTTGGTCTCCGAAACATCAAGATACATCTTCTTGAAACAATAAATTGATATTGACCACCACTGATACTGAAACCATGGCGAAATTGATTTAACAAATCGTGTAATTTGTGAGCTAATATTGTAAAAGGATTAGAATCTCACTAGTTTCTCATTCTGAAATTACACGTTTTAAACAGCCGCTGATTTTAGCGGTCTCTTCATGTCGCGAGAGAGGGTGAACCGATCTTGATGGTTTTCTTTCTTCACCCCTTATCAATTAATATTTGCGGATTTCAGATTCAATTTACAATCTTTCGCGACATACCACGAGTTCGATGATTGCTTATTTCGTGACGTTGACAATTCTTAATTTAATTCGGTTGGTAAGAGGACATTGAACTTTGAAAAAAATGTCAATGTGTCATCCATTATTTAATCTTGCATAAGAATGATAAACTTCTTCTGTTAATGTAATACCGTAGACTTTTACAATTTATAGGTCTTAATACAAAAAATATATAAAAATAAAAGACTTACTTATACAGTATTCTACTACTTAATTAATCATGTTTATCACATACTGTAAATACATTGTACCATCGTCACAGACGAGGTATAAAATAGACTTACCATCTTATGGAACTTGGTGTATCATGTTCTGACATACCGATCGTGCAAAAAATTAGAAATCTTCTGCTGCCCTCTACATTATGTGAACGATGTTAATTGGCGTTCGTTAATTGATCAGTCTTTGGAAACTTGGCCCTCTATAGCCCCGAGATGATAAATAATCGAGCGTCTATTGTACACACGTACATAACTTGAATATCTTTAGCGGTAACTAAATCTGGAACTTCTTCATCTAGTTCTATAGGTTGCAGCCAGACGGCTCCACTTTGTCGATTTTACAGTTTTCCGTGTTTTTTGGAGAATTTCTACAAATAGGTTCATTTTCCGATAAAGAATAGTACTTGTTAGAATTTAATAACAGTTGCCTTAAATACTATAATACTTGTATATACGATTTTGTATACTGTTACTATTTTTTATCGAAATAATTCTGAGGAAATATACAATTTGCAATAACGTCCGTGCAAATTCAATTGAAATACGAGTAAATATTATTTAGAATTCTCTCTTTACTTTCTCCCAGTCCAAGCCTCTAGCCAAAATTGTTCGCGAAATGTGTACCGAGGTCAGAGCTTACGGCCGCAATGTTCTGTTCGTCGATCTGGCAGAAAATAGTCTGATATCCTGCTCGATAAGCTTTCGAAACTTGTCGAGAAAGCCCGCGAGCAGGCCGAAAGTATTAGCGAACGGGGCTGAGCTGCTGGCACACGCGGCCACGAAAACGTAAACCAACGGAATTAAGGATTCCAGCGAGTTGCGAATGTTGCCCCTGTAGTTTCTGAAGTTAGTTACGTCTTGCTTTTGCCAGAATGCCTCACACCCACTTGCTCCCGTTGAATGTTCCGCCGACTCTGGCAGCGCCGTCTACACAATCCTGTCAAAATTCAGTTTAAGGACCTCTTCCACGGCCATATGAAACGCCAGAAGTCATAACACCGGGCTCCACTCGTGTACGACAAGTTTTAGTATTCTGTCGTTGCCTCGTTGCCCTCTCCAAACAATTACAGCAGCGACGTATCTTCGCTAGGTCGCCGAATCTCGCTGCCAGACTATCGATATCCCCATTTTCCTGACGAACACAGGGTCAGTAACTTTTCAGCTATTTAGAGTGGTCGACAGTCAGTCGAGAATTGCAAGGTAACTTATAAGTTCTACTTCTAAAACGCGTCGCTTCTCTAGTTATGCATTTTTCAACCCTATACGAACTGTGCAAAATAATTCTTTCTACTATGATTTCATGGACACACATTCGTGAATTCTCAAAAGTTCCGTCTCAAGCACGCTTCGTCAATCCAGCGTTTCTGGGAACGAGAAAAATCAAATGATCGTAAATCAATTTCCCGACCTATAGAGGGCGAAGGATCGTCGAAAGTTCAAAGCTAAATCACCCTGGTCCCGGTCGTTCGGACTACGAATTCCACCGATGGACGCGATCGATCGATCCCGTCGTCTGTAAATACATTTATTTGTTTTTCTTTCAGTGCACTTTCTTTTGCAGTCTGTGAGCATAAACTCATTACTACCTGAGGACTCTTTATATGCAATCTATGTTATTTGTATTCATTTTTTATATATATATATATATGATAATTAGCTTCTAATTTTATTATGTGTTCTTTGAAATATAAGGTGCTTTATACTTCCTCGGATGTTTCGACAAGAAAAGCACATTGGCTAGTCAACAAGGTTTCTTTTAAAAAGTGTGTCGTTTATTGAATTGGGGTGAACCATTTTCGTATAGAAATGAACTGTACGTTTCGTATAAAATTATACGTTGTTCTGTAAAATTATATTATCTTACAACATTTCTCCAATTACGGTGTTAATTACGTTTTCGTTTTCTTCTTTTTCGTCTTTCTCTTCTGGGATGAATTGGAAATTATTCCGCGATACCACAAGTTTCTTTTTAAGTTTTCTTTTCATATCAAATTTTATTATTACTGAATCTATGGGGACTAGTAGTAAAATTACACAATAAATGCCTTTTTACAAAAGTGTTATTTGCTCTATTACACCCGTCTGTAAATCCAGAGCGAGATTCTGCAACCCCGTCGTGAACTGTATTCCGCTCGTTGTATCGTTGTTGTCGAAGGGCTAAAGCGTTCCCCATTTAACCTTGCAGTCGGTTTGTCGTTCGACGTAATCCACAGAAGGGCCCGTTCGCTTGGTACAGGCAATTTTTAACGTATTTCTAGGTCGATCACGGCCCTTCCCACAGCGTGGCAATCAACGTGAATGGAAATCCCGAGAGCCGAAACCTTGGATTGAAATCCCCGATCTTAGTTCCTTTCCCGTCGCGACGCGCCAGTCGATACTTCTTAGGAAAATTACCACAGGGAAGGACGACGATTTCTCCAGATCGAACACGCGGGCTCATTCATTTCCCGCGAGGAGATTCGCTTTTCACTTTGCCACCGATCCAGCGATTTCGAACGTTTTTTTTTAGCTTCTATTCGCCGGCTGATTAATTGTGGCAATTTCATACCGGGTTTCTTCGGATCGCATTACCCTTTCGGGTGGAATACGCTCAGCGCCAGTCCCGGTTGAATTTTCTAATTAATGCATGCACGTCGTGGGATATTTAAGATTTATGAATCTGGCGAAACGTTCGAATTCAGCTGAATAATATCTGTTTACCTATAGGGACGATTGAGATACATAGGGGCAGAAATAAAATGGATTCCGAGATGGGAAGTGGATGGTACTGCTTTGGTTGAAGATTTATTAATCGATTAAAAAAGCACATAGAATTAAAATAAATCAAAATAAATACATATAATTAAAATAAATCAAAATAAAATACATATAATTAATATAAATCAAAATAAAACTCATATAATTAATATAAATCAAAATAAATACATATAATTAAAATAAATCAAAATAAAATACATATAATTAAAATAAATCAAATTAACACACAAGTACCTAATTAAAATAAAGTAAAATATAACCCAATTAATTAAAATAAATCACAATAAAAAATAAAAATAAAAAAAAAACGAACCCCTCAGTCGAGTTCGGATAATAGAGAGAACCCCTTGAACCCCCCTTGACCAGTGTCAACCAGTGGTCAGCAATCGAAAGACCTCGACGAGGTCCGCGGACGCGAATGAACTGAGGATTTTTCATTGCGCGCTCGTATTTATGGGCTCGCGGCGACCGTGAACTTGCGCGCACTGGTGCGCGGTCAGGTGCGCGAACATTGAGTGCACTGGAAACTCGAGCGCACCAAAAATTATTTCTCGATTACTTTATTATTTCTAATAAGGTAATTGTTAAAACAATTATCTCTCTGAGAAATATTGTTAAACATTCTGTCAGCTGTCTTGTAATTGCAAATTGTTATTGTTTATAACAAATATAAATCGAAATATACAGAAACTTTCAAGATATGAACCGTGTAATGAACTTTTACGTGTAATAAATTTTACTTTATTGCAAACTATTAAACAATGACTATGTCTTAATGTTCATGACGATTGTTAACTAAATATTATTTAATGAAAATGTGCCTAGATAGCGTTTTGAACAAGGAATTCATAAAAATTTGTAGAACAATAGGAATTCTTTGATCGACATTTGTCTTATTGCTTTTGACTTATTTCATTTAACTTATTTCACAATAAGTTTAATATTATAATGTTTATAAGAATCACATCTTCGGTGGAAGATGTTCAACATTATATCATCCCTTTTACAATGCGAATTGTTAATAATTATAACAGATAGAAATCGAGATATACAGAAACTTGCAAGATATGGATCGTTTTATGAAATTTCACGTGGAATAAATTTTATTTTATTGTAAATTATTAGACAATGACTATGTGTTAATGTTCGTGGTGGTTGTTAACTAAAAATTATTTAATTTAAATATACCCTAGTATAGTTTTGTGCTGACTTCCCTCTGTTTTATCGATGCTCGGTGGTACATGGCCAAAGTCACTGACAAATACCATAAGCGCCGCTAGTGGAGAATCCTTGAACTATACCACTGTATATTCCTGAGTCTGGACGCGTCAAATCGTAGAATCCAACTTACGCCTTCCACAAGTGATAAATTAACAAAAATCGGATTTCTACGATAGTGCGACAGTGGTGTACAGGGTGGTCTGGTCAGCTTTTGACGAGAAAACAACTAAATCGTGTGATATTTGACAAAATGTGACTTGAGCAGCCATCTTGTGTGCTTCATCGGTATCTGTCACAATCGCACAATTTCTAAAATTCTAATTCTTTGAACGTATGGTGTTTATTGGCGTTTCTAAGGACCAGACCACCCTGTAGTGAAGTCTACCCGTGAGTACTATACCCGTGAAAACTTCATTTGTTCCATTATCGAGGCAGAAGTTGGATTCTACGAAATCGAATGTCTCTCTCGTGCATCGCGTATACATACACGGTTCCCGTTGATTGTATGAGTGCACGGACACAGCACACGGGCCACGGAGTCTCCCCCCTTAAATATTCCTATTAATTCTGGATAGCTCGTTATTGCTTACTTTCTATTTATCACCTGATCAATGTTCGAAATAATTTAATATATCCTGAATGTAACACAGTTGCGTCTTTGTTGCTAATAATCTCTTGTCCGATTTTTCTCCACGTTGCTGCGCCTTGAACCATTCGCTTCTCGTCTTGCTTATCTTTTGCCGGATGCAGACAATTTAAATTTATTGTTTAACCTATCAGCGTGGAATAGGAGAAAGCAGGCCACTTTTACCTAATGCATCGAGGAACGACGGGCATTTCGTTGCCGGTTTCGATCGGTTCGATTGGAATCGCGGTCCGCATCACGGCGACCGAACGAGCGAACATCGCGGGGCTAACACACCGAGTGCTTCGATCCGAAATTGAATCGAGCTCTATTGTTCCTCTCGCTTCGTTTCCTGGCAAATCTACAATGTTGCAGTGAATGCGCAACGTGACCCGACTTCGCTACGACGCCAGGTAATTGCCTCTCGATTACCAGCGCTGCCTTCAACAGGCAATTTACAAACGGAAAACCAAACGTCGACAAAGTTAGGTGTGGCACAGAATTGCTCGATGCGTACATGAAATTCGCGTCGGTAACAATAATAAGAATTCTTGGTATTATGTAGAAGTTTGAGTTCTTTACCGATTTCGGTGACCTTGAAATATGTTGGCAAGGCTATTCCTATACATGTTATCGCCGATCGGCATTAGTTTCAGAGATATGCTGAAAAATATTTTTTATACTGTCGATGCACAGTGTTCATTGTACACAAATTAAGCAGAAAATATAGAACAACATTTTTTCATCTGAGGCTTAGTTTTCGAGAAAATTAAATTTGAATCACTCACACACACCATGTGCAAAAATCCTTCCGGGAGCCGGATTATGTACAATAGCACATGCCTAATTAAAACAGTTGTTCAGAATGATGACCTTCACAACATATTTCAAGGTAATTGAAATCGGCGAGGATGTGAAACATCTAAATAATTACCGAATTCGTCGTCACTTGACTTGGCTCATAAATCTTCATTCTAAAGATGATGTATAAATCTTTGAGAAGATAAATCATAGTTGTGTGGCGAAGATATAATTCGGTAACTCCATGTTCCACTCAAGTTTTTACTCATTTATACTCATTCGTGATTCAAAAAGAGATTGATTATTCGAGTTTCGATTAGGTTCTTGGGTTAGAGTTGCGACTAATTACCATCTCTGTATCTCTCGACGAAATTCACCGCAGTCGAATACCTCAAGGCGCATAATGAAGCAGCCGTTAGTAAACTATTGCCTAGGAAACCATTACCGTGGACGCTCGCCGCCCGGACGGACGCAAACGGACGGACGGAAGCGTCGCGTCGCGAGAACGTAATTTGAGGATTACGCCTGCTCGTATATTATCGCCGAACAATGGCCTAAGCGACGCCGCCTCCGTACAATCACGCACGTAATCCGCAAGGATCTTCTGAAATTCTCCGAGCCCCTTGGCTCAGTCTCTCTCTCTCTGCTTGTGCCCCGAACATAATCGGGGACCGACTAGCTGTTTCCTTAGAGCTTCCGATGTGATATCTTATGATCCGGAGGGATTAACTTCGTCGAAAGTGGACCAAATTGTTTTGTAGGTCAGGGAACTCATGCTTCCACGACGACACTGGAATTATCGATCCTTCTCGGAGAATTCTTATATGCTTGGTATACGACTAAATTGCGCGAAATTAAAGTGCATAAAACTTGCAACACCAAGATAAAAATCTGGCAATGATGGTGAATCTGGTATTTGTATTCGTGGAGAGTGTACGTCCCATGTAAAGCGTCTTTGTAACGATTCATTTCAAAAGGCTTCTTTTGTAACCATTGTCAGAGTCTTTCGTAGTGCCTTGCATGGCGAAGCTAGTGGTATAGGACCGTGACGGGTCTGCCAAGTGGTACAGAATTGTATAGACTGGGGCAAGTAGTACACAGCCGTGTGTGGTTAGACGCATACGTACTAGGTTGGATTCACCAGTAAACGAACCCGTACAAGTGCATGAACATTATTAACAAAAATATAATTAACCTGCATTTCAATTCTTTGTGTTATATTCAAACAATTTTCGCGCCATTGGTTAGAAATCCGCCACATCACCATATATCAATTAAATATCCGCCTTTCTTAGACAAATACTCTCGTATCTGGTCTGTTCGAACGGTGTAACTATCAAAGTACGCTCCAGGCATTGAAATGCAGCATTCTCAAGTGCCTGCAATAAAACCTTCAATGCACTCGATTCTGATTCGAAACTGTCGCGTTTACGCGTTACACGTCGTCACACTGATACCATTTTCGACGAAAGACGCGAGTATCACAATGAAACTGACCCATTAACGTTTGTTTTACCGGTTCGCTTTACGACGCGCATAAACCGCTCGCCGTTGGAAGTTCGACGGTGGAGGGGATTCGTTTCATAAAAACTGGGAATAAGCATCGGGGAACCGCCGTTACAACGTTCCAATTACGGTCCGATAACTTCGTCCCCCGGCAGGACGCAAGACGCGAAAAAAACTTGTGCGAGCGAAACTTTACGGTTACGTTGCCGGCTGCAGTTTTTCACTTGGCGAGCATCTCTCTAAATTTTCCACGGAGAAGTTATGCGGTCCTGGGGCTGACAGCCGACGCTGCCCCGAGAAATCGAACTTGGTCCGGTAACTTCTGGCCGGGTGGAACGACTGTTAATGCAACGTGGCTAGAACAATGCCGTGTAATTAACATTTATATTACTATTACCGTCTCGATTACCATTTATATTACCCACCAAGTATGTGGACGATAAACGAACGGGACAAATAAATGTGGAAGAGTGTATCTCGAGACCCCAGGAACGCGAACGGTGTTTTCGTAGTCGCGATTTCGGATCAGCCGCGAAATATGCTGGATACACTGTTCGCGACGAAATAGGTGACAGGGGAGAGGGGGCAGAACACAAAACAGAAATGATTTCTGTTCAAGATTACAGTGGGGTTATCGAGGAATCGAATTTCAGGCGATACCATACGGGGTAACCACCGGATCGTTTCCAATCGGTCTCGCCGTCGAGTCCTAATCCAACTCTCGAGGATCACGAACGCGTAGATGGAAATTCCGTCCGATTGACGAAAATAAATTTTTCTCGAAACCGTTCGAATCACCCTACGAGACATTGACTTGCTCCCCATGAAGGATTTACGTTTCCCAATTACGATAAAACCGTTTATTTAAGAATTTCTCGCCGGAAGCTTCGCTGGAAGGCTTTTCATTCGACTCTCTTTTCCGCTCGATGTTTCGCGGAATGAAAAAACACCACCGATGGAAAGGTTGGCCGTTCGGCAGCCCTTTTATCTTCGCCCGTTTCCCCACGGGGTCTGAAATTATCGCAGCCAGCTAGAAACGACGGGACAGCAGGGTCTCGCGGCCGGCATTAAGATGGGTGTGAAAATGGCTTTCTTTTTCCTGGGCTGGGACGGTCTTGCCTGCTAATTAAATAAAAGGGTCGCTGGGAAAACGTCACCCTTAGTTACCCCGCGGAAATTCGCACGAAGAGACCCAGGAGTCTCAAGGAAACGTCTTCGAACCGGGTTGGAGGCTCTTGGAACTCTTTCGCACCGTCCTGGCCTTCTTTTCCCCCACGGTCAGCTTTCAACGTTTTTCAAGCACATTTCACCCTCCCATTTGATCCCGGGGCACCCTAACCATTTCCGTTTCGCTTTTCTCGGTTCCACACCTCCGTTTCTTCTTCTCCTGTATACCATTCAGATATAATACGTGTAAAGGGACTCTTGTCGCGTGTTATTTCACTGTAGAATCGTGATTCTGATGTAGACACATTTGACGGTATGTATTTTCTGAACCTTGTACTCCAAGCAGTAGTGTCAAGAAGGGGTTTTATAGAATTATTCATGGTTTGGAATGAATATTCTATAGCAAATGTTGAAGATCCTTCGATATTATGTCTGTTATTATATGTTAAAATACACACTTCGCGAGTCATATCCTTCTCAAAGAAAGGTTGTCTGGTCAGGAAAGTAGTATAGACCCGTGACCGGTCAGACATGCACTGTGGGATCGTATACCTAGCAACCCAAGTGGGAGATTGTCATACCTGCGAAGAAAAGTAGAACAGTTTCCTACCTGGCCAGAAAAGGAGAATAGTGTATATTTCCTCAGTTCAGTAGCATAGGAACTGTTCAGACACGTGGTATTGGCCCTTAGTGTTGGCCACTATTTCAACTTCCAGCTTTGCTCCGAGCCACTCGTTCACTCGTTGAGATCTGTGACCTTTCACCAGTGTAGAGTACGTCACCTCGGAGGTGGTCTAGCTCACGGCCGTTTCTACAAAGCGACAGATTTTCGACTCGGAGCTAAATGGAGCCCTTCAGACACGTCGGACACACAACGCCTACCGAAAAGGTGTCCGGCCGAGCGAGAGCGAGCCAAAGCAAAGTGCACTCGGCCTACCTGAATCTTGTACAAGACCGGATAAAAGGTTCCGTAGCATCAGGGCGAATCGAATGAGCTCTTCTCCTCGCCTGCCGGAGGTCACGGGAAAGTATTGCTGAATTTCAGACTTTAAACGTTCAGACGACTCAGGAATAGGATCCAGAATGGACTGACTATAAAACACTGAAAAGTGAATGAAATCGTGAAATTTCTATTAAACAAGTCGCATAGAATATTGAAGGGTAACAATAACTATTCTACCTAAGGTAGTTAAATTCTAAGATTTAGATGAAATAAAAATCAATATCGCTAGGAACCTTCGATTCGAATTCTTCTCAATGAACTAGCTTTTCTGTCAATAGACCAGGCAATCTTATCGAATGGGCCAAACAAGTCGAGCTAAAGAACGCGTGTCGATTCACTGTATTGAATGCCGACTATTTCGATAAAATCCAGCTTACCGCAGAAAACGGCGAATTCCTATAAAGAAACTGCCTCACCCGGCGGACAGGTTAATTCGCGACAAATGGTAACGGGTATTTGGGGGAAAACGTTCGGTATCGTGTTATTCGAAAGAGGTTATACTATTCGGGCGCACGTTCCGACCAACGTGATCCTGCATTGAATGCCTTGACCAGTCGTCGAGGCGTATAAGTTTATTAAGTTCGTTCGATAAATCGTTATAGCCACCGTAAACGTGAGTATCGTGGGTCGCGGTTACGTTCGATCTGACTGGATGCAATAGTTTCGACGTACTTTCGCCAGCCAATATTGACTAACCGCCTCACTCCGATAAAGCTGCCACAGACCACCGGAACCCCGTGTAAATATTCATTTCGTCGAAACTATTGCGTCTCGGTGGCCAACGGTTTCTTCATCGAACGCGTCGTGCAATAACTGGAGTATGTCTCGAGGAAGCGTGTGGTGGGGTAGAGCCAGCTTGCCTCGGCTGGGGAATTCCTTGGTCGCACAGAGCGTTAAGGGAATTAGCGGCTACGACGGTAATAATAGACGCGCAAATGAGAAGAATGTATGCGTGCTCTCGACAATCGTCGTCGGTGCATAACCATTCCATACACGGTGCAATAATTGTTATACGCGTACCAGGCCATTGGTAATCCACTGGTTTCTATAGTTCTCGGCATGAACCGAGAAGGATCCTTCCGAAGATTTTCTTCGGCGCACGGAAGCACTTCAGGATGAAATAAGTCAAGTAATATAGACCAGTGTGCAATTCTGCGTCGCGGAAAAATAAATGGGTCGTACATCATTCAGTCGAGTAGATCTTCCTTCCGAACGGTGGTTCTTAAAGAAGTTTAGAAAATAAAATCCTCGTCGCGAAGTCACACGCAACGGCGAAAAGAAGCTTTTCGACCGCATTGTGCCTCGGCCAGTCTTAACGACACTGGGAACTTCTTCAGACGACGACCCCTCCGGTTATCGGTGCTGCCGTTGTATTTCTCTAGGCCCTGTAGTATTTTCAAGGAAAACCGACTTGGCAGCCGGGTAATGCGAAGTATCTTTCACGGTAAAGTGGTGCCGCCGCGTTGCGTGTCGCTCGCCCGGGACAAATATGTCTGCGGAATAGGGCTGAGCTCCAATTCCACGCGGAGTGCCCGCTATTTATGTTGCCTTGCTCACGATCGTTCCGTTTGTTCATATCTCCGCGGTTCTTCTTCCCTATCCCCCGTACTGTAACCGCGCCTCGTGCTTTCCCCCTTTGTGTCGAGGTCGTTTAGACGATACCCGAACCGCCTACGCGGAGATAGTTCTGGGAAGAAGCCTGACTTCGGTACTAGGCTGGAATCTGACTGCAGTAACGTCGTTAACTAATGTCGTTTTTACACGTAACCTTGTTGCATCGGAAACGGGAGGTTAGTCTTTAGTCTGGTAGATACAGGAAAAACTTCATGAGACGTCTTACCCGGAGCTCATTTGAAAGGTTTAATGTACTTGATGGCACAGAATTTCACATCGGATCAAACAAACACCCAAGCACTACGAACCGTGTCTCAGCTTGGCCAGCAGATCCGTGTCTAACAGATGTTTGTTTTCACGAGCAAGAGAGAAGGGTTCCTCGATTACTTATTGAACGATCATCTTCCTGGATTAGCAATCTTGCGTCGAGAAGGGTTCGATGGGATTGCAGAAACGTGACACAGTTTCGGGTGGAGCTAGAACTTCGATTACGCCCGAGAACGAGTAACCGTACGTACACACGCTCGGTATGGGAGGAATATTCTCCGTCTTGAATACCATTATCTTTTAAGAAAAATGCATGGTTCCCCGGGTTGAAAATAATACCCAATGTAAATACAGGCCATAATTTTGAGCGTCGTATCCTGTTACGGACTCCCCCTCCTGGAACGTTACGTCGAATTTGTTCAAATGAATATAAGACGGGGCAGATAGAAGCACGCGGAAGAAGCATTACGGGGGCGATTTTCTAAACGGCTGGATGGAATTTACTTACCGCACACGGAGAACGTGCGACGAAGTTACGAATGAATATGAATTCCGCGCCAGCTGCGCGTATATACATATATCCCCGTGAAGCTCAGCTATTCTCTTTGTGACGATCCAGTCTCTGTACTTACGTGTCGGCTGTGCTTTAATAAATAATACGCCGTACAGGAGAAGTGTGCGAGCTGGTTGACGGTCGATACACGGTGCTTGTGCTACAATGGCGATAAAGTAATCAGTTGATACGTAATCGTGCTATGTCTCGTGCAAGCTCTACTTACACTCCATCAACAATCAAAGTCACACTACGTTATTATCGAAATAGAGCAGGTATAAATTTCAACCACCGTTGCGTTTGCTCTTACTCGACGCAAGAGACACTGGGCGAGCGAGGGGGGAGCTGAATAGCTTCAGACCATTCGACAGAGTGGTAAACGAGCCAGCCAGTCGGTCGAGCATTTAGGAACACGGAATTCCCGCGAGCACGATAAACCACATTACAGTGGGTGGCCACGGGAATCTCGTAAAACTAACTCGACGTCTCCTGGGCTATATAGGCGGGGGTCCCGAGAACCGAAAGCTCAGCGAAAGCTCGACCGTTGTGGAACCGTGACGTAGTCAGCATCGGATATTACGGGGGATGTCGCGTTCTTCGACACTCCTGGCTCGATAATATCGCTCGATTTTATCATACCAATGTCATCACCAGACCATCAAATTTAGCTAACAAATTCTCTAACATCATAAATTTCTTTGGCGATCTACATTACCTTTTAAATCAAATCTATAAAAGCTCCTCTTGGTGGATTAGTCATTTAGGCAACTTATAAACATTAATTTTATACCTTTCGACATCTCACGGATAAACCTCTGAAAAGCGCCCAGACCCGATGATTCTGACCTTGACATATGTTATCAAGATCACCCTCCCGAGAAACCTTCGAAAGTTCAAACAGCCTATCATTGGTAATTAAAACTGCCTCTAGCCAACTCCGAATGACTATTTTTCTTGAACTGTCTCTAACCAACTTTGAAGCATTACACTGACCCGAGAGCTAGTCTATACGTGAAGTAATGTTGACTCTGCACACCTTGCAAACTCTACCCGTAACATAACACAGCTAAACTTAGTCTTTCTTAATGACTTTATAGTAACCAATGATCAGCGATTTGAACCTTCTGAAGATTATTCGGGAGGGTGACCTTGACTACATACGTCAAGGTCAGTGTCATTAAGTGCGGGTGCTTTTCGGAAGTTCCCCCATTTCACTTATGTAAACAAATTATGGAAAAAAGGGGGCCAACTCGTCTATAAATAAGTAAATATCGACTCTGGCTATACCGTCCAAGTGCAAGGGGTGGGAGTGTGGTACCAGATTGGCTCTCGTATCCGCGCGACGATGACGAACGGCGTCCGGGAAAAATTTAATTGGCCCGGCGGCGGCGGCCGTGCAATCGCGTCTCCGGTAACTCGAAAATCGGCGCAATCGACCGGTCCATTCCTCTCGCGGCTCGACAGCTCGACGTTCTCCCAGCGACTATCGAAGGGTGGGGGGCGGAGGCCTCGGACAGCAAATATTCCCTCTTGACGTGAAACGTTATTGCCGTCGGTACCTTTTTCCACGAGTCGGGAAGCTTTTTTGGCTGTACCGTGCATTAGACGGGCACGAAAGAAAAAAAAAAACAACACAAGAGCACACTTCTCATAAAGTGAATCGTTCCTGTTCGTATATGGCTGTCTTAGTTTCTCTGTACTTTTCCATTTGCCTGATAAAGGGACACTCCTCACGAAGATGAAAAAAGAAATGGAATCGCGTCACGAGACTCAGCCAAAGGAACGCTTTCATCTTTTATGTCGGCGGAATTGTAAGAAGCGTGGGTCTCGGTTCGAAAGTTTACGACGGGTCGCGGATGAAGAATATAGAAATCCTACCCTCACTGCTGATCTATACTGGTTGTTTCGAAAAAGTGGAACAATCCACAACATGCCTGTTCCTCGTGCAGATACAAATCGAAAAGTCTTTTACCGTTTTGTAATCTGATGTTCCAATCAGCTGAGCGGTCGTCCACACGTAAGCGCAGACCGCTGAGCTGATTGGAGTTTGTTTAATTTCTAATATCTCGGAAATGGAGCTTCAGATTACAAAACCGTAAAGGAATTTTCGATTTGTATTTGCATGAGGAATATGCATGTTCTGGATTGTTCCATGTTTTTGGGAAATCCTGTACATGTATATATTAACATCGCGCACGTCTTATTAAAACGGGTGGACGGTGGCGAGCGTAGACGTTTGTTTGACCTGAACTCCAAGCTCGTAATAAAGTACGCACACGCCGGGGATAGGAGCGACGAATGCTGTGTTCTGTTTAGAGATCAATCTGCGAAAGCACCGTCGGTTCCGAGCACGTTCCACCGGTCATGTAAAACACTGCGCAACATCGATCCCGTCCGAGCACTTTCATGAACTTTCCCACGAGGCTGTAATGCTTACACAGAGACACAACGAACGATAGCCTGGCCCGACGGTGAAACGAGTGCACTGCATGAAGCAATAGAAAATCGTTAGGGTAGGATATACGCGACGTTCTATTGAATCGTTGGGCAAGCTGGTTCAGCGGGATAATTGAGAGACATGACTTCTTTTTTATTTTCGTATTTATCAAAGCACATTCTAGTTTAACTGTCGTAGAGTGACACCAATCGTTACTCCCAAAACAATAGCAGATTTTCATTTTTAGACTTGAATGTGACATCGTGATCAACGAGGAATCGAATCGTTCAGAACTAAGGGGAATCGGTTATTTTCGTAAAATAAACGACGTCGCTTCAGGGATTGAAAATCGAATCGTTGCGAGGATGCTCCATATATGGTGCGTGAATCGCCTCTCGATAATTTTCCAATTTCGCCCCTGAATGGAAGCGAAACGTTAAAGGTTTCAATTCTCTTACCTATCAGGGGCGGAAATGGAATCACCGGTGAACTCTCTTATTTTACAGATTGAAGGATTTTTCAATAACACGGTAGTCCATTAAACCAGACCTGAACATTATTTCCTCGTAGTATCGTCGTGGATTAGAATCTGTTATCGTTGGAATTTTAAATGGTACGTATCGTCCGCGCTTTTTAAATTGTTATCATTAAAAAAAATATCATATTATTTTCAACGTACAATAAATCCAGGCGTTTTATTCCGCGTTATATATATCTATTCCTGGAGATTATTTCATTCGATAAACCACGGTGAGCACGAATGAATCATAAAAACGTGCATAGCGAAGCGATTGCCTTGTAACACAGAGCTTCCCTTTTCATGTTCATCATGACATGGAAACGCTCTATCCTGTTTAGTGTCACGGGTTTCCGTTATCGTGGCGCTGAAATACGGACGAATTAATAAAACTCCGCGATATTAATCTCCGCGGGCTAGAACTTTTTCGTGTCACGTCACAATTTTCTGCTTTGCATAATGGTGTCGAACGTCTACCACCGTGTTGTTCCCCGATGAAAATTATGTGTTTGCCAGTACAAATTACAAACAGTTGTGTTTACCTTATAACTTCTAATTAATTTTGCAAAACCCAGAATCATCAGAGCTTCATGATTGTAATTATTTATATAACAATTCACCCCGAATGATTATCGTGCCGAGAGGCATCCAACCTATTAAAGCCATTAACGTGCAATTATAACGCTTGTTTCATTTGCGTAGCGCAGGAATACAACGTGTTTACCTAACAAAATGAAGTCCAGCTGTTGTTGCTTGGCACAACTACGCGAATATCGTAATTACGCCAGAAAATTATAGAGGAACGCGTGCACTTCGTTATGTCGTGCATTGTTCTCGTTTGCCACGCAAAAGTCCGTATCCTTATTTGCAAAAAAAAACAACCCCGTTCACGGAATTATAGTAATTATTAACGCAAAGAATAGATATGATAATCGTCTAGGTTTTATCGCTCTTCGTCACACCCCGAGCGTCAACATTCCGATAGAAATGGTTTTAATTTCATTCTTTTTCTCTATGGATCTAATCACGCAACATTGTTGACAGTGTGTTATTATCGCTGAAGATTTATCGTCGAACGTTCAGTTGTTTTTCATTGTTGCTTGTCACATTTCGTACAATTTCGCTACTAAATGTCTCACAGACTCATTACGGGGAATAAAATGTACTGCTATTGATAAGTAAGTGTTTGCTATACGAATTGTCATTTTTCATTGTTTATTGTCACCCCGGTTTGCCCAAACTCCCTAATCGAACGGAACCGCATTTTTACCATGCAATAACAATGTCGACGAATCAGACCGAGTCGCGAGACACCGTGGTTTCGCGGTGCTCGTAACGAGTGTCCGAAGGACAAGACACCTCGGCCTGCTCCCTCAATTACCCTATTACGTGTGCACCCGAGAGACGGTGGCACTCGTTCTTCTTTGAGAGAACGGCGAACTTTCCTCGAACATTTCCAACTCCGTTCCTCTGCAACGGTTCTACGCGCCGTTACACGTCTACCTTCAACCCCCCTTCCCCCATGTGGAGCGGTATCTCCGGCGAAAGTTGCGAGAAGTTGAGGCTTTACAGCCGAAGCATCCACCGTCGTCGTCGTCTGTCCCATCCCTCTTCTTCTTCGCTTGTTCGTACAGGATATAAGCTGTCCCTATAAAGAGCTTACCTCTGCTACGCACCGAGTCCCGGGCCGTGGATTAAGGTCTTCGAATTCGGGATCGTTCAAGATATACGACTGAGGGAAATCGGGTCGCGAGCTGAGCTCGCTCGCGGAGTGTCTTACGTCGGGACATGATTAAAAGATCCACGAAATTCTGCTGCGTTTCGCGCGAAATGTGTCAAGCTTGGATCGCGGCTGGGGTAGGTCAACTAAAGAAATAAAATCGAGAGAAGAAGAAAAAAAGTTTTTGTTATGTAGGTTACGGGAAGAAATTGATCTTGGTGGAACCAGGAGAATGGATACGCCCATGGTCAGACAGTTCTGGGTAACGCCAGTGGGACAGTATTACAATACTGTCTGTATTGTATACATTCTGTAAGCAGCACAAGAATATAATGTAGTAGGTATGCGTTTACAATGGGACGAATAAGTCAGTCGACGAGGTACGGAGTAGTAGTGAACAGTATGCGATCAGACACGCGTATGTGTTGTATGAAATCAGGACAATGGTTGTCAGACTAGTAATGCGGGGGACTACTTTTAGTCAAACAAATATTTTAATGTCGTCTTATGTGAAGAAATTAAGATGTTCATCTGTTTTATTTGTTTATAATCTTCGGACAGGACCACGAACATTAATCATTCAGGTACACCGAGAACTTAATAGCCATAGCCGACTTGTTACGCTCGCGCTGATCATTAATACGCAGCACGGCATCGACAAGTTAATATCGATATTCCCTCGATATATATTCCTCGTTGATTGTACTCATTGCGCGTTGCGATACGTTCGCCGGTAATAACATGGTATAACGATTTCATCAACGTGGTAATCACGAATCTGTTTCGTGCGCCTTTCCATCATCGCGAAAGAATTCTGTAGAGTTCTGATTTCGCAAGCTACACGTTCAACGGAGGGTGCAAGAAAGAAGGCTCGTCTCTTTATTATAAATCGGGGACGAACTCGCAGCGAACAATTCAACTGGCTGGTAGCGAGTCACCGAACAGATAACGGTCTTTGCAAAGGGCTGGGCAACAGGCGAAGTTAGGAGGGCCGTGCCATTTTATTGCAGTGGTGTTTCAATTTAGCACCCGTTAAAAGAGTTTCGGTGCTTTTATCGCGGAAAGTTCGGCTCGGCCAGGTAGAAAATAAGCAAAGAAAACGCGCGGCCGTTGGGTTCGGGCAGAACGAGGTTAAGGGACATAGGTAGAGAGCTCGAAGTCGAAGAAGAGTAGGAAGAAACTTGGATGCACCGTGCCATGGCGTGACGAGGCACGAGAGACGTACCCGTGCCGCGGCGATTAACACCTGCCTGTTAAATTAACTTCGTATTGTACTAATTCCACCTGGTATCTTCGTACCCCGCGGCAACTTTCGGTACAATTAACGACCATCGCGATTTCCATGTCGAGATTATCATTTCTTCCTGCACCGAACGACTAGACAGAATACAGTAGTAAAGGCGTGTCACTCGCCAGACAAGTAGTATAAGATCGTCACCGATCAGACAAGGGTGACAAGATCCGATGCTCAAACAAGTAATATATAGATTGTTACTAACACTTTGAATGATATGAACCGGTGATTAATCAGACAAGAAATACGACTACAGTAAATTTTTCATGAGTGTTCGAAGCCATTGACAAGGAGAGGTCCCCAGGTGTAACGTTGATTTTTTAATGAAGTTTAGCACAGTGATAGACTTAGGAATTTTGAAGCCAATGATATTTGTTTCAGCTGCATATGGCCATTAGTTTATGAAGTATTCAATGTTCAGTGCCGAGGAGCCTTCGAACTCTCATCCAAGATTTCCTGTAGCAATAATAACGGCTTCCATTAAAATGACAAGAGTTACAAGTTGATTGTTGTTCATATGCATAATGCATAACGGCACTTACCCAGCCATAAATCATTAGTATGAATTTCTCACTCGGCCATCAAGCACAGGACTTACGTATTCAGCAAGTGGTAGGTGAATAATCAGCTACACGTCTTTCCGTGTGCCAAATCAGTACTTGATTGCGAAACCATCGCGAACGTGCACGTCACGTTAATTGCAAAGGAGGTCGACATCGATCGCGAATAAGTACGATTTCGTGTTCTTATCGGTGAATCGCTTCCCAACAACGGCCCCAAGACACCTAACGTACCGTGACTGCAACATTGTCGAGGCGAGACGTTGCATTCGACCCTTCCCCGGATTTCGATATTTCTGTGGCCCGATTCGCGGTTGACTTAATCCATTTTCACAGGATTCCAGGCCAAGATATCGGGGCCCGGCTCTTGTAATAACGTTCGCCACCGGGCGTGTTAAAGCTCGCTGGAAGTTTCGAGACTTCGGCCGAAACCGCGCACGTCTATCGGCCGAAGCTATTCCCGCAACTTTCGCGGTGGGTGAGAGAGGAAGAGAGAGATAGAGAGTTTCGTGAAATAACTTTTCCTTCCGAAGAGCGGAACGGTTCCGTTCGTATCACGACGGGCGTGCTACTTTGCGTTCAATTTCCTGTCTCATCGTTTCCCTATCGAATGGCGAAAACAAACGACCAAGTTTATCCGGCTCTCTCTTCCTTGGTCTTCCGTCAACAGGCGGAAAAACCGGCAACCCACGTCAGAGAGATCAGACGGAAAGTTACGTCGGATTTCGGAGGAATCGACGGTGAAATATCGTATGCACACGGTTCACGAGTAATGTTTTATTGAATGTATAATTAGAATGTAATATTTACATTGATTCCATTTACCCGGACGAGTGACGGCCAACGCGATCACGAGTATACCCCTGACGAATCACAAACGGCGAACCATCCCCTCCATATTCTCGTACGATCGCTGCCTGATAACAGGAGCAACGACATATTCTCGTTTCTCCGGTTAAAAGGCGAACGGATCTCGTGAAATATCGGAAGGATATCCTAGATAGGAAATACTATGTCGATGCAGGGACATCTTCCGACTACGAGATTCGAAGTACCACGAGAAAAGGGAAAAGTATCGGCTTCCGTATCACAAAGGAACGTCACTCATCCGTCCGTCGAGTCCACGCAGCAACTTAGGCTCTAACGTATGTGTACATATATATACGTGCATTTCGCGTATGTAACGAATATATATATATATATATGTTTTATGTGTATTTATATGTATGTATTTATATATGTATAATGCACGTACGAAGAAAACGGTTCCACCCATCACGCACACCGAAATATACTAACAAGTAGTCCCTGTCCTGTCGCGGGTCTGAACGGTACGACAGAAAGAGTAAGGAGCTTCTTCGTTCGTGGGAGTTTCGCGACGCACGCGTTACTCTCACCTGCAAGAAGATCCACGGGCAAGACGTGCTGCCTTATACGCGTTTGGAGGCCTAGATCAATTCCGGAACCGAGGGATAAGCGACATTCCGATCGCGTCCACGTAGTCTGGGAACGAAGAAATTGAGAGAGATCGAAGGGGCAAGATGGTGAGGGGAACAGAAGGATTCGTCCCTGATTAAAGTCCCGACCAATGGAACCCTGTCCTGCAACGTACACGAGTTCTCAGTCCCTTTTTGCCCATGTGGGCCCCCGGATCACACGAATCGATCGCGTTGGATGGTGTGGTCCATTCGTGATTTTCACGTTTTTAGGTTCACATACACGCGTACACAGACGGGAACGAGCACACTGGCACTGCGTATATTATTTCCGGCGAGGGAACACCGTCCCCGTGGAGTCCATCTGGGTTACGAATGGAAGGACGCAGAATCCCCCACCATGGATCCCGTCGATCGTTCCCAGTCGTCATCGTGGTAGACACGGTGGACCAGGTTGCGGGGCCACGGCAAACGGCTGCCACTCCCGTAAGTTCGCCGGCGATTCACGTCGGGTAAAGGCTGGTGAAACTCGGTATCCTCCAGCTGACGGTCGCCAAGAGGGACACCAGAAAGTTGCTCGCCAAAATTGCTGGGCTAAGGTTCCTTCTGTCGCCCCCGTGCATCGCTGCTGGTTTCTCCTCCTCTGAAACGAGATTAGAAACTTCGACTTTATAACAGCGAAAAGAAGCTTCTCCCCCTGCGGGGATCCCGAGCTGGGGTTGGACGAAGAGAGGGAGAAAGGGAAGGTACGAGAGAGGGAGAGCTTTCGCACAAGAGCGGTAAAATACCCCCGGGGGGCAACTACTACGACGTTTTAAACGAGCTCGACCAGTTGGACACTGAAAGGTGAAGCGCGAGACCAGACTAGCCTCTTTTACTTCATCCCCTGCCTTCGACGTTCTGCGACAGTCGAGTCCCGTAGTCTGATCACGTGCGCAATGGTCCATGGATGTCGCGTGGTGGGCGGAGAAGCTCGGCCAAGCTTGTCATACCCTACGCTCCGCCGGATATCTATTAAACCTCTAAAATATCGGCAGCTTGTTCGCGGAACCAGAGAGATTTTATTTCATTTTCGCTGTCGCGTGTTGCCCTTTAACAGCACGACACAGTAGAACTGGTTAAAGATCTTTTAAAGACTTTTTTTTTAAAAGGGTTTTATTGGAGTACGACAAGTTTTGATCGATCACGTTGGTTCATTTATGCGAGGAAGCAATATACCGATTCTAATCCGTCAAGCAGTATAGGTCAGTCTTTGGTCGGGCAATTATTGGCGACTCGCAGTCAGTCACGTACTTTACGTTAGTCGTCGATTGTGTACTCGTATCACGAAGGTTGACTGACACCAACTCACCTTCGATCACGTGAACCACCACGTACGCGGGTTTCGCGTTGCTCGGCTCGCACGTATAGTTCCCGCCGTGCGACGGTTTCGTTTTGTTGACCATCAGGATCGAACCGTTCTTCGTCAGCTCGACTTTCACTCCCGGCTCCTCGTCGTAATTGATCATCCGACCCTGACGATACCAGAAGACGTAGACGGGCGACTCGGCGGCCGCCATTAGTTGACACTCCAACCGTAGACTCGAGCCTTGCTTCACATGTAAATCAGGCGCACCCGGTATGATCGAGTACGCCTCTGTGATTTTCAAGTGGACGAAATTCCGCTGCACCGGATGCGACGTAATCTGAAATTTCAACACGGACTGGCTGGAATCTCGATACAGTCTGACGAGAAATTATCCTTTTTTAATATTAAATGTAACTCGGTGTCAAGAATGGAAGAGTAATATCTAAAATATTGGCTCCTGATTAAAGGCTGTGTGTTTTCTATAATATTTCATATGACGTGGAAATAATTTCAGTGATCAGAGCCTTATAGACTCTTCAGGGACAAGCTGAGTCGGTCTTCGATCAAGTAGTACAAGACAGTGATACGCCAGACAAGTAGTCAGAAACACTTGCCAGAGTGATACAAGTCGATCGTTTATACAAGTATAAACGACGTATAATAAGTACAGATATACTTTTACCGAATTCAAGATATCATCTCTGCGCTTTTGGATTATCCCTAAAATTGTATCCACGTAATACAAAACGTACTCCAGATCCGGAAAGCGAAGCTGCGGTTAATTAAGTAAATTTACCCTCGGGGAGGAGGTTAGAAGGAAACCTGAAACCATCAAGAGCTTAATGGAAATGTTGTTTCTCTATAATCAGATATTGTAATTGAACTCGATGGTACTGAAAACAGGAAATTTTCAGTGAGCCATTACCGTAAAGGTCGATACATTTTCTAAACTGAGCTTCTCTACTGTCCGGCGGATAGCATTTCATGCAACAGACAGGGTCGAAGGTTAAATACATTTCTGATCTTTCCTGGCCTTAAACGTCTATTGTTATACGTTACCAGTCTTGCGGCTGACATTTCACCTGATATTTCTGTTCCACAGCGGGGGCTAACATACACTACCGTACCACAACGGTGGTGATTAACCCTTTAACGCCCAGTTTTGCACCGGTACAACATTCATTCTAAAAGTCAAATTCTGTTACCCGTTAATATCTAACTTTTGCCAGTAAGGATTCATAGGTTTCACTGATGTTAAGTAGATCTTCACGTTTTCAGTTTAGAAATTCAAGCATGCACTTCAAAAATAAATATAAAAAGAAGAAAAATGAAAAAAAAATAGGTCTGTTTAATATCGATATTTTTAACTTCAAAATACCTAAATACAATATATATTATATCAGTCTTATAATTTTGAAATAACGATTTAAGGATCTGAACGTTAAAGGGTTAAAACGATCGTCGTCACATTAACATCCAAATGAACATTTCACACTCTTGACACCGTATCAAGCTGTATCCTCATTTTGTTTTCAACGTTTGCACGCGCGGAAGGAAGTGCTTCGTAAAAGTCAGTGTAAAATTGTGTCATAAATTTAGGATACGGGGCCGCACGCGGTTTTACGGTCGAATGAATGATATGCATGGGGCAATGTTGCAAGCACAGTGCAACGCTATCGCGATGAAGAAAATGCGGTACGTTTATTGCACCTGGGGATAGACCGGCTCTCGTTGCGTACCTGACACTCGTATATGCCTGCATCCTGTAGAGTAACAGCACGTATCTGAAGTGCCCAATCAGTGCTCGAATAGATCACGGACAATCGCTTGTCGTTCGAGTAGGTACGAGTACCGACGGTTAATAACCGCCTGTCCGGTCGCTTCACCCACGTGATCTGCAACAGAAGACAGGTAACATTTGTAATCGCTTGAAAATAATGAAATTTCAATGTTAAACAACATTTTGAACGCTATACTCCAATATATTATTTTGTATTCGATTTACAAGTGAATTTATACTTTACTGATCGTTAGTCTATTAATAGACTTTTAAATTTTAGTGCTTGTGGATAAGAAGTCTATTAATTTATCTTAGATCAGGGTTAAAGAAGAAATTAGAACGTTATTCTATTAGAGTTCTTGCTATTTTCCACGAAGGTATGCAGCTTGATCCTGTCTTTGAATTATTCAATAATATTTCCTCGGCTGTCCATCGTTGGATCTACTAATTAACAGCCTGTAGATAATGTGTTAACATGAGTTACAAGAATTATTCACATGGTAGAATTCAGCGTTCTATGTAATTAATCGGGACGAGGTAGAAGCATATCCTATCGTTTAATCCCCGATTACGTACAGTTCGCGTAATCCGTTCAAAGAGTGTACCGTGTAAGGCGCGTACTATATAATTTAGGGATGAAAACGAGTCGTGGCTGGTACTGGTGTTAAAAGCATTTGGGGCCATTTATGGTAACAATGTATAGGAAACAGCGTGTATCATATCAGGCAATGAGAGAGGTCGCGCAAGCCCACGCTTGTGCATCCAATATCAATTACGGAGGCCATTAGTGTACCCTAATTTCGGGCCAATTTTCATTCCTGACCGTACTGACCATGAAAATTTACTCAATTTGTCCGACACCCGTCGCCTCGCCTGTCCTCCCTTCCCGGTGTACCTAGAAACACCTCTATTCTCGTTCAATACAGCCGAAGGTAATATTCGAGAATGGCTGTGTGAAATGACGAAGAAGTTATGCATACGATGAGACTTAAAAAAAATGTAAATAATGATGTAATATGAAAAAGATTGATAAAGTAGTTTATAGAAATCAAGATACCGCTATAATTCCGTTAGGAATCCAACTTGAATGTACACTGACGAGCAAAGAGCTTCTGCTTGGGGAAAAAGCAGCGTAGGTGAAGGGCCTCCTACCACTTGGTCTTGGGAATTACTGAAATTTATGCCAAATTCAGTTTAATATTTATTTCAATAGGCCTAAAATAAATTTATCAAGGCGCCCTTCTCGCACGCCATTTTTCCTGATGATGCTCGTAAAATACATTCTGTCAAATTCCTACTAACCTCAAGAAAGAAAACACTAACTGAATTCTGTGCAAGGAAGAAGATTTCTGAGTTATCTTTGCCCGAACAGTAGTTAGATCGAAGTAACGACGTTGGTTTCACCACATTTATCGTCGTCCGAGAAGATTTCGGCTGACTCTTACATCTTCCACGTACCTCGAAGCCAGATAATCGACGTTCCATTCAGAACTGAAAGCGATGACTATCAATCAATCTATCTCTGGTTCACGGAGCGCTTCCTATGACCCGTTTTAATGCTTTAGCCCGCCCTAGCAATTACAGCGATTCCATCTAATATCTCTGAAGGGAACCAGTTCAGGGGGGATATGACACTCCAGAATCTACCCGAGCACCGTAATCCCGGATGTTTCCTGTAATCCTGGAATCCACCTGAAAAGGACCACCGTTCGCGTCGTGGTGTAATACCGAATCCGATATTTCGAACCGAGTGTTCGCGTCCGTGTCTCTACGTGTATTTGTGTCTGCCAATGTCTGCACTCGCGCCGTCGCAGTTACCCAGAAACGCCGCGAGATATCGAGAAGTACAACTTTCCGCGATCAGCAAGAAGTTACTCGCGTAACTTTGTTCCTGTCCTGTCGAATACATCTGACACGGAGGTGGATAGACAAAGATGAACTTCAGTGTTTACCCTGATCGTTTTGACCGGTGTCTATAGGGTGTGGGATAGCTTGGAAACTTTCATTGCTTACAAACGATACCCTCCATTGGGTCTGGGTATGTTTACAAAGTTACGCAAGTAAAGGGATTCACTTAGAATTATATAAATGTTGGTAGCCTAGAATAAATAAATGATTTTGTTGCTTCAACTTTTTTTTGGAGATTTTGGTACAACACGTTTATCCTGGTTGAAGGTACTCGCAGAAATATTAATAGAAATCCAGGTTTTATTTTCTATAAAGGAGCATAGGAGAGATCGAGATTGAAAGTAACAGGTCTTCTACCATTTTAAATAAAAGAGACAGCGCTAATTAAAAAAAGGCAATTTGAAATATAGCCTTGTTCATTTCATGAAAACCAAAAACTATTACTTTCAACCCCGGCCTCCCTTATACATAGATAGATCAGGGGTATATGTCTCTGCCACTAATGAAGTAGTTCAGTTTGATCAACTGGTACAGACCAGGTAAGTGTCAGTCAAGTGATACAGCAGTATTTATAGATCGATAACTAGTACAAGAAAATTTCTAACGTGTTAGTAGTACCGTTCTGTCACAAATACTGTAAAACAAACTTCTAACCATCAAGGGAGTACGATTGAATCCTTCAGCAAGCAAGTAGTACAGGTCACTGTAAAATCGGCCAAGCAGTATAATCCCATCCACGATAAAACATCTTTGCGCCCCAGGGATTGAACAATTCGACCAACCTGATTACCGTTAAAAACTTATTATCGAGAACCACCGCGCGCTCCCCAAACGAGATACTCGTTGATATTCAGATCGATGAAGTCTCTCGGCGAAATGCAAATCGCGTAGCTCGCTAAAACGCCGACTTCATTACGCGCTACCCCTAATTCCCTTTGACATTGTTTCAAGCAACCATCGGTCTTCTTAGACGTGAATCGGCCGAACCGATGTTCCGAGAATTCCCGCGGGAGGCTATTACCTATGCGCGCGCGCGCACGGCCGGGCAAGAAAGACTTTGTAGAACGCGGGAACAGCTACGCTCTTGTACCTCTACAAGCCGTGCGCCCAAGGAAAGCGTACGTGCAACGAACGCAGATGTGGATCCACACGCAAACCAGCCCGGAGCTTTTCAGGGTTCTAGCTCCCACCAACACCGGCGAGAGCTTAATTGGAAACGGCTATCCGCAGCATCCACTAACTTAGCCTCCTTCCCTCCTACCCCCACCCCACTGCCATCTTCCATTCTTAATCTCTCGAATGGGAATTGCCATGAAACCGTAGAGGATGTCTTCCACCCGCGATCATGGGGATAACGTCGTGGTACCTCGGTTTCGTATCTTGGCGAGATCTTAACAAACTAGTTCCGAGAACTAAGAGCCCGTTCGACGAGGCTATTATAGCTTGTACAATGTCCCTGAAATTCCACCGTAGCTGGACTTATGTAACCTTATTATGCAAATCCGGATAACCATAAATACCGACCGCTTCGTATGCTATAGGAGCCACGTAATCAGATGTACAGGATGATAAAGAAAGAAGATCCGATATACAATAGCATTCAACGAGAGGAGTAAAAAGTGTCTAATCAACGTAGGTCCTAAAAGCAATCCTTTCCCTGTGAAATCAACTTTTATTATTTATTAGCGATTCATATCATGATCGTATTAGTTTGTTATCGACACAGAGAAGTTGGAAGTATTAGTTCAAGGTTGTAAACACAAAGGAACACAAGCGATACCGGTTCTATGTTATATATTATATCATTATTATTCATTTATCCATGTATAACAGTGACCCTGAACTCTAAAAATTTTAAATTCACTTATATAATTTTGTCCACCATCTGATTCGTCTCTTGAAACCATTTAAATTACATAAAAAATATTTCTCGTATGATCACAGATAGGGAAGACATTTATGAGGTCTGTTTTAAGCGGAACACCCTGTATACACGTGATTACATTTGCACTATAGCCGCCTTTGTCCGATTGACAGTTTACACAATATGCTGTTCTGTCGTCTAGCGACTTTCTGTGGATCATCTTTCAAGAAAATGCGCTGTCAAGAAGGAAAAAAAAAAGAAGGAAGGTGTCGTAAAATAACGCGATACCGTTGCTTCCAGTCTTCGATTTCGCTCGTGTATCCGGAAATAAAAACGTAGTTCCCGGGGTTGAACTCGAGGCAATCCCAGAGCGAGAAAGCGAGTTTCCGATGTAATCTCTCGGATCGACGACGCCTGTTCCGTGGCCCCGTGTCGCGAGTTTGCAACTGTTTCGCCAATTTCGTGCACGCGCAACGGAAACCGGAGCCGAAGGAGGCCGGAATAATCGAAAGACTCGGCCCGTCGTGGCGAGCAAACTAGTGTTCCCCTGATATCTTTGACTCGCTGTTCCCCTTTCCCCCAAAACTAACCCTTTAAAGTAGGCACACGAAATTACGATGATCGTAATATCATGGTGGGAGTGGGAGACGCGTGGCCGGTTCGTGTGTGTGCGATTTCACGGCGTTAGGTGAGAAAACTTTCCTCATTACGGGGATACTTTTGAAACCGTTCCACCCCCTCCTACCCCCCCCCTCTGATAACCGGTTTTGAACTTTCGATGTTCCACCCGGCGAAATTATGTGGCCCGCTCATCGGACCTGCGATCGTAATTGTTTCAACGTAATTGGATAGCGGTTTTATTTTACGCCCGAAGCGGGAACTCTATTAAAGTATTGGGGGGCAGGCGTTTATCCGTGAAATATTCGATTGAAAATACGGCCGACGAAGCGTACCAATATACGATTTATTTATCTGTGCATTGCGGATGAGCTTTACGGAGGCATGCTGTAAAATAAAAAAGAACAACTACGGGAGCAGATTTTGTCGCTGGTATTATGAAAAAGGTAAAGTGAAATATTTCTTTGAACATCATTGTGAAAGAAGAATACTGTCAAGCATCGAAGAGTGTTCGGAGGCTCCTCGACAGTGAACATTAATTAGTTTTCGTGCCACTGGCTAGAAACTCTTTTGCTGGTTAATATTGCTTATTCTCTGGTGAAATCTGTATTCGTTCCAGTTTTTCAGGATTGAAATCTATACGTTATAAAAATGTATAGGTATTAAAAAATCTAATTTTCATGTGCCAAATATTTATTAATATTGTTATCACTTAAAATTCGTCTTCAATAGTTACAAAATCTCCTAAGTGTTTATTCATTGGTGCGTTTACCCTGCTTCGTAAATGTTCTGGACATATTATCAAATCAACGTATCAAACTGGAGTTAAATTATATGATATTTATGCAAGGCAGAAAAATACTGAGAACACTTTCCACCGCAAAGACTTGCATAAATTCCTAAAACTTCAGCGATTATCCAAGAACTTATTAATAAATTTTCAATACCCAGCAGCGTATTCGAATTCTGAAGCGATACGGCAGCACGAGTACCTGATAATAATCTATTCCATCTGTAGGCTCCGCGTAGAGGAGCGTCAACAATGAATGTTAAATTTAACAGAGACTACAAGATTGCTCGTTGCGAAGTCCGTCGTATCCACCGAAGAATCTAATTTCTCAACGAAGCGAGACCTTTCCCAAGAGAAGACACCGTTCAACACAGCGAATCAGAGTGGAAGCAAGCGATTACATCCACGAGGCCCTTCGTCGACTTCGCCCGTCAAGGTGGATTTAATTTCCCAAAGTGCTTATTGTGTACGAAGTTTAATGAGGTCAGGTTAATAAGTATTTGTTGCGGAGTAACCCTGAGCCCCGTGATCTTCCCCGGAAACAATGCTGTTCCCTCCCCGAAGAAAACCGTTTCGTGTTTTAAAGAAAGCTTCGCTTGTTTACCGAAGTTTCTTCAGGGGTTCTTGCATCTTCATTACCTCGCAATTTCCGGATTTCGACGAAGATTTCTCGACCGTACATGCCAGTCCTTTTAATCGTTCCCGTCGCGGTTTCAAGCGTGTTCCAGTCCCCAGACGCGACGAGAGATGAGAAACGAGTCTCTCCGCGATAACGCGTGGTGCAACGCTCGCCGCAACACTTGTCGCCAGCCTGTGCTTCTCTTATCTAACGATGCTGCTGGTTCAGCACTTAACGCGTGATTTACCAGCATCGACGTGGGGCCCCGTCGAGGCCCATCGTTTCCGCGGTTTTGCACCGTGAATCGGCGCCATTAACCGTGCACTGAATAAGTAACGACAGATTTATGAGGACGATAAAAGTTTTCCGACCCGATCCACCCTCCTGTCAACGCTACCAAGGGGGACACAACACACGCGCAATTTCCGAACGACAGACACATTGTTCGTCGATACGTTCCCGATATCTCCCGTTTTTCGTCCCGATAATTATCCGTCGTGTTGCACCTTATATGCCAGCGCAGAGGAAACAGAATTGGGGAAACTGTTGTCTGACAAATTACCAACTGAACGAGCTCATCGGGGAATCTGTGTGTAACTCTAGTAGATGGTTGTAGAGTTTACAACTTCGAGGGTCTGGATTTTCGGGCAGAAGTTCATTTGAATAATTTGCTGTGCATCGAGAGGCTGTTGACGTTGATGTGTGTTGGAATGAATATTTACCAGAGCTGTCCTGCCACTTTAAATTTGTTGAAAAGCTTTACAAATTCTGTAACATTATTACAATAGTTCACGGGAGAAGAATGATTCTGCTTCTACGAAACTCGGTTAACTACTTCTACAGCGGACTATTTGTATTACAGTTGTTCGGTGCAAGAACAAAATTGCTGCGTAAGTCTTCTATAAGATTCGGTACGCTACCCAGACAACACTAATCGGCCGAGAGAAATCAAATTGAAGAAGAAAAGCGACCGTTTCTCGCCCAGAAAACGACTCAATGGGGGGAACGAAGCTTCGTTCCGGCGATTTAACAAAAGCCCGTTATTTCATTAGACCTTTTAACCGTTCTTACGAAAACAAGACCCGGAGTGTAATTCGGAAGGAGATCGCCCCCCGCGAAGTTTACCGGATAACGAATTACAAGCTGTGCGGCCCGTCGAGTCCTTCCCCCCCCCCCCCTTGTGCTTTTCCCCTCAAACGGGGAAGGGTAGGTTCAACCGGGAACAACATTAATCAACGTTACTTTGACCGGAACCCACTTCAGGCGCCTCCGTTCCTGGAAATTCCCTCCGGAAATCCGCCTGTGGATTTGCGCGATCGGGCAAATTATTTCCTACCCACGCCCCCCACCCCTTCCTCCAGGATGTTATGACCATTAGCCTGGGTAATAGTATTATAGAAAGAGGTCGATATCGGTATACCGTTCCACGATCTGGCCTGACGCAATGATAGAAATTCAGCTCTACAGTAAATTCTTGATGAGTGCTCGAAGGTTTCTCGACACTGAACATTAAATATTCCAAACTGGTATGTAATACTAAAATGTTCTAAACTAAATATTTCATAAATTAATGGCCATATGCGGTTGATACAAATATTATTGGCTTCTGAATTCCAAGCTCTATCACTGTGCATAACATCATTAAAAGGTCAGCGTTATACCTGGGGACCTCTCCACGTCAGTGCCGAGGAGCATTCGAACACTCATCGAGGATTTACTGAAATCATTTTCATAATATAATGTTTAAAATTATCCCTCGATGAGCCAACCGTTTAAGACTCTGAGGCTCTTTTATTATTTCATAATGAATAATATAATGATATTCGCAGGGTGGATTGTACATGCAAAATTCAGACGAAAATCAAAAACGACAAAATTGCGTTCGAGGCTTCGTTTCCCAGATATTAATTGTTGAAAATATAGGTGAAATACGCGTAATTATTCTGTACTGTCAGCGTCCAAAGCTCTTCATCATTCTATGCTGATGAAGATTAAAATAGCCAGGGTCGATAATACGATAATTTCGAATTGTATCGATTTGTTCGAAATGATAACCCTTCATATGATTTTTAGAAAATTAAATGATTTAACAGAAAAAGGTAGAAGTTCCAATTGACACATAGAATGAAATAAAATCAAAAGCATTGTATTGTTTCACGTTTGTTAGCGAGTATGGAAGTAAGACTGTCTGCTAATGATGTTAACTTCGTCGTGGCTTTTACTAGGTGAAATGTAATCCTATACGATTAAGGTGAGGGTTAATTCGTACAGTAAATCCTCGATGGTTGTCCGAAGGCTCGTCGGCACTGAATATTAAATATTCCATAAACTAATATCTGTATGCGACTGAAACAAATATCCTTGGTTTCGAAATTCCAAGCTCTATCACTGCAAAAGCTCGTTAAAAAATCAGCGTTACAGCTGAGGACCTCTCCTTGTCAGTGCTGAGGAACCTTCGGGCAATGATCGAGGATCTACTGTAATGTCAGATTTGATAAAATTGTGCTGGATATTCAAGTGTTACTCCTGAATATAGACGAAATTTCGCAATAATTCTGAAGCGCCTCTTAATTTCCTCTGTTTAAAAGTGAAGAATTGACGGGCACGCCTGCAACCGTCAGTTTTTCCATCGGAGGGAATTTTTCCTCGCGTTTCTATCCACCCTCCGGCCACAAAAAGTTTCTTCCGCCGGTCGACGCGTGCCGCGGCGCGGTTCGTGGTTCGCTGCTCGCTGGGAATCGACTTTCCAAATTGTGTTTCACAGACAATCCGACGCTTCCATTCCCCCCTATTTTCTTCAATTCTTCTCTATCTGCCGATGGTGTTGCGGCAAGTTGCTCGCAATTTCGACAACTTGCATTGCTCCTGCACCTTTAATTTCCGCTTACGGCAGTATTTAGCCGAGCTCCTGCGCACCATATCGCTCAGATGCTTGGGATCGTTTTTAATATCCTTGAAATATATCAGAAAATTAAATAACGGATCATATAACTTACGTTTATCAATCGTAAGATGTTAAAAATTTCCATGACTCATTCATAAACTTGGTGCATAAATGTGACGAATATAAAAATTAAAAATATTTTGCAAAAATGTATTCTTTGATTCATTATCAATCATACGACTGATTGGAAGGTTGCGTCACGTTTGGTAGTTCGATGACCTAGGTGTTTGATTTTTTTTTCCATTTTTCAATATTCTCTGCGTCTTTTTAGCTTCGTCAGTGGCGTCGATCGACGAGCTCACCTTCTAAGGCAACACCCTGCGTGTTTCTCTGTCTCCGTCTTCTACATAAGACATAGATGAATTCATCTTTTATTCATGTCTTTCCGTACCCGTGCAGGGCCCACCGATGGTATACTTGCTCCTCAACGATGGACAGAGTGTTTTACATAAGTGCTCGTAGGTTCTTCAACAGTCTTCGTACTTTTCGCGATGAGAGTCTCTCGCCTGTTCCCGGTGCATAATACGACGGCTAATAATGTGGCATTGATGATCGAGATAGAGTGACGAGATTCACTTCCTTTTAACGCGTGCAGAAAGCACGATAGTTTGATTAGAATATCACTATAACTGTCACAAATAAATACAAATCTCAATCGCACAGATAATGATTAAATAATACTACGAAACCCACTAGTGTAATTACGAATCACTTAAAAATGTATGGGCAATTGTCGAGACACCAAACAGGTCACGTATGAAACTATCGAATTTTCTGTAAAATATGTCTGACTTTTCTTGGAAGCAGTTGTGGAAGCCAACTGTTGCGTGATAAACACGATACTAGTGAAGAAGTAAGGAGTATGCGATATACAGGTTATAAATATGTAATATATTATAAACAGGTTAATAATGTTCTGTAGAGAATAACGAGCTGTATGGATCAGTGCATTCAAAAATATACAATTAATTCCATTTAAAAACATAAACTTGGCCTTCGTGTGTCCCCTACGCCGCCACCAGCAAAGAAACTATTGACACCAAATTAAATCCCCTCGATACGACTTAATTTTTGTTTCAATCACTTTCCGATATCACAAATAATTTCCGAGATATTCGTGTGGATTGATTTAAATGGAACACCCTGTATACGTCTAGCGAATAAAAATTCTTAGAAAATCCGCTCGACCTGATCCGTTCTATAAAGAAATCGTTCGTCGTCGTCACGACGCCCGAGTTACACAACCCGGATTTTTCGCCGTTCCTTTTCTTCGAACCTCGCCGTCCCCCGCTTTTTTTTCCTTGCCCCCGTCTTGGAAACTTGAACGGAGCACCTGGTACGGTATCGGTTTAACGCTGGAACCCCGTAAAATATTCTGAAATATTCCTGAGGATCCGAGGCGCGCGTAAAAGGCCGAAAGAGAAGAATACGACAGACCCAAAAAAGAGAGAAGAAACCGAGACGAGGGGGCGTGTGGGTGGGGGATGAAAGAACAGGGTCGAAGGAAATTGCACGGAGAAAAATATGAGACTGGAAATTCGGAACGATTGAAATTTCGACGATGGTACCAGACACGCGGCCCGCTGACAGTGGAACTTTTTTTGAAACAGTTCTCGGCTTACACGGCTAGCTTCGAAGGACTTTCAAAGCTGATTGCAAGTGGAATCTCAGTTTTCATCGGTTAGAACATTCTATGGGTGTAGATTATGTGGAATATTATTTGATCTCACGTCGAATCGATATTAAATGCTGGAATAATGGATCGTCGCGAAGAGGATCGTGGACGATCGACGAAACGATATTTCGGAAGGTATCGAGCGCAGCTAACCGAATACTTTCTCGGAGTTTCGGGACACTTAACGTGATTCATCGACTCAAAGAATCTCGCCAACGATCCACGGAGAGAGAAATATAAGAGGACGAGCGAAAGAACCGGATGGGGGAGAAAGGATCCTGGCAGACGGTGAGAGAAGGCACCTCTCCCCTGGCAATTTGTCTAAAAGTTCAGGAAGGTAGAAGGAAAATTAGCGAGAGCTGTGGCCCGGCTATTTGTTATCAAGGTGGCAATAATGCTTCCTGCTCCCGGCTGCTGGCTCGTGGAAGTTTTAGTCTCGGTGATAATTAAACTTAATAGCGGTACGCGGATCCAACGAAACCGCAAAAATTCGCCGACAAACGGGAGGGCATTTACAGTTTGTGGGGTAAGAAACGGTGGAATTTCTTCAAGTGGTGTTTGTTTGCTGTGTCTGATTCGATTTCGAACTACGGATACTTATACAGACTAGTTGTTCACGGCACAATTCTCAGTACACAACTTTTTCGATTAATTAGCCACTTTTATCTAATGTATTCACTAATTTTTAGAGTTTTAAGTTCGATTATAATCTTACATTTCATTCGACTGACTTCCATAGCTTGTGCTTTCAATTTTTGCAACCATCTATAGAAAGCTATGCACGTTATTTAATATCAATCTGCCAGAAAGGTTGGACCAGCTGAATGGAATATCTTTAGGATCGGAGCATTATTAAGGCCGTTGAATTGGATTTCTCCCGCTCTATACAGATATGGGAAAAAATATTAGGTTCTCTTTCAAGTGTTGATGTTAAAGTACTGATAGTAGTTCCTATTGACTCACCCTGTATATTTCATTATCACGACAATTCGTAAATGCTCTTTGTTCCAAAAATTCTTCAACGTCTCTTCGAAATACGGACGGAAGAACGACAAGAACTTACCGATATACATGATGTCTGACGTCACCAAGCCCTATCGATTAATTTATTTTTACCAATTCTATCTGCAGCACGCGTGACTCATGAAAATTAGGTGACCCCGTGAGTTTCCGGGGCGACAGCGTGGTGCTTGCCTGTGAAATTTCACCCGTGTCCCCGGAAAATTTTGCCAACGTGTGCGGATCAGCCCGCAGGCGTTTTCCCCCGCTGTGACACCGCATAACGGGTTACGTGGACACCCTCCAGTCGAAACGAACAAGTTCCAGGTCGAGGGTGCACTGCGTTTCACCGAACCTCGACAATTTTTCCTGCCATTCTCTCCCTCAAGGACGGCATTAACGTGCGTTCTGGAAGTGCGGTGATCACGGTAGCCCGCCGATTTCCGGGTCATTTTTTCATCTCGTCTGATTTTGTTGTATAAATCAGTGTACCTCGGCTGTGCGTCGACTATCCCCAACGATATTTTTATTTTAAAGCGCGGTCCGATGTTTCGTCATCTAGTGGAAGCGATAAAACCATGTCAGCTGTCCGGGGTTTTATCTTCGTTAGACAGTTGACTTTTTTTTTTCTAAATGGCAGCTATTATATATTGGACGTGACGGTAGATCAAATGTGCATAAGTGTTTAATCATCGATATGTAGTTAATGTGTATTAATAAGAAAGGTTGATAGAAATGGATCTTTAAATGGAATATAATTTTCTTCTGTTATAACAAATATCATTGGTTACAGAATTCCAAGCTCTATCACTGTGCTAAACCTCGTAGAAAGTCAGTGTTACACCTGTGAACCTCTTTGAACAGTTATCGAGGATTTATTATATTTCAGTGACGTGTCAGTCGAAGTGTTAATCTCGTTATAATAGCGACATCATCATTTTTATTGGATCGTGAAGTTATAACGGAATACAATATTCGAATATTATTGTAATATTTGTAATGTCAGGGTATTAAAAATTAGGTGAAAGTTTAATTCGTTAAGAATGTATTTTTAGAAAGTGTACGATAGCTTTGCCTGCAAGGTACCTCACTGAATAATCACCGATGCATTTAAAGTAAATCCGTACGAGCGTATCGAGTCGCGAGCGGACGTCAGCGCAAAGCATTCACGGAGATTGAATTTATAAGACGAAAGGAGCAATTTCGAAAATAGATTGAAACTTTCGAGGCGATCGAGTCGGAGGAGCCAGGCCGTGTGTATCACGGCAATCTATTGAACAACATTAGATGAAACTTTGCTTTGCCCCGTGTTCCACTTTGATGTTTGTTCTTGCCCGAGTTGTTGCGTCGGAACTGTTCGTTTTCGCCGAGACAATCGGTTGTAACGCGTTTCTTTCGTCGACCGACACTTTCGACACAGCTACAACATTTTGTCGAATTAGACAATATCCAGGCGATAAACTTCAGGAGAAAAATATCAGATGAAATTGTGGAACCTCTTTCTCAAGAACATCTAAGTTGAAAAATAGCTATCTATCTGAAATGTCTGACAACTACACACTGTTTCTACTCATAACGGTATAGGGTCATTTTCATTTATCTTGTATGAGTTTATGCCAAACTATCCCTGGTCAATAAGTAAGAACAACCGTTGGTAAGTATTTCGAAATATCGGATACAGTAGAGATGGTCGATGATGATCAGACACACATACACTGTGGATACCCTACTACAGTTCTGTTCTATACATATAATTCTGAATTCGATATATTTGAGAAGAAACACGTTAACAGAACAATATTTTGCTCTTCACTTGTCATTTATCTCCACGCATATACTAAGTTGGACGTCATGAAACGTTCAGGAAACACTCGATATATCCATATACATATCTATACGGATATTTAGTCCGTATTAATATCAATATGGAATTTTGACCTCAAGTTTTAAGATCCATATGGGTAGTTATATTATTTGGATGCACGGGAAGCACCCCTTTCCCTCGATTGCCCCGTGTGTGCCGTCTGGCGAACGGAAATTAAATGAAAATCCCTCAATTCGCTGCTTTGACGGGAAATGAAAATTGAACAGTCGCGTGTGGGGAGCTGGAGAGACAGAGAGAAAGAAAGAGGGATAGCCGGCTTATACGATACCGATATAGATATATATATATATATACATATAAAAAAACGAGAGAGAAAGAGCAATAGTGTGTACAGATGGAAACAGTGAAAAGCGGAATGCATATGGGTGAGCCTTCAGGATTTGCTATCGTTTCAATTTCTACGGAAAAATAAAAATTTTCGATCGTCGGTACCTCGACGTGAAAATATTATTCGATACGTTATTACATCGGAATCTTCGTCGTATTATTTCCATCGCCCAACAGGGGCGTCCGTTTAAACCGGATCCCTGCTATCGGTATTTTCATTTGCTCTTCGGGATCATGTTATTTTTTCCTTTTTTTTTCTGGCACGACCCAGTCGGATTCTCCGACTGTTCGATGGATCGATACGGGGAGCTGGAATAATCCTCGGTTGGAAAGGCAACTGCGAATCGGGGATCGGTGTTGTCGTTCGGCGCAAAAAAGAACCCGTCAAATTCACTATAGTTTCTCCGTGTTGGCATTCAGTTAATTTTTACGAATTCTGATTTCAATGATCGGTGACATTGAGTCGTGACGCGAAAAGATACTTACGGTTCCAGCACCAGGATCTTCGGTTTTGCAGGGTAAAGTGGCGGCACTTCCGCTCTGCGCGAGGACTTCCCTGACAGGACCCTCGATGGCATCGTCGCCTTTATCGTCGGAGCCCTTTAACGACACCACTTCGTTGTTGGTGTCTGAAGATCGCTGGCGTTCCGCCTGGTTCCCCGCTGAAAGAAAAATGGAGACCATACAATATTTGAAAGAGTGCACTTTATTGCGGTAACTGCGTAAACGTCGCACTCTGTTTGTTCTCCTTTTACGAACATCAGAGCTTCTTAAAAATGTAGCGAAAGATTTAGGTTCAAGTCATTTATTAATTAGACACGGACATATTATATACAGAGTGTCTCAGGTCGGGTAGTATAAATGGAGAGAGGTGATTTTATTAAAAAAGACGAAAAAAAGAATACATTTTTTCGTGTGAGGTTTTGTCCTCGGGAAAATTGTCCGTGTATCCAACAAACTAAGTTCGATTATCTCGAAAACGAAACATTGCCCGAAAAAATTTTCTTCTTTTTTCTCGACTAATTTTTCTTATAGAATCACCTATTGTCCAGTTGTATATACTAGTCGATCTGAGACATATTTCATATCATCGTCCCGAAGTTTTCTATTAGCTCGGTGGAATTTCCGTGAAAATCCAAAGCCCTAAAGAGCGGTCGTAGACTCGGTCACGGGGAAAGCTTGCCGGGGCTTTAGGGCGTAAGCGCGACCACGATCGGAGATTAAGGACGATTCCCGCGGCACTTGGTCGACGAAAGGGCACAATAATATCCGTGGTAGGGGTCCTGGAAGCAATGGGCCAGACAGGATTTCTCTCCCCTGCCGCGAGAGATTAATGCAGACACGCCGTCCCAACGATAACGCATATCCCCGACTGCGGCGTAAGTGGCTTAAATGAATAACTTAGTCACGACAATTACGCGGCTTTGCCGTTGCGTTCGCCGTGCCCAAGCTGCTACAAATCTACTAGGCTCACGTGGGAATTCACTTCAAAAACACTTAACCATCCCGTGCGTTACCTATGCACCCTCCATTTCCAGCCACGACCGTGGGGGCTGCAATTCCGTTTACAACTGGTATGCGCATATTCTTCTGTGGAAATGTGGGCTACCATCGGTTTCATCGAATACGAGTATTCGAAATGTTAATAATAATTGTGGGTGTTAATATCGACTGAGCGAGTGGATAGAAGACAGAGTATCGAGATTCAGATATTCAGGCTCTTCTTGATTAACCCTTGAACGTATACACACCGTTTCGATGCGAATATTTATTTTTGCAGAAACTGCTTTATTATAATAGTTGCATTATAAGGTTATTTAATGTATTATGTATTAAAGTTTTATTTGTTTTTTCGTTATTGTAAAAACGCGCCTATCTATCACCCTAAAGATGTTAGAATAATTACAACTTCTAGAGTTCAGTGGGATATTCCAATATCCCTTGTATGCGTTCTAGGGTTAATTCAGACTAGTAATCGAATAAACTACGTGCAGTAATTTGATCGAAATTATAGCTGATGAAACAAAAACAAATGTAAAATCCGTCTCAACACCACCCAGACCAGACACGAGAACAAAGACACCCCCTGCAACTGTGCCATTAATCTCGAAATCCCCCATTCCCTTCCCTGAACACCGAACACCTCGTTCGTTACTTCCATCCTGTTCCCCGACATTCTCAACCGTGAGACAAGGTGCTCGCGTACACGCGGCAACCATTCCCGTCGAATAATAAGATTCCCGTGTGTGTGGACGCATTACGCGATTCCTGGACCGTGTGTGTGTCGTGTATAACGAGGGTCTATTTAGCCCGAGCACTTGAAGCCCTGTACAGGATGAAAACGTCGGCAATTAGCTCTCGTTAGCCGGCTCGAGGCTCGTTCGACGGTTCGTTAAACCTGACCTGTTTCACCGTGCCCGTGGATCGTCCCGTTTCACGTGGAGGTAACCGAACGAACGTCCACGGACCAGAGAGGATCTCTCGCGACGCCCCGTTACCTGGCCCGGTGGGGAACACACGCGAGAAACCAGCGAAAACGACAGGATTGCACGCGACTATATGGATCGACCAGCCGAGAATTCTCCTCCAGGAGACGTTCTTTCCACCGACAGCAGTACGGCCTAGATACCGTCGGCGCAACCGGAAGCATTTCGCGATTTATTGCGTTTTTATTGGCAGCGCCAGGGCAGCATCGCCCACTATAATTTCCATCGACTTCTTCCGCTCCCCCGTCCACCTGCACCGTCGCTAATTGAAAAGTACACCGGGCGGACCACCGTCTCCCGACTCGGCTTACACGCGTCCCTTATCGATCCCCGTATTTACACGGGGCTTTCGTACACAAGAGAAGGTACGTTTCATTTCCCCCTTCGGCCGGGCGATCGTTCCGGGGGGACTTTGGATCGGTGATTGGTCTGTAGTTCGATTTATGGGAATCGCTCGAGGATATTGCGATCCGGCCGAGTGATACTTGGAAATACGCGTAGTGCATACGTGTCCCGTGGACATTGTCGTTTCGATACGTTGCAAACAACTTCGTTGTCTGTGAGGGTAACATAACTTAACCCCTTGCCCTATGATTTTCTTGATGTCTGCAGTCTCCAGAATTACTTTATCGTCAATAGTTCCCTAGAAACAAAAGGAATTCTTGTACTTATCGCAATTGTACATTTACTCTAAAATGTCAAATATTAATATCATCGAACTAGTATTTCACTTTGACTCAAAGAAAACGAATAATATTTACGTTTGTTGAATCCATTCTGACATCGTCACCACTGATGTGGTATATCGAGTCTGACTCGATGTTATAAGGCAAAGGGTTAATATAGTACAGACTCAATGAGAGTTGGAAATGAAATAAGGTTGGTTAACAATGGAACGTGAAAGGAAAAGCATGAAGCAGTTAGAAAAGCCCACTGACAAAGGGACCCACAAATCCCACACCGTAGAAGACAGAGAAGCCTCCCTCCTATTTCAACCTACACCACCGTGAAGCCAAATATGAAAACAGTCGAAAAGACATTGCTCCCCCCCCCCCATCCCCTGGAACGTTCCAACTTTCCATCAGGAAGCGCAGAGAGGAGTCGTTTCGCTGGCCGGGTTAGCCAGCCCCACTGAATAATTTCTATAACGTCAAAGTCGTTTCCGTCCTCCCACCCCCTGTCGATAGTGCTTAACGCCCGACGTGTATTTTACACACGGGGCTGCGACGTGTCCTCCGGCCGCGGTTACGAGCTCTCCTGGCCGCGGACGTAGCACCTTCTCGTTGGGCATTATCGTCTTTTTACGAGGTACACGGCGATAGCGAGGCCGGAAGTGGCGTGGGCGTGAACGCGCACGACGGCCTCGGCTGACTTTGTAGCCGCACGTGTGAACGGACAATGCGCGGCTGCCCGATAAACGGGGCGCTAACATCGTTCCCAACGGCTGCTATGTAACCACCATGCTAGGCAGTCACGCGGCATACAGGGTGGTCCACCAGAAGCCGAACACTTAAATATCCACTTGGATGTAGAGTTACGAAACTATGTTTCGGTACGGAGTTCAGCTGAGAGGAAATTTACTGTTTTTTTCGAATGCATTTTTTAGAGATAAGAATGTTAACGAATTGAAAAGAAAAATAAATTTCCTGTCATAGCATTGAGCCCATCAAATTGTGCAGGTCTGTAACGAAATCTACTTTCATAACTTTGCATCCAAGTAGATATTTAGGTGTTCGGTTTCTGGTGGACCACCCTGTATACCATCGGTATATCGATTTTCTCCGTTGGCTGAAAAAATATTTGCCCCATCACTGGACTACAGATACGCCCGGAAGGATCGCGTAAAGATTCTCTAAGAGTCGCCAGATAAGTTTCAGCCACGAGGAGACCAGAGTCTTTGGTCGTGACTTACCTACCCCGTAACCACTCAGCTGGCTCGTTGGAAACAAAACGGCGAACGATTATTCAAGTTTTGATTAAAAACGTGTACACACAAGTTCAGTGGGAAGGAGTTCTCGTGGAACGGGGAAATTGCCAAGAAGTTTTAGTGGGGGGATTTCGTGCGTTTCAACGGTACTGAGCTAATTATACACGTTTAGATGGGTAGGAAATTCTTAAATTGGAAATTTTGGAATCTTGAATCCTCGGCGCGAAGATCAACCAATAAACCGGTTGAAAATTAAACTGGACATTGAAGTGCATTATTTCTGGCATATTTTAATAAGAATTGTACGTATTAACGTTTGCTTACTACGCTAAACTAAACATATGGAATTTATAAACATTTACACTTTGCCTAATGATCTTTCACTTGTATACATATAGTCAATTACTACTTGGTTTACTTTAGTCCTAGTAATACACCGTTTTTATAACGTTTGAATGTCATGTAAAGAAGTTTCGTACTGCCGATCGTCAAGAATCGTTCCAAGAATTGCCACTAAAGTGATAAATCATTCTACTGTACAAACGCAGTAAACGGGATAACACGACGACGAATAGACTTCGTGAAATTAGAACGAATAGCCAGTAGTTGCGTGAACTTCGTAGAATTATGACACTTCACCGATATGAATGGCAAGCAGTCATTTACCTTCGGGTAACCTAATTGTTTATAGACGCGGCGAGTTTCCCGTAAACCAGTTTATCGTGGAAAATATCTAACGGGTTTCGAAGGGTACAAAACCGGGTTTAAGGAGGAGCCTTCAAGTGCGTTTGATGATAACGTATCAGTCCATTCTGCAGTCGTTTCCTGGCCCCGTAACAATTTTACGATCCTTAAATCCTCGAAAGTGCTTCCCTCGTTAGTTCACTTTCGTCAAACGTATGCTCCGATCGCGCATCGTGAACAAAGAGCACACTAGAGATCATCTATTTGTCTCTGTCGAGATGAACCTTCGCGGAGCAATGTCATCATCGTATCAATCACATAAAAAAAAAGCGCATAATGTTTTGTCTCTGTCGAGATGAACCTTCGCGGAGCAATGTCATCATCGTATCAATCACATAAAAAAAAGCGCATAATGGGGTGAACCCACTTGAATCATTGAAATCACGGAGGCTCGTGTCCTCCCGTTGAATCACCGCATCGTTCCCCAATTAGCGGGCCAGTTGAAAATTAATTTCAGCCAATTTTCGGAAGTTCCGACAATTGGAAATCGTAAAATGTCCGAGTAAATGGAGATTGCCGGGCTGGTTTAATTAAACTTTCAATTAGACCGAACGATCCCAAAGGCGCTCTTCGGTCCCCCGTTTGATGACGCGCGTAGATTATCGTTACGCGGCGATTCGAGGTGGTTGGAGTAGGAAGGGGAAGGATATTCCTAGGATCATCGATTGACGGAAGGATGACCAGGCAAAGAATAGGTCGATTTCTATGACGGAATAGGACGAATTTATTCGTCGAAGGGAATCTCACGGAAGGATAACGAGTCCGATTGAGGAATGGTTTATCGGACGTCGGAAAGTTTCTAGCTCGGGCGCTAACGAGCCGAAAGTTTGTGCGGTCTTCAAGAACACGATAACCGGATATTACTTGTCAGCCTTCAGCTGGCACAGTGAATTAAGTGTTTTCTGTGTCAGCACGAAAATGACTCGGTGAAACGCGAACAAGGAAGAGCACACACGTTCCACCTGCGTTCCACGGTTCCTTCGTTTGCTCGACGCCGTGATTTCTACCTGGACGAGGCTACCCCTGTATTCTCTGACGATATTGTTAACCCCCCTCCCCCCCTTTTCACGTGATATTCGTATTTACAGAACGGTACCGTGAATCGTTGCTTGGGTGGGATTACGAATTATATCGTGCAGTCCTGCGACGGTTTTCAGCACGATAAATTCCACGCGGCGAACCGTTTTCCTTATGCTAATAAAGAAGAAGGTGACAAATAATGTTACTCACCGGTTAGATGAAGGTGTACTTCCAGGAAAATGCTCGCCAGGATCAGCAACGTTCTCATGGTGACAATTAATTTGTAACGTCGTTATTTCAGAACGTTCATTGTAGCTGTATCTGGAACAGAGAGAAATGAAACGTGTGAGGGAATATCTCGTCGTCGGAAAAGTTTCAAATGAATCACCCCCGTTCACCAGGGATGAAAGACAGCGGAATGAGAATAGCGAAAGATTTGTTACGGGACCCGTTTGTACGAAAGGTGGATTTACGTGATCTAATCAGTTTCCATTTGTCTCTGATAAACGGTTCACGAATTAAAATTTATCGATATACTTTCGTACAACTGTAACGAAATTTATGGCAATTTTATCTGCTGATCGGATTGCTCGAATGTTAAAAACCAAAAGTAAATGCAAATTTCATTTCTTTTGTGACATCGTACAGAAACATCGGTACAATCTTCTACAAGAAGTATTATAACATGACTCTTGCCCCCTGGATACGCTATCTCAGAATTTTCTATTTCTTTTCTGTGTGCACGTTGGTGCTCGAGTCCCCTGTAATCGATACGGGTTTAAGTAGGAGGGTCGTGACCCTTGGACCCTTGCCCCGATAAAAGCTTCAAGATTTCGCTATAAGTGGCCCACCTTTGTCAAGTATTTTCGACAGGGGCCAGAAGAAAGGAAAAACGGATCGCGGAAAGTATCCATTGACAAGGAATTCCGGACGTGCTTCACCAGTCTTCCTCGGATACGAGTTCCAAACATTTTTGTCGTCGTACCAGGCTCCTCGAAACAGTACGTAACATGCTGACCTTGTTTCACAAAGAGTTAAACGTGCACTTCCTCTCCGAAATTATATTTCCAGTCAATTCATTGGCTATCGAAATGTGATTATAATAAAACGCAGAAGAAATATCTGCTCAATATTTTCGTTCTCAGAATTCACTTCAAACTATGAATCATTGAAAAATCGTCCTTTAATAATTACAAAAGCTCGTCAGTGTTCATTCATTGATGCATTTACCATATTGTTCAAGAAGCATGTCCATATTCACCAGGAGCAAAATCACAGAAATCCCTTCGAGCGTTAATCAAACGAATCGATCCTGCCTTTAACCGGCGGGTCCCTTTAAATATTTAACAGGTCGGGGGCCGATGGCGTGCCGCAACGAGTTAGACCGTTACGCCGCAGAAATTGCACGAGTTTTCTAATACTATTTACATACGGTGACCGATCGATTTCTACCAGTAAACACACCCCTGGAGCACATCGTTTCTCGATAAAGCACGCTCGAACTTAAACCGGCGGACGCACCACCCGTATCCCGTGTTTTATTCGACCGACACGGACGTGACGTTAACGGAGAGACCATAATTCTCCGACGAATTTACACTCTACTCGCGAAGAAGAAAGGAGACAAACGCTGGTTAGTCCCCGAGATTTATAGAACTCGAGGTAAAATCCCGAAAATTCATTTCGAACCGGTGCACCGGTTAAACTTTGCTTCATCGGTGAAACTTTACACAGGGAGCAGACGTTCATCGAGGAAAAATCGCGATCGAGTGTAACCTTACAACACATACGCGCGTATACAGGGTGGACCATGAAACGTGACCAGTCAATATTATTCTACTGTTAGCTGTTCGACCGTATTTTTTTTTAACTTAGTATAACACGATTCAAGGTGAGCTTTACGATGTTTGCACTAAATTTTTTGTCAACCCTTTTTTCCCAGAGTTCTAATTGGTTTAATCAATGAGATATAAATTAGCCAACAAAAGGTCTTTATTAGATATTTCATTTTCTTTTCGATTTCTTTTATATGCTTGCTCCAGGTAAGCTTTCCATCCAATAGCGGCTCCGTGTCTCGTGCGTGAAAGGAGGAGACGAGTATTCGACAGCTCTTCGGAAAATATCGTGGTGAAAAACGTAGGTTATACGTGCAACAAAATATCGTCTGGCTTATCTATGCACGGCATCATCGCGATATTTCCCCGTGAGACCATAGTATTCGCGTTCCCAATTTATATTCCATACGCTCGCTTCTCGTTCGCGTATCTGCAGCCCGATTCTGTGATCCACGAGAGAAGCTTGCACCGCAGTGTCGTTCCGCGTGTGGTCGACGAAGGAATTCTCCGATTCGTCGCTACACGACCCCGTTTGCCCCACGTGTAATAACTTCAACAACGGAAACTGTCACACGTCTTTTCAACGCGCGGAAACATTTACCATCGAGGTTTCCCACGCCTCGCGGCACCATTTTCCACGGCTCGCGATCCTTCATTCGATTAGCCGCTGTAACAAGCCCCGGCCTAAAAACGCGGTGAATTCCACGGAATCAATGAAACGGAAGCAATTTAATTGCCGTCGACGCTTTATCCCCGCGCATAATTTGCGCCATTGTAAAGGGCAGCGCGCACCCGGAACGGTATTCGAGCCGCGAATGCTGCTCGTTTAACGGGAACTTTTTTCAACGGATAAATTATTCCCGTCTGCCCCCGTATCTGTCGGCTCCACTTCTAACTGCGACGTTTTTTATTCGTTGTGCTCGTTCGCTCGTATGCTGGTTCCGCGATAATTTCGACTCACGTATACGGTTTTTCAGATTTCTCTTTCGCACCTTTCTGTTGGGGATCCAGACGTATTCAATAAATTCTCGGTGAGTGTTCGAAGACTCCTCGAGGATTTACCGTAATAACATTTTCAGAGATTTCACAATGGAGATCTTAATTTAGAAGTTCGAAAGCTTTTCCACGGCCCAAACCCCGATTTCCCGAGGTTTCACAGTGGAGATTTTAATTTTGTAATCTAAACGCAATCGTTGATCGAACTCGATTCTTCGACAATTAAAAGAACAATCGAGGCACATTCTGGAAGCCACAGGAATTTCCCCTGCTTTTTGGAACGGGTTGAGCACTCACGTCGGCGATAAATTATGATAATTTTCAGAGGGAGAAGGGTGAAACGTACGTTCAACAGACTAACAAAAACGGCACCAAACTAATTTCTTACTACGTCTCCATGAAATTCAACTGCCTCCTAGCTAAATTTCGTTCTTGAATCTAGGCAAAGCTTTTTGCAAACCCGACTGATTTTGCATATGCAATTTAACCAGGCTCGGCTGTAAATTGTGTGTACACACCGGTCTGATACGCGTGCGGATGAGGCGAAAGGTTGCCAGGACGACACACACGTTGTTCAGGATGAACCGAGGGGTGGGCTCATGGTAATGATCTCAGTCATACGGTTTCGCGGTGATAGCTACCCAACTATTTACATACTGATACGTACCATCGCCGCGGAAGTTTGTATAATCAGCTCGCCACGGAGATGAACCTAGTGGAATCCCGTGGGGGGGTCTCTGCGAAGAGTTAAAATTGTACGCGTGCGAAATATGCGAAACAAGAGAAAGAGAAGATAACGAATGGGAACGGGGCTCTGGGACAGTGTAAAGACATTAAGCCGATTTCAGGTTAAACGAGCGCGCCAACCCATCTTCTCCCCTATCCCTTCGTCTTAAACGCGGCAGCCACCCACGGATTAATACTCGTTTTACTTGCGGAATAATTTAAATGCATCCTACATTTGTATCCCTGTATCAGCATTTCTACACCGTCGTGAGCGGGCGGAACTTTGACCGGATTAGAAACTGTTACTGATTTTCGGTTTGTTCGTAAGAATTGGCGTAACTAAGTAGGGGCCAGGGTGGGCCTAAAAAAGAAAGTAATAAAATTTTGTTAATACCTCGTTAACAAATCCTGGAGAACTTTTTCGCTATGGAAAAAGTTGTTTCAAATCACCCCAGGAATCACCCCTTTCAGAGACTTACAACAATTTCGGGACACCCTGTATATATATCATACAATATGGTTATTATTATAAAGAGTATTTTCCAAGCAACTACTAAATAATTTGAAGATTGCTCCTAGAAATTGTTCCCTTCGCACTTCTTACATTAAAAATTAATAGCAACAATTCCTTTGAATTTGTTTAACTTGTTTGCTTATACGTTAAACAAAAACGGCAATAGTTACTCTGAAGTGATCAGGAACTCTACCCATAGCGTTACGGTTTTTTTTTCGTTGGAAACGCGACTTTCCAGCGGAACGAATCCCGTTCCTCTGTTTTGTTAATTCCCGACCACATATTCCTGCGTTCCTCTTTCCCGTGGGAACGATGATGCAGGGGTGCAACGCGAATGAAGTAGCCTCAATGTAAACAAACAACTTCAGGCGTTTTGGAGGCAGCTCGTCGTGTACACGTTGTTTCAGTGTTTCATGCTCGATGAAATCGTCGAAATTCGTATGTTAATGCTTATTCGAGCGAGTGGAGGAGGCTGCGTTGGGTGTCCAGCGGGTGTTCCGCCTCGTGTATCCACGGGAACGGTTCAACTTCGTGGCTGGGAACGTTTACACTTTATTGCGAATCGCGGTGAAGCGAGATTTCGTTCGGAGGAATCTACGTACGTTATTACGCGCTCGGACGTGGTGAACGTTGTGCACGGAGGTGGGAAAAAATCTTCTTCTAGCTGAGTACAGTGAAGGGAAGGGAATAACGTCGCATGCTTGGTACAGAGAAATTAGATTATAGGGATTTCCCGAAAGAGGGGCTGGTATACATCAAGGTATTAGCGAGTACGACCACAATTCATTCGGAGGTGACAAAAATATGGCGGAGATACATTATGGTCGGAGAAAAGGCGATTACAAATGCAACGTGTATCAGAATTTATATCGCGGATCTATCGTTCGCGCGAATCCCTCCCCCCTGCATGGAAATTGCCGTGCACATTTCTCGCAGGGAAGGGAATAAATAAAAGCAAGTTTGTATTAAACTCTCAGTGCTTTTGATACGCCTCGTAGGTGCATTCGAACAAATCATGGAGAAGATACTCGTCTATTCAGAATAATAATATTTACAAGTTTATTTATCATGCTGGTGTCTTGCATGACAATAATAATACAGAAAATGCCAGTAACTCGAAGTTTGAAATTCCTTTTTAATATTTACGTGTCCAACTGAAATTCAACGTCACATAAATCGTTATTATCGCAATAATACATTTTAAGCTACGAAACCGATGGCGACTAGTAATATGGTTCCCAGTAAAAACGATAATTAATACAGGAATAACTGATCCGCATGTATTGTCCGAATTAATCTGCCTCACGTCCGATCAAGTCCGTTAATCAAGGCTCCGACACACAAAATTGTTCTCACGTGTTTCCATATTCCGCAGCAAAAACAAATTACTCGCTGAAAAACGTGACGGCATACAGTTACGCGATGCTTATAACATCCAGGAACAACGGATTTATATTACGCGCAAGGCAAATACCATCGATCGGGGATTTACACGCGTTACCGCATACACATACACGTGAGTACGTTCTATTTCACGTTGTTTTTCGTTTGGAAAACTCGGTAACAATATCGTTGTAACATCAAACCAGCAACGGGCTCGTGTCCATGTAATTATTTACGCTTCATTCTGTTATTTCGCTGCAAATGACGGCCAATTTGCAACAGCGATGCCTCGAAAGCCCGTTCAAAGTCATTCGGAGAAGGACACGCCTCTCTCTCTGTGTTTCACAAAAGCGAGATTACGGTTCTCGCGGATGAATACGACTGTCCATCGAACTTTTTTTTTTCTGGCACGAGTCGCAAGTGTCGATCGATCAGCCAATTAATCTGTTGCAACCTTTGGAACGACCGTCATCGGTTAGGTGGGATTACCTTAATCTCTCCGTTCAACTCCCCACCTCTCCTGAACGGAGATCCGCGCGCAGTTTTTGTGCGGTTTCCGCGCATTGACAACGTGTTCGCGAAATGGCCACCGAATTTTTTCTCCCTTGATGCCTCGCTTCCAGATCACTGCTCCAGCTTTCAGCAACCTTTTCGCGCGCGCTTCTCGTGTCGATCAGAAGGTTGAATTGATCGAAGCAGAAATTTTCTGCAAATAAGTTTTTATCTAGTGTCGTTTAATTCAACGGTGTCAGAGTAATTTTTATTATTCAAGCTTGATTCTAAGTAGACGATGAATTTTATTGGGAATAAACATTCGCTCGGAAATTCCCTAAAAAAGAAATGAATAATCTGTCAATTGATTGTCATTAGTAGACTGTGTTTATGCAAATTCAACAGTGTTATGCAGTTCGGAAGTCAATCGGTGCAAGTCTTTCATTAAAAATGACTTATGCCGAATAAATACACTTTCATTCTTTGTTCCGTCGTAGACCCTAAACGACGGCTTTAGAATCTGACGTTACCGTTAACATACTCTCGCAATCGAACATTCATTCGTACTCGAACACTCTTACTCGAACATACATTCGCATTCCTATTTACAGTCCATTCTCTAAACAATTATCTCTGTTATTTTACTTTGTGACTTGCATTGATTGGCTTCTAAGCCATCCAAATACAGTTTAAATAGATGAAACATATTTTTTTTCCTGAGTTTGTCCCTGAAGAGACTAATATTATTCGAGTTCGTGGGGAATGTCGAGAATTCGTGCACGTATTCCGGTGAAAAAGTTGGATTAGCTTTGCGCGAGGAGCGAATTTTTGTCCGGTTTCTAGGTGCAACCGCGTTGCCCGACACAACGGGAAAGTAAAAATTTCATTCCGCCAAGCGAATTTACGTTACATTGTATTACCACCGAAGCTCGTGTCTCCTAGTTAACAATTCCTGCTCGTCGGTGGAACGCGTCGGTATCGTTTCGAGCGAGCGTGCAACTGAACAGCGAGCAACGTAAGATGCTAATTCCCTCGAGAAAATTGCCGGTCGTATTCGCTCGGCTCGGTAAAAACCGTTTCTTCTCTGTCCTCGTACGCCCTTATTCGGCCGAATGTTTTCTCGAGAAACACGTTCATTGAACGGCAGTGCGAAACAGTTAAACGATAATAGCGTAGGATATAAGCGGAATGTTTTATCTAATGTCTTGATGAAACCGTACACGATGGAGCATATTTTTAGTAAAACTGAAGGGTCTGAATGTAATTTAACAATAAATTTTATTAGTTGGTAAAGTTACACATTACCGATGCAATTATCAACAGAGACAAATATTTCCAATAATATTACTATTTATATTGCAGATGAAAGAATTGTAGTCGTGATGACTGCAATTCTTACTTCATTTTGTCAGGAATCATACTTAACTTGAAATAGGAAAATGAGGTCAACTTACGACCACCTTTTCTTTATGTACTCTATAGTTTCCCAGACGAGGGTATACCTCGAGCCGATGAAGCCGTCAGACGACTGATTCTCATCGCGTGAGTCGTGATTGATACTAGACAAGGTAACGGCATCGTACGAAAGAACTGTACGAATGCTTGTTTCACGAAACAACGTGAAACGAAGAGCGTTGATCTTGCGTCGTTTTTTTCGAAAGTACTTAAATGGCTTAAAAACTCAAACGAACACGGTCGACATGCGATTCGTATCAAGGAAATACTCGCTTTTTTTCCACTTCAATCACGATGAAAGAATCTTGAGGCAAGAAAAAGAGTGTATTTTGTTATTAAATGAGGCGCTAAAGACCACGAGCACGTGCTTTAAATTTAAAAGCCACGAGGAAAGCGCGGAGAAGCTTGTTCTCCGTTTATTCCAGCGGTATTTAATATGCTTATTTAATATTCATACAAGGGGGAATTTAAAAGTCAACGACAGAAAGTATTTCCGTATGCTAAAGAGCCAACGCCGCGATGTTTCTACTTCGCGAGGGAACGAAATTAATTCAGTCTAACCGGCGTGAATCAATGCAACACGACAGACCATTAAGAAATATTCATCGGAGAATACCAGAACAAGCAAGTGAGATTACAAGATTTGTAAATTACCCAAAAAATGTCATTTGTCCCAATTATGTACTAAAAAAATAGAATTGTTTGCAAAACAATATAAACAACGTATCTCGAAGATGAAAACAATTCTTATATCGTGTCTACCACTTAATGAATCAACGTTTCGAGTTAATATTTTCCAGAGCACTTGGATAATTGACGCCAGGGTCATCCAGGATACTAGAGAAGTTATTCTGTCTCTCGAGTAGTTATGCTCGCAAGCTCGTTTCCATACTGAACGGTAACTTTTAAAGGTCCAAAGACTTTTGAAATCCAGTGGTTGCCCTCTCGAACTTGTTTGACATCGACAACGTCCAGTCGAATGAACCGTGCCGATCGAACGAAACTCGGTCCAATTAAACGCGAAAGATGCACGTAACCGAGGATTCGTGACGCGAAATTTTTCGAGGAGTCCGTGTGTCTCTTGACCATGATCGAACGAACGGGTGGAACGTGGGTGGTGGTCGGGTTCAAAGAGCACGTAGACCGGGGGGCCACGATTAATCACGGAAAAAGTTTACCGGTTCCAAGTGAGTCGAGAAGTGAAACAGGCAGAGGGAAGTGCAAGGCGTAATTAAAGGGGAACTAGTCCTCTAGAGGAAAACAAAATGTGACGAATTCGAGGCAAAAACTTTTCCCGATAACTCTGCTCTCTTTATCTTCTATTCTATCTTTTTGTCTACCCCCCTCACCTCTCGATCGTTCTCCTTTCCGGTTCGATCGGTGTATCTGTTTCCATTTTTACGATTGTTCCATGTCGTGCGCGGGTTAGGTCTGGGTTACGGGTAATCGAAAAATTTCTCGATATAACCAGCAGAGCCGTCGCGAACCGCACCAGGCACGTACGATTTAATCGAATGATTTCGATCTCACGTAGAATTAATTCCGTTGCGACGTCGGCCTAACGTCGTATATACAGGGTGTCCGAAAAAGATGGGACAGTTGAGCGGTCGACCACACGTAAGCGCAGACCGCTCAGCTGATTGGAGTTCGTTTAACTGTTTATATCTCGGAAACGGAGCTGTATGTTACAAAACGGGAAAGGATTTTTCGATTTGTATTTGCATAAGAAATATGCATGTTGCCGATTGACCCATATTTTTGGGACACCCTGTATATATATATACGTATATATACCTTGAACATAAGCCGATCGTCGAGTACGCTGATACGCGACTCCCGTTGTTCGCCTAGCCGACATTTATAAGACGGCATTGCATTGACGGGCATCGGACTGGAGAAAGATTTGTCGTTGGCTCCGATTAAAATTATATTCCGTCGGGCCGCGGCAACGTTCCGAGAAACGGCGAAACTGGAGCGGGCCACGAATAATCGTGCGACCAGGGAAACGATTCTTCTAATCGTATCGATCGACTTTCGAAAATGGGTCGGGGAAGGTTCGTGGAGCACCGAGTGTTTACGGAGGTATGCAAATGATAAGAAAGTCACTGGAAAGTTGTATTGCAAACTCTACTAAGACATGGCATGTCTCAAATCGATTAAATGCTTAAAAATAATTTTACGATTTTTATATAAATAGTAAGCGGTTTAGTGGTAGGAAGAGTAACAGTGTATATTTGTGTTATTCATTGCCTGATAAAACTATTTGTCGAAAAATTCAAGGATCAACCTCTTCAGGAAAACGTACATACATGTACGTTTAGTTTTTCTTTCGTCATTCACGCTTGATTGCAAAAAATATAATAAACATTGCAGTAAATCATCGATGAGTATTCGAAGGCTCCTCGTCACTGAGTGTTCAGATATCATCTCCACCATTGAGGGGTCTCCCCTGGGAACCACTCAAGCGCCCAATGGTGAGAACGACGTCTGAATACTCAATGCCGAGAAACCTTCAAGCACTCATCCACGATTTACTGTATAATGAATAAATATTTAATTGATGGTCGTTAATATTTATAAACGTATTTTAAATAAATACAGTTAAAAAATTAAAAACAGAATCATGTTCCTGGTTTTAATACCTTCGTTCCCGAAGTGGTTAAAATACCCGGAAGTTTCTAAATTCCATTAATCGCCGCTGCAAGGTATCCACTTTGAATTTGTTCGCAGGATTTACCAGGAATCTACGAGTGTAACGGAACTTCTGGCGGATACCGTAAGTAATACTCTTTCCTTTAAAGAATCTCTTAAGTCACCGTAGAAAGAGACGAGAGTCCCTTTAAAATTTCCGAGTCATTTCTTCCTGTTCCCCGCGGCTATTAAAGAAAGTAGAAGAACCTGCTTAATGTTATTTATTCAGGGGGTGGGGGGGTACGGTCGTTCCACACAGAATCAGGCGGCCAGATTAGAAGATAAATAATCGCGCCATTACGGCCGGTAGCCGAGATTCGCGAATTAACCCAGAAAGTCAGCCAGTGGACCACCAACGAAAATTGAAGAGATCGTAACCCCACGGCAGTGCACGCTACGGAAGAAGCAATTTCAACCTGGGAACCGTCTATTTCATTCTTCGGTTGGCGGGCTGTGTGTTGCAGAGACGCGCGCGTTACATCGACTCTGCCCCCCCCCCCTTTACATCCGTGCAAACCACCGAAAGAAATTCCGTCGTCCGTCTTCGTGTATGAGAACGATCAATCGTCCCTCTAGGATTCCCCTTTTTCCCTTAAAGAGGCTTTCGTACGACCAGGAATTTGTTCCTCGGTGCACAGAGAGACCACAAAACTCTTCCCGCAGTCAAAGAATGCCATTCGTGCTGGAACGAGCGGAAAAAGCTTTGTGATTTCTTCGCCCGAAAACCAGCTACCACGATGGTCGAACACGTCAATCGAAGGAACCTAAATACGATATTCAGAAGAATTTGTAAATTCTTTGGGTATTCGGAGAAAATTTTCAAACAATTCCATATGTATTTGATTCGAACGATCTTGTGAGAATTTATAGAAAAAAGAAATGAACGAACTTAAAAATTTATTTCTTAGTTATTTAGCCGAAACCGTTCGAGAACGCAACTAGGTTTAGTTATACAGGACACCTGCACAATGCCTGTCGATATTTCACAGAACGTATTTCTTAAAAATCAATGACCCACAAGAAAAAGATATATTTATGCTTATCACGCGAGGTCAACCGGAGCAGCGCGCTGTGCCGCAGATACCGAGGGTTGCATGGACGCCATAACAGCGAGCACTTTCCGGAGATTGTGCTTGTAGGCTCGGCGAACTTTCCGGATAAATTTCGCGCAGAAGGGAGTGACGTTCTTTCGGAAATTCGTCGGCAACGATATTACCTGCTCTCCTATTTTTGCCTGCCCCGTATTCAGCTACTGCCCCCTCCGTGAACGCATTACCCTACTTCCGGAGTTTCAGCGAGAATTTAATGTCAGCGTGGTAGCGAATCGAATTTGAAAGCGGGAGGATTGTTGTTTCGCGGGCGGAAACGTTTTCATTTCGAATTACAACGTTACCACCTCCCTCTCCCCCGCAGATCCCGCGGTTTTACTCAAATAATCCAGGAAGGGCCGTATTAACCGACTTAGCGGATTATTCAATTAAATTGAAACGAGTCCGTTTGCTTGAAATGCCCATGTTGGATCCAAATCTATGTTATGACGAGTGGCGTATCGCGAGGCGTTTGGATCTAGAGAGGGGATTACACGAAATGGTATCGCGAGAGAAGCTTGCGTTTAAAAGGGACAAGCGTGGAATACTGAATGTGTACAAGGGTGATCTACAGGGTGTCTCACCTAACCTTTGCTTATGATTTGCAGGAAATTTATTTTAACAAATCCTTAATGTGATGTCATTTCTGCACCGATCCCTCTGTCCTAGTTATTTTATTATTTAAATTTACTCACTGACATTTGCGGATTTTTCGTACTGAAGTTTACGGAAAGGTCATACTATTTAGATCATTCGATTGGTTTTCACTCAACTATTACACCACGATGATAAAAATATGTAGTCCCGTTTGAAAAATCATCAATGACCTCCAAATTTGGAAAAATATGACCTTGAGTATATATGTATATATATATTTTTTTTCAACGATTTATTACTGAAAAAACGATATAAAATGTGTCTGACTACATACGATCTTTTCCACTGCGACAATCTGCGTTCATAAACTCGGGTTCAAGTAGAACTGTCCGTCGCTGGTCAGACACTGGAGAGGCATTCATAAGAATTCAGTTTACACAGAATCACCTACTTGCCGATCATTTATCGATCTGCTAACTATATACCGGTATATTTCATTATGAAATCTCCCAGTCCATATGAATAATGAATTGTTAAATCGTTTAAAATCCGGTAGTTCTTCGATAAACAATCTAAAAACTGTAATGTCTTAAAAATCACAGACCACAAGGCCAACGTTTTTCCTCAACCAACCTCACACTGTTCCGTCCCGCGCTCGACAAAAATATTCCAACGACGCGTACGTACACTTTATCTTCCAGCGTCAAGGTTCCCGTAGCTTTATCTCGTTTCCGGATCGTTTGGCGAACAGGCCATTTTCGCTCGGTTTCCTAGCCCGGGGAAGGGAGTTTAAAGAGCCTCGCGACACGTGAACAAACTTGTCCGACGCGAGTCACGAGTGGAATTCGTGTAAACGATAATCCGCGAAACTTCCAATGTTGTCTGCCCTGTCCGTGATTCCGGAAGTGTCTTGGAAGCCAGAAGACCAGAAGCTTCCGTTCGATGACGAAAACTCTAACGACATATTTTTTCCCTTGATATCAAACCTGGGACGGAGTTACGAAGGTTCGAGATGAAAGGAGAGAGAAAAAAAAAGGCAACATTCGAGAAAGATTCTCGCGAAGAAACTTGGCGAGGCTTGGGGGAGGTCAGATGAAACTTTGAAACTCTTTTCGTATCGTGTAAACTGCGTCAACGATCTTCTCGATTCGTTGCACGAGTTGAAACTGGAGAAACGGTTTCTACGAGGGTCGACCGATGAAACACGTCCGATCGGTAGCAGGACACACATTTTTGTCGCGAATCGTTAATTACGAAGCGGCTCCGCTTCGTTTGCGCTGGTTTACTCTTTGACGCATGAAACAAAAAGGGTTTCGGGAAACGAGTGTTGGTCTGCGCAGTGAAAAAGCTCGAAAAAATAAAACCGAGCCTATACGACCACGGGGTCAATGGACCGAGCCTGGCTAGCAAATTTTCCTGTTTACTTCCGTTCGACGAATCTGATGCTTTGCTATCGACACCGAGGGATCCGTGGTAACTCTGTACGGTTGTGTGTCATTAGCGATATTATCTGTGCAACAAGACTCTTGGGTATGTGTCGTGATCGACTATCCTGAGAATGTTCTCGGAGGATTTCGAAATAAGTAGGTTTTCCTACGAATTAGTTTATTGTTCATCAAATAATTTGAATTGCTTGTATAGGAATATTAGTCTACCCGAATTAGACATAAAATGTAACATTTCATGAAAAAAACTTTAATAGGTGTTCTGTCGTTTAATGCGATTGTAATTATGATTGGAAATGAGGATCTGTTAAAAGTAATAAATGGTTTGCAATAATAAACAACTGAGAATGGAATAACCGTAAAAATCAGTAGATTTACTGATCTGCGAACTCAGTTGAGTCCGTTCAGTTCCAAGTTACAAAACAATTATTAAGTTCTTTTTTTATGACTCATGTCTAATTCGGATAGATTATATACAATAATAAGTATTCTATGAGATATTGTTAGGTGACCAACTTACTATTTTCTCTGACCCAGTGATGCATGACTGAGGACTCTATTTAGGTTATCGTCGTTCCCATTTCTGTGAAATTTCTAAATTTAGCCATAGTTCACATAGGATAGTTCAAGTCACCACGGTTCTATTGATTTTCCATCCAGATTTTCAATAATTTGAGGTACACGAAAGTAAGAATAGTTGATGAATCTAGCTCCCAAATACAAGTCCTTATGACTATTCTATGTGCAATTAAAAACTTAGAAGTTCAAAGATTTAGTGTCTCCGATTTTTCTAAAACCGATAATTCCAAGCGACATAAAACACGTTAACGAGGTAAGAAATTCTTGAACTAAGATTGAATTCCAACCGACTAATAAAGTATCGTTTGAAATTACCGTAAAGCTCCTCCTCGTTAACTTTAAAACAGCCACGGTGGACGACGATCGCAGCCCGGGTCTCCTGTTTCAAAATCCGAAGCTAACTAGCCTGATTACGTTACACGCTTCATCGTCGTTGTCTCGCAGAGCTGGTTTCCCCCTTCCAAAAAAGGCAAAATGTAGACGAAACAGCCGAACGATATATTCCTGCAACGCGATCTTAAAACATTCTTCGTTAAATCGCGAAGCCATTCTTGCCGTGTAAATGAAACGACGGCGGGCAAACTAATCCTCCTTTCGAAAGCACCGAACGCTAACTAGACAGTCAATTAGGTCGGCGATTCATCGTCGATATCGTTCAGGCGACCATGCGGTTTCGTCTATTCGTTCCTCGGACGATACTGAAATGAATAAATCCAATGAAATGGATAACAGTAAATAAGGAGTTTCTATTTCTATTATCTTTTGCACACAATTCTTCGTACGTTACGGTTTTATTAATTAAAATAAATAAAGTGGCATTACTAGGGATACTAGCAGTAATTGGGACATTTACCTCAATTAATTTTCACAATTCACCTAACTCGTATGTGTTTATAGCGACAATAAATAAAAGCAGAATGCAATGAACAGTCCCATTCATTTGTACAGGTACCCAGCAGATATTGGAATTCAAAAAATGTAACTCCACATTGTCGTCTTAATTTTTCATGTAAAATCAAATCATATCCAGTTGTATCACCGTTTCGGAAACACCCATCACTATCGATCGAATTTGTAGGCAGGTCATTCACCGAGTAAATAGCTGAATAATTAATTCCAAATCATCCCAGTACGATCCCCAGTATCGCGAAAGGACGGTCGGGACGTTTCTTTCGTTCAACTTCCGATCGTTCGGCTCTGTATTCGCTCGATAGAAACGTTCCACCGGAAAGGCCTCGAGAAATAGGGTCCGCTTAAAGGAAGTAATTTAATTTTCATCGTATCCGCAGCACGGAACACCGGTGGAAGCCGAAAATCCAAGCGGGTCCGGGAGCAGCCCAGCTTTAAACAGTTTCGCCAAGTTGAATCCCGACGCCCACTCGACGCGCGCGGTCCGCTTTGAGAGGCGGTTCGTGAATCACGAAATAAGTAAATTTCACGAACAACGTTAGCGGTTATCTCCACCCTCCCGTCGGGACGTCTGTTAACCGATCCCGCAAGCGTCGCGCGTTTTAATAAGATTGTAAACCGACGTGAGAGAGGAGAAGGAGGGACGAATTCAACGAGGGGGTTATAGTCCACGCCGTGAACGCCGGTAATACACGCGTGTCGAACTAATTAAAATTCATCGGGCGACGACTTCCGTTTTACGAGCTCGTAAAACTCTTACTGCCCGGCCAACGGTCGACTTTTACATGGTAACGGCGACACCCGAAGAAACCACCCCACGTTCGGGGGGCTACCCTCGCGTACCATTTAATGGCCTTCCCCTCCCCTTTCCTTGACCATTATCCGCGACCACCGTTTCGTATAATGTATTCACGCTTAGCGCGCGCTAGCTGGTCCTCGTAACGGTTACAGCGGTTTTTGAGGCAGTCTCGCGAGTGCCGCAAATGTTTATTTCATTGTTCAACCTTCGCTAATTATAGAGAAAAATTTCTGCGCGTGTGTGAAATGCAGAGTGTCTACAGTTTAAAATATCTCGTTTTGAGAGAAGGAACTGTAGAATGTGGTGGAATAGAATCGGTGGTAATAGAAGCTGGATGGGATGATTGTACGGGGGAAAAGAGAACACCGAAAATGTAGATTAAGAATGTTTCCCCTGTGTGGTATATACAGGGTGTCCGAAAAAGATGGGACAGTTGAGCGGTCGACCACACTTAAGAGAAGACCACTCAACTGATTGGAGTTCGTTTAACTGTTAATCTCTCAGGAAGGGAGCTTCAGATTACAAAACGGTAAAGCACTTTTCGATTGCAATTTGCATAAGGAATATGCATGTTGCGGATTGTCCCATCTTTCTGACACCATGTATATATGAGAAGAACTGCTTTTAAAACTTGCAATTCTTCTCATACTGTTATATTAAATTGCAATCTACGCTCGGAAGATAAATGAAAATTATCACAGTCCTCTCGACAACGAATCCTCGAACAAAACAACGTTATTCTATAATTTTAATCTACTTTTCCATAAAAACTATAGGCATTACTCCCAGTTCTACGACACCCCTCGTAATAATAAATCTGCCATGAAATTATTCTCTGTCCACAATAGTCAAGATCAACGTTCGCTTGACCCACCAGACAATGTTCAACAGGGATTACGTCAACGAATCACGTTAGCTTGCCCAACCTGCTCGCACGACCACTGGTCTCTGGTATAGAAAAAATCTGGCCAGTCGACCATCGATTCGCGATCATCGTGGATCGCATGATCTTTAGTGCGTTCGCTCTGCATCGGGATACGATCGCCATCGCGAAACTCACGCGATCGAGAAACCGGGGCCCCTCCCCACGGGGCCGTTGAGATAGCTATCGCATCGCGAGCGTGAGTATGTCACGGACTACTCCTAACGGACACCGAGAGGGAGGATTCGAATGTGGTCGATGCACGACCTGGTTTTCCTGCATTCGAAATTCAAGTCGGTAATTCGATGCAGAAACGAAATTCGGTGAATAGGTCGCAACGACGACACCGTATTCGCGATGCATAAAGTTTGATTGAATTTTAAACGTGAACCGGGAATAATATGGAGCCCCTCTTTGGCCCCAATACAGACATTCATTTGTTATTCGAACTCGAGTTTCACGACGATTCGTTCGTTTCGATTGGCGAGAGAAAATTTACCTGTCGCGCGAGCAAGCACTTCTCAGTTGCACTAGATCATACTTTCGGATGAATTTTCGTTCCGTTTTACACTGATGTAGCCACGGATGATCTGTGTTTACTATACAGGGTGTAACAAAAGTGTGGTAGGTCCCTGAAATGATATCCGAGGCTTTGTTATCTTTTGGCTAAGGAAAAACTTGTTTCGAATCACCTCACAAATGATCAATTTCACCTACCACACTTTTGTTACACCCTGTCCTAGATAGCACATTACGCCTAATGACACCTTGAAGACGGCTTAAAGATGTCATAGAAGTCTCTCTCAATATACAGACATTCACTAGTAAATTTCTTTATACACATTCCTTTTCAGTAAAAATTCAAGAAACTTCGAATAAAATCAAAACTACCTGCAAATCGATACATTACACTACGCACCCAGATTTCGTCCACCGAATCAACAAACCAAACACACCACGAATAAATTCAACAATGCCTTAACCATACATGCTCCGCAAAAGAAAAAGAATTACAAGATACAAACCATGAAAATCGAAGCTCCAGACTGTTTCAATTAACCGGGTGCTCCCGTACACATTTCATATTCGTTTCCCTCCCAATTAATTCTCATGACGGACGGTACCTACTCTCTTAACGCACGAACACTCGACTGTTCGTATGACTCAACCCCGCCACGGAACAACGACCCGCACAGAAAATTACCTCCGGCCCCGTTAATTTCTCCTCCGCGAGGAAAAACCGACCTGGTCGGAACGCAGAGAGAGAGAGAGAGAGAGAGAGAGAGAGAAAGAGAGAGAAAGGGGAAGAGAGGAAACTGGCGAAGTAGGAAGAACGTAACGAATCGTGGGCGTTTTTCTGACCGCGTGGCTACGCTACGTTCCGGCGCCGGCCTAATTCCTCGGCCTAGCTCGTTATGGAGCCGCAGAGGCTCTTCCTCCTTCCCCTCCGTAGCCGCGCGCACTTGTTACCCACGGCAAATTTACATTTCAAAACCGCGCGCGCGGCTCGAGCGCCGTGCAAATGCACGTTGAAATTGACGTTGCGCCAGACGTCGATTGAACTTCTCGGCGGGGAATTATTACCGACGGCGCGCGGCCGGGGCTTATTTTTAGGAGCGTTCCGCGCGCTCATTTAACCTGCAATTCACCGCGTTTCCACCTGTATACCGGCTGCGTAAGTAGTAAGAGGGTTGGATTATTTAACCCTCGGAGCACGGAAGTTTTTAATGGACGTAAAAACAGTGGTGTCTGGCTCTGTTCGAAACCCTATGTTTCCTTCTTTTTAAACGTACCTTCGAAGCGGATTATTCAAGAAACACTTCTTTTATAGGACTAAATATGGACGACTCCTCGCTTAAATTATATTTACAAATCGATGAAATATATGATTATAATAACAATATTTATACAATCGATGAAAAAACGAAACAACGTATGTCTGGCTACGTACGGCCTATTCCACTGTGGCAGTCAACGTATTGGAGGTCAAGCTGACGCTCTTAAATACCACTACTTTTTAATGTATACAATTCGATATAAAATTCTGCCCAATTCTGGTCGACCCACGTCTCATACTTTTGACCAATAGTGTACCTGAGGCGACACGTGGATGTCTCCAGGAGCAAAAACTTTACCGGTCCATCAGCTCTTGATCCGACCTCTCGTCCCGCATAATGAACGAAGACAGAGCCCATCCTGCAGCCCGATAATTCCTGATAATTCAATGATCCCGGGGAGTTCAATACCTCCCAGCGGCTCTCTCTGTTCCCTATCACGGAATAAATCATGCTCACGGCTGACTTTATCGCCTTGGCGGAGGCTGCGCCGGCGGCCGCAGCTAATCGACCGGTCGGTCTCGAATCGGGAACGGAGGATCCTGGCGACGTTGCGAGCCTGTCCGGACGACTGGACAGTCGAGGACCACCCGTGCCAGTGTGTACAAGCGGCAATGAAAGGGGCCGAGTGTTTTATTACCTCGCTGATACGCGAAAACAGGGGACCCCCCTCTCGGCTGTCTGTGACCGCGGGTCAGTACAATGGGACTCTCTGTCTCTGTCCCATAACGTGAGATTAATCATAGCTTCCTCGACGATTCGACGCAACGATCCTTGCCGCATTCGAACCTATCTGGGCGGTTGTTTCTAATAGGTACTGGTTCCTGTAGCTACTAATGGGGCCAGATTTAGCATGGACTTGATATTCTAACAATTTATTGTCGATAACATTTATCAATATAAATGTATAGAATAAAGAAAATATTTTTTCTGGTTTTAATAAATTCGTTCCTGAAGAGATTAAGGTACACGACTGGAAATGGAAATTGCTGAGGCCTGTTTCCAAATGTACAGTAAATTATCGATGACTGTCATGTTGAGTTTGTAATGAGGTTTAGCACAGGTATCTATCTAGGTGTTTTGTTTCGAGACTTACGAAAGAATTTCCATATAATCGGTTTCATTTCGCCACTGGTTGCAGCGATGAGTATGCAAGTTACCGTACAACGAACGAGACCGAAGAAGGTTTTTATCGTAATCGTGAGCGCCAAGCACACGAGAGGGATTCCATCGGCCCCAATCGCGTTCTTTATTTTCAATTAGAGATCAGGAAGAAGCTTGGAAACTCGATCTAATATAGAGCGGAAGGATTTCGACTGGAACGTCGAGTCTCCATCAACCCCGAACCGGAAACGATTCCGCGATTCCAACGTGAACGTAATACCGGCCGTAATTAATAGTTCGCGCGTATCCCGTCGAAAATTGCCCGTTGATTAATCGAGTCGTGAAATCACATCACAGTCGTGTAACCAGTTTCTCCGGCGTTCGGATCGACGAATAAAATAGACACGTTATTTCGTCATTTTTCCCGAGTCCAAGTTGTGCTACGGAATATTCATGACGCCCCTTCTCCATTCGTAAGTTCCAAGTGTCTCCGGTAAATTACGTTTTTTTTTTTCATCTCTATTACCGACCCGGTCGGACCTTCGAGATTCCGTTCGAATCTTCCAAGCTTTATCCGTTTCCTTTCTACTTCTTACCAGCTACTTCCTCTTCCCTCTCTCTCCCTCTCCCTCACCCTATCTCCGGTCCTTTTTTTGCCAGGCCATTTCACCGAGCTATCGAAAAAACGATCTGCCAGCATCCACAATTTCAAGACGGATCTCCTCGCCAAACTCGAAATGAAACGAGTGGGAATCGGAATTCTTATTACCGTTCGCCTCCCCTCTCCCTTCTCCTCCTGCTCTACCCATCTTCTGCCCCCGCCCCTGTTATATCTTCTCCGTTCGAATACGATAAGGAATCCTGTCGAATTTCGTGCTTCCCTTCTGTTGTAAATCTGAATGCGGCTAACGGGGGTGCAGGTTCGCCGCTCGATTAAACTCCTTCGCATTTTAATAGCCTCTCTGGTACATTTTTTTTTTTTCTTGGTATTTCTACCCTCTAGTCGAACCGTCAGGTGGTCGTGAAAGACCTTGGCAGCAGCTTGGTAATTGACAAGCCGTGGAGAGTATCGACGGAATTACGGTGACCCGACGATCGCTGCGCAACTTTTTCTGACGCGTTATCGGGCTGTAGCGCTGTTTTGTAGGTGCAAAAAAATTACGTTATAAATTACCAACGGCACAAAGTAGTCAAGTGGCACGGTTATCGGGGGCAGCGATCGGTTAATTACACGGTGAACTCGAAACCGAGCAATACCTTGGAACGATAATAAGCCGCGAGAAAGATAACGTTCGGTTCTCTAATTTTCATCGAACCTCATAAATTATCGTTTCGTTGAAGTGCACGCAAGGTACTAATTATGAGATTTGTCCCACATATTTTCCACCTATTTTTTCATACAGAATCACCCTCTACCCAATCGAACCACCAGTTACAAACACACTTTGTCTATTTCCCGATACAAGTTACTCTATTCTGTGAACTTATCACTGTTGCACGTCCTGGATTGCGATTCAGGAAGCTCAGACAGAAATTGTTAGTATAAAAGCTCCTTTAGCTGCATGTGTACACAGTGTACTCGAAATTTCGCGAGCACAAGTGGCTAACAATTGGAAAATATTATTCGAAGGGACATGCTTTGTGTTTGTTCAAAGGGGAGACGGAATTTACAGTCTGCAAGGGGAAACGAAGTCCCGGCGAACCCCACGAGGTCGTAGACCAGCAAGCCAGTAATAAATCTTCCCGGACGGGAAATATGACTGTCAGGTATATTGAGATCCAACGAAGAACGTACGGGATTTTACGAGGCAGCAAGGTCCATCAGTCAAGCAGGTGTATCGCGCCGCGATAATATCGTAGTATTTCGACGTGGGAGGGGTATGGCCGCGAGGGAGCTCGACACGAAAGTGATACTGCGACGAAGTGGTATCAGCGAAATACGTAGAGAGGGCGATGCCCGGGATCACGGGGCAAGTCGCAGAAACTTCACCCCCGGGAAGTCGAGGATCCCGTTGAATTATGCTGTGCGAGGCACTTAAGTTCGAGGAAGTTACGGTCTAATAACTGTGTGGAAGCATTTCGGCTGTTCGTTGGGCTTCTTATAGATAGTACACGCTCTCTGTTATATCAAAACGTGGATAAACGACGGTATTCTCCCCCACGGGTATTGGTTCTATACGTGAAACTAATTCGAGGATTAACCGGGGAGAATTAACCGTACTTGGTATTGGAGGCCTTACTCCGAGGGCTGGGCTTAATTCTCTGCGCGGCTGTGAACGATGGACCGATGAATTCAATGCTGCACGGGGCGATCATAACTTTCTGAACTGGCTTTTGTACACGATTGTGAAAGTAATTGGGTGGATCTGTGAATTACTTCCTTCTGCGGGAAAGACGGTGTAGTTTTTTGGAAAGCAACTATGTGATCTATTTTGGAATAAGTATTATGGGTGGAAATTGTTCATAACTATACCCAATTCTGTTTTCACACGATAGATACGTTCCGGATGAATGCGTAAATTGTCATTTGAAAAGAGAAAAATATCAGGTTGAATCCTTCCAGCTCGTTCCTCATTGGGATCATGTTTGAAAAAGATTACCCAATTTACTGATCACTTCAAGACCGTCATTCAAGATCTTTCATAAAAATCAAACGGACCGTGTAAAACGAGAATTGGGGTACTACTGAAATGTATGCAACAGATTGTTATTGTTCATTATTCAAAGTAAAAAGAATGGAAGCTATTTGCGACTCAGGAATCATAAAGTTCTATCGCAATGGAAGAATCCTGTAATTGCCATGAAAAATACATTAGGCGCAGTTTCTAGAGAAGCTCCGATTAATTTCCTGAGAATCGTCCCAAGAATCTGCCCAGTCGTTTAAATAAAAAGGTGAGGTATGGTTGGACCGATCTGAAAATTTCCAATACTACCGAGCAAGCGCAAGATTAATTCGTATTCCGTATGCATCGGGGAACCGTGGTGCGGGCGGGGCTCACGTTGCAAGGATTCGAATTGAAATCGATCGATCGACAGAGAGATACGGATCCAGGATCTCCTCTGCGTTATCTCGGAACCTTGCCATTTGTCACGGCATAAGCCACGGGATGGAAGCCCGGATTCTGAACCGTCCCGTGTGGTGTCTCGCGAGATCTCCTCCGTGCACAGGTGAAATCAAACCGTGCCAGATTACTTGAGACAACGGTGAGGTCCTTCCCACGTAATCCTTCGGCGACATTCCATATTGGACTAATTGGCGCGCCATTGTGACTGAAACGTACGGGTGTAACTTCGAATTGCGTTCAATTGAATGTCACTCTGACTAAAATTCACACGGAGAAAAATATTACTGTTTTATACAAGGTGTGTGTATAAATTCTATACGAAATGTAGAACATAAAGTTTTAATCGGCAGATAATAAACTAGTGGCCGAATAAGGGCCTCGTTAGGTTGCAAACAAGATAAAGCAGATACTGTTCCACTTTACACATTTGCATATGGTATGCATCCATAAAGAGACGGTAGCTTAATAATAGGATAGCCACTTATACTCCGCTCACAATCGAGGGCCTTCTAATCTGAAGAAAAAGTACCGTCTGTCTCTGACAACATGGTATACCTTGGGTAAAGACAAATAATTAATACCCTGCTACAAACCATTCCACCTCCCCTCGCGCGAGGGGTAAAGAAATATGTGTCTTAATCCAGATTTCGATAAAAAAAGAAAACGTTCGCTGAACGTGAAGCCTTCGAGCGAGAACGGATAAAGGTGTACGGACTATAGAATCTGTCCTAGTTCTCAGACCTTCGGTATCGGTTGTCTTCGAGTGGTTACGCTATGATTATTCCCCGAGTTCCTATTCACGGACCCGTGGAATTTCTCAAGTACTTGCCCTTGTACCTACGGAAAAGTTCTCGATCTGTTCACCGTTTCGAATCAATTGTCGTATCAAACTAGAAATACTTGACCAGTAATTGGCAACAAACGTCTGTCTTCTACGATCCAGAACGAACAGAAAAGAAATGTTGATTCAAACAAACCAATTGTCCTCGATCCAGAAAATTCGTCGCTGTCTCCAAATTTCCTACTCTATCTCCAATTTAATCATATTCCCCAGTAATTGGACTACACTCGCCGTTGGATCCGACAGTCCATCCCGCAATAGCTAACAGATTGGCAACAGAGTTTCCTGACCGCAGCCTCCAACTGCACGGCCCAATAACGTGGACCGTGTCTTTTGACATAAATACAAATTATTCGACCGTGTTGTTACGTTGCCCGTAAAGCAGCGTCACTTTTGGACGGTACAACTGACCCACTGAAATTTTCGGAAACAGATTCACAAACCAGAGAGATTCGAGGCTTGCACCACCTAGTTGAATAAAAAGAAATATAAATGATTATTAATCTATACGAGTGATACGCTAGTTTAGATTAAAATGTGCGAGAAGGGTCACTCTTTCATAATCCCAGGCGTTCTTTCTTCACACGGTTCCAACAAAAGACCTTTTCGTTCATTCTACTTTCTCGTGCACAAAGACACAAGTACTCTGTACAAGTAAACTCTCTCCCATGAATCCCTCGAAATGTCTCGTGACCGAGGGAAATCCTTTGAAATATTTCATCGCAAAGCTCATTCGGCGCTCACGCTATTGAACCAGACAAATTGGTACCAGAAAATTCCATAAAAAGTTCGGAAAATCGTACGTGAAAAGGCTCGTCCCAGCCGTATATACTTTACATCTGAACAAAAAAACGGGTATCGAGCGTTTCGACTTTTCCTTCCCCTCGCATTTAATCCTAAAAATCATGCAACCAGAGCGCAACACATACCGTGAAACATTAATACCGTTCCATTTTCCGTTCGTCGACGCATCGAAAAAAAGAAAAAAAAAAACGACCATCAAGAAATCAGAACTGGTTCATACCATCTGCTCTTTCTTTCATGAACGCGCATCCGTTGAATTGCTTCGTCGGAATTAGAACGAGGCGTACTTTCGAAACGTTCATCCTTCCACTCCGGCTGTTATCCACTTTATTGAATTACGTTAACGAACGGATCGTCGACGGTACAGGGGGGAGAGGGTTGTCTACTCTCACCGTCGATTAAAATCGGTCCTCGAATCGTATTCGAGCGGACATTGCTCAAATTCGCGCGGCACGACGAGTGCAGGAGGAAGACACGTCGAGTTCCGGCACTCACACGGCCCGAATACACGTGACAGGTACGCGCGTCGAGCACTCGAGTGCTCGTCTAATGGTCGACTCTCTGTTCGATGGTATCGACTGAACACGAGCCTCGACGAACGCCCGTTCATCCGTTTTAATTGCGGTCGCGGCGGCTGCGAGGCCCTCTTTAATTCCGATTCTCGATACACTCGTGAACGCCCGCCATCGTTGACGTAGCCGTTCGAGCGTTTCGTTTTCGCCACGGACGAATTAATACGGGATCGGTAATGCTCGATCGAGCAACGGCTGCTTCGCTTCGCTGCAACTGCATCGAAGAGCTTTTTGCCCAGGAGCGTTTTCCAACCCCCTCCCCTGACTTCCTTCCTGAGGTCTTAACTATTAATCAAAGTGGCAATGCTGCGGAGGTTTCGCGGGAACGAAAACTTTCCCGCGAGGGCAATCTATCGATGGACGGTAAATCAAAGGAATTCGACTGATTCTCTGAGACTGAGATACAGAGAGACACTTTTACCTTTTATTTACCTACGAGTATCGTAAATTTAGTTCGACGGATGTTGTTATGTGTGGAGATCTGACTGTTGAGAAATTGTCGATGTAACTCTTTGCACGCGAATTTCTGGGTACCGTGGAGTCGTGTAACGGAAGCAGAATTATTAATGATAGTAATTTATTGTAACGGGCGTAAATTCGCCTACTATACAGTCAATAAGAACTACTATCCTATAAGAACCGTATCCTAGGATAAAAGATCTAAATGAAAATTTGAAAAAATTACAAAACTTCGAAAATAACGGTTTCATTTTTACCGAAAAAATTTATTTCTCTTGTCCTGAAATAATATTAATTATGAATGTATCAAAAAGTTTCTAGAGCGGACGATAGCCAGAAATATATTCTATACGTCAGTCCAAATTTAAAAAAAAAATCGATTTCTTTTACCAGTTACACTAAAATACTCCCCTAAGAGAAAGTTCTCAGTCACATGATATTTCTTATGTCCTGACTGATCGTCGATCCGATTCTCTTAAGCCTCTCATGGATCAGCGGCACAAATCAGCCAGAAAATCCATGCACGATCAGGGGTGAAAAATAAATCCTGGCATTGGTCTGACACTCGGATGTTCGCCCCCCTCGGTGCTCGTTTGATCTTAGGCGGCGCGAGTCATTTTCCTCGCATACATAACTACGATAGTATTGCGTTACCTCCCTCTCGAAAGGGATCAAAGGAAGGGAAAAGGGAATTGGATATGAAGCATGCTTCGGTTTGCGCACCATCTTCCTTCCGACCTTACGTATTCCATCTGTGAAACGTGGAAAATTCGGCGAAACATCGGACAACATCCTGTCGTCGAGTTTTAACGCTCCTTTCCCTGTCCCGGAATCATCGGATAACGGAATTTCTGTCTGAATTCAGTTGTGACGGTACATTTCAGACGGAATTTCAGACGTTTTTGGTAGGTCCTGTTGTTCCGACGGCCACCGACGATAAATCTCTCGTGTCCCATTTTTACGCATTTCCGTCTATATTCTATCCAAGCACTGAATTCCGTGTACTTACCATGGTTCTGTTATACTTCAATTCCACGAATCTGTGGAACTGAACATACGTACTCTATATCAGTACTAAATGGTAACTGAATATTCAATGCATCTTCTATCACTGGTCCGTACAGCAAACTGGCGGAACACCCACCGATGACGAGAGGGTAAACATTTCCTAAAGAATACAGGTGTATTTCAGATTTTCAGCAATTCTGTAATGCTCTTCCAACATTTACTGTATATCCGATAACTGTCCCAATAAATAAGTTTACTTTTCACTTCAGCAACATATCGCCGCTCTAGTTTACGAAGTTTAATATTATAGAAGTAGAAAAGTAGTGAAATAATCAAACACACTATAATATCATCTTCTGAATAGCTATTTATTACAATATTTATCCTTTTATATTTGGAAATATAACCATTAAGAAAAAAAATCTTTCAAAGTTTCTGGAATAGGACTTAAAAGAATATTTGTTATTTTCTAGGTTGAATTTTCTTTATATTATGTTGAATTTATATTCTTTGAATCATTGTGACGCACGTAAATTGAGTTACAAGATAGACGAGTAATTATATCAATATTAACCACTTTACCGTAAGTGTTACCGACCGTGTATAATTCCTCGATCGAATCAACCATATAATAATCAGAGAGGAGAAATCGGTCCCTCCACAGCGATACAAACGTCTCGCCCACCTTCCTGCATTTCCCTAACTCGCCCGCGCAGATGAGAGCTACGGGGCGACGAGCGAGCAAATAACCCGGCGTTCACGAAATCTCAGAACAATGTGGCCCGCATCAGCACCGTTTCAAAATAAACTTTATCATTCCCCTCTGACCCGGTTTGTCGAGCAATCCCCCTCCCCGCTCCTCCCCCCGTCTTCGTTGCTCTGCGCGGGGGTAGTTCATACCCGTTCGCGATGCAACAAAGCCTCGACCAAGTACCGCGTACTCTATCAAACCTGCGGCGCTATTAGACGGCATTGAAGCTGAATTTCCCTACCGAAGCACAGACTATTCCCCCCCCCCCGGGAGCTGCATACACTCGAACATAAATACCAAGCCTGCGCGATTATAACTATAATTCCGTCGTTTCCGTTAGACAGTTAAAACCCGAACGACCAGGGTTCATCGTTCGCATAATATCCCGGTTGCGTATGACGAATCTGAACTGTATAGATGTGGGATGGGTGGGACCATTGATAACCCAATAAAGCCGATTCCACGGTGTTCCGTGACGTCGAACGACCGCGAAGAACGTCGACTCACCCCTCGATCGAATTCCTTCCTCGTGATACCCTATTAAACTGGAGCAGCTCACGATCCCCCCTGCCGTAAAACGAGCGATAAAAAAGGAAAAGAAGCAAGAAGGAATCGAAATTAGTCGGGCACATCTGTCGTTCGGGATAGCTGAAACGTATGGGGTGCGGCGACGACCCCTCGGTGACGACGTATCGGCAAATAGGCGTATAATCTGTTTAAGTTTGCTCATTTGACACGGGTGACTAACCGCGATTCAGCTGGTGGGGGGACTCGTCTTTCACCGCTTTCCAGCCCCTTGCAAGGGGACATCGGAGAGGGAATCCCTTAGGAGACAGATGCGCGTCACGGATCATCCCCTAAGTACACTGAATCTTGTTCTGTATGTTTTAGCCGATTCAAGGGGTGGGCACCGCTGCGGTGTAACATTCGGTAGCGTAACATCGCGTAATTTGATCCAGGACGTTCGGATGTATATCGCCTTCGTGATCGGTACGGTGGTTACAATTTTTATCGTCCCTCATCCCCAACCCTTTTCGTTCCCGACGTCGAACCGCGAAATTTATTTGCCAGCCTGGCAAGGCGCACGCGCACACACGGGGTTACATCACGACCCGCGGTTAACGACTTAAAGTCGAAAACAGGGACGGGGCCGGATTACCCTGGATTTACGGGGGCGTATTTACGTTCACGCGTACGGCCAGTGGTTCGTAGGGAATCCGTACGGCGCACCCCCGGAGGGTGACTCATCGGAAATTTTTTTGTTGCTTTTATTAAGCTCCTCGTACCCTTATAGGTTTATTTAGCTTTCCAAGTATAGAGTTACAAATATATTACATTTTGCAACTTCATGCATAGATTGAAATTGTTTGAGGAAAGAATTAATACAAATACAAGCTTCGATGCTGGGTTTCGCTATGAACATATCACACCTCTGCAAGTAAAGTGTCACAAGTCGAAACGTACATGTTTTAGGAGATCGAAAGGAAATTGATTTAATCACGCAGCACTTCGTATGTTAAACCTTCCAACGCTTGAAGTATTGGACTTCAAATTGTGACATTTTTCTAGACTCTAATTTTTTACTCGCGACACTTTTCATGCGCTGGTGCGATAACTATGTTTAGAGGTAGTTGAAATCCCAGGTTAAGTTCAGAGCTCTCGCGATGTGAGTGGTATCCCGGTGCTCCGAAGATATGCTAATTTTATCAGTGTTTTTTGCTCTTTTTATTATTCGTTGGGAAACTGAGTAAGCCGGGCGAAAGCCGATCGGCTTACCGTCGTATGTCCACGTTTAAACGGTCGGATGCACAAATTTTCATTAATTTCGCAGGTCCCCGGTTTCGACGAACAATAATCGCGGCTTTATCCCCCCGTCGGTCATATTCGGATCGCGTGATAAGCCCCCCGTAATTTCTGGTTTTCTTATAACCGCGAACATCCGGATTCTGACCGGATACATTTTGTACAGGTTTATGTGGTAATGATACGGTGTGTCTTGATTCGATTTTATGCTGAATAAGTCAATTCTAGTCTGAATTATTTGTTTTTGTCTGCGCTTCAAGTCTAAAGAGTCCTCGGTGTTTCTGAGGAAACAACTAAAAAATCACGATTTTAGTGAAAACGAGGTTGAATGTTTTGATTCCTTCTATTTTTGCGTCGATTGTCCTGACGTGGTAATTTCTGGAAACTCACTTACACGATTCTATCGATAAAAAGTACAGACCACAACCGTTTTTTTTGAAGGAAGTTTCAATTGCAGTATTTGAAATATTTTTTATTATAGAAAAGCAACAATTGTTGTCAATACGGTAACACACATTTCGATCGAATGAAAGTTATTCTCCAAAAATACCGTGTTCTGTTTCAACCTATAGAAGCGACAACATTATACAGTGCAACCTGTTATTTCACAAAAATATGAAATAAAGGACGATTTATTATTCTTGTACTCATTAATAATACAATATAACGTAAACTTTCATAATTCCTATTAAATTTCTATTTCATCGCGTCTCGCCGATTCGTTCCCGTTACAAATGCACGGAAGCCGCAATCTAATTATCATTATCGTTAGTCGCCGAATTACGAACAGTTCATTTCACCGCTCGAATTCAATTTATATTACCGCGGTTCTATTTGCTCACATCAAAGAGCCGGTCAAATCATCGAATTGACAACGAACGGTTTCGATAAAACCTATTAATTAGACTTCACCTGTTAAAGTGTTAATTTTATAACCATTATCGTGCGACCAATCGCTGTTATATTGTAGAATCGTTCTAATTCCTTCAAAGGAATACAATCCATTTTCGATTTATTTTTTATATACAATCACTCCTATTTCAGTTTTGCATCACCAGATACCACCCTGTATAACGCAAAAGATCGTCGAGCAATTAAGAATTTCACAAGCAAAATCGTTTAGCGTACGCGACGCGAATGATCGTCGCGATTCGACGCTGTTGGGATCTAATTAAAAACAAAACCGTCGAGAGAGAATTATAAGGTATTCGAGACGAGTAACGGTCGAGGAGGATGCCGGTGAGAGATTTCCAGTCGGTGGCTCGGTCACGGTCGGTGCTGTTCATTTGTAAACGTTCTCGGCTGTCTCTCGGACTCGCCCCCTTGTTTCCAGCGGGAATTGCGGGATTAAAAGTGCGGAAAGTTCGCGCCAGGGTATTTTACACCGTCGGGGATGCTGGAATTAGAAGATCCTGGCCGGCGGTTTCACCGGACGAATTCGCGGTGCGGTGCGCCGCGGCCTTTGACGGGGAAATTGCAGCCGAAACAGGAAGAAAAATTCTTGGATGCTCGTGAACCAGCACGCCAACACGCTGCCGGAAATATTCGCAAATAAATTAAGACACTTTACACGCACGGTTTATCGGGGCTGGGGTTTACCGTTTTAATTTACCAATTCATTGTTACCCTACGCGCGACCGCCACGTAATTTCCAGGCGGGGAAATGCTGTGTGCCCAAACGAAATCTGGATTCAAACAGCCCGGGAGAACCGTAACGAGCGCGTTACCCAGTTTATGGTAGCCCGTTCGAGATAAATACGCGGATGGTTCATAGCGCGATGCGACTACTGTGATAGTTTATCGCGGGGGCTGGTACGATGCAGTTTCATTAAAGTTTATATCTGATAGCTGGTTCGTAATTAAAAACGGGGAAGCTCGACGGCAGTGTTCATCCATTTTAGCATTGACGAGGATGTATCCCGTTTTTTTAGAATTGTTGTCTCTTACCGTGGTGCTTCGTGATTATAGTATTTATAGTGACTTGAAATTGATACATGAGCATTCATTGCCATGTACGACTGAAATAAATATTACAGTGGGAAAATAAGAAAAATTTTTTTCATGTTGTTAGGGATTTAAGATCCGTTTCGGAGTACCCGAGGATTATGATTTTAGTCGAAACTTTTGAAATTTAATGTTTGTGTCGATTTGAAGTACTACTTTTGCAGTTTTGTTACCTGTCCTTTCCTCAAAATCCTCTTGTGGAATTTGTTTACTTTCGGGTTAGTGATTCGGGTAATAGAAGAAAGATATTACGGAAGGTGGTATCGTAACTTGATATCGGATTAGTATTGGAACCTATAGATACTACGAAAAACGGTTTTCTTAACTTTCTAATACTTTTTTTGTAATTATCCTGCCTTTCCTTTTAGTAAATATTTAAGACATGCGCTGACTATTCCCCTCTGTCATTGGCTTCAGACTTCCAAGCTCTATCATTGTGCTGAACCTAATTAAAATGACAGGAATTCGAGGAGCCATCGAACACTTATCGAGGTTTTACTGTAGTTTCTTTTTTTATTTCGCCAGCAAATTCATTTCATGTCGTTCGGAAACGGATTTATTATACGAAATTCCTCTATCGTCGCGACCGTTGCACGCTTTTCAGATTCTATTTCGATTCCTCCGACCTGGAGACGCCAACGACCCTGTGACGGGAATAACGTCACATCGGAACGAAATATTCTTACGAGTTAGATTTCCGTATCGATTTTGCGACGTGGTTGCCAGTAATGGTCGCTTTAAAACCAGTAACCCGACGCATTCGTACGAATGGCACGAGATCGATCGAAATAAGCCGCACGGTTACTCGGATCGAACCGTCGAGCAGGGAAGAAAATAACGCTGGAGGGAGGTCTGTGTCCCCGTGAAATCGAAAGGAGGAACATTCGATCGGGGTGTACCGATCAGTGGACTTTTCGTTTATCGCACGAACATAAAAAAAAGAATGTGTCGGTGTCGAATGAGGTAAAAGAAACGCGCTCATTCAAGGCGAAATTATGTTCAGAGGGATGGGCGAAAGGGGACGATGTAAGATTCGATCCGGGTCTTGAAACGGGATCGACTTTGTATCGAAAAACCACTTATCCGTTGACAATGCCACACACCTCTTCAAGCTTTCCCTGGTGCCCACGATCGACGTGTATCTATGACTAGAATACATTCTCAAACATTCACGTGACAATAGAGGGAGTTGAACGGGATTCATACACTTCGTTGGTTCCTTCAACGAACACATTTTTCAATCAGAGCTCCCAATCAATCGGCGAGTCGAAACCTCCGTTTCCCTGGTCATCTTTCGATCTTACGATATTTTTCTTCCGAAGAAGAATCAATTTTCTAATAGGTGTTATTTCAATGTTAAAAGAAGCGCAAGAGAAATTCTGGTTATTGCCCGATTCGGTATTCAATGCAGCTGCGGTGTATAAAGAAATAATTCTACCGAGATTAATCAAGATGTTTTATTTTATTTCTGACGGGGTAAATAAATTGCACTTTAATTTTGGTACTTCGTGAAACTGGCCAGGAATTATTACGTTCTTAGGATTATTACATTCTTACTTATTCGCGATTCTTCTCTCCCGGCCAGTTATAAATTGCAAAGGGAACGACGAATAACCGACAGGGAATCGATGTCGAATGAAGTCACTTTCGATGAGGTTTCCCGGATACTGAATGAGACATAAGCCTGATATATTTAGCGGGGTACCCCGATAAGTCTTCTCGCATGGTACTCGAGACAAGGGTTGCACGTAGACTCACAGAGGGGTTGGCTGCCCCGTTGGGAACGGCAACGTCCGACCGTTTGATTACCCACGTTATACCCTCGAGCTGGTAATTACCAGTCGAACGCGATATTCGTCACGCCATCTGTCCTATCTCAGGAGGTAGCCTTGCCTCCAGGGGGAAAAGAAACGGCGGCTCGATCTGTTTCACTGAGCAGCGAATTTCATCTTGATATGCAGAAACGCAACCGAAGGGAGGACACTCGTCCTGAATATCTAATTGCAGAAGACACTGTCGGGAAATCGATAACGATAATAAAGAATATTTATTATGAGGTATAGTTTCATACTTTCTGATCACTCTGGTCTTGCGAAGATCCTTAATATTTTTATTCTAGAAATTCCCTGAATATCTGTCTTAAAACTATGGAATGCGTAAACATTTTTTTTAAACAAAACATACATCTAAATAGTCTACTGAGTTCAAATCTGCAATCAAATATATTTTTTTTACTCTTAAAAGAAAATTCAGGTCCGAAAGGGTTAAAAGATTCACGCCTGATATTTCTACGGAGCAACCATACAAAAAAGCAGAGTTTAAATTTT